>NC_139347.1:77837565-78200065 GCF_055883805.1 Amblyomma maculatum
AATCTGAATAGATTAACCGAGCACCTTCGGTAAGCCTTTTCCTGTCCGCGTGGAAACGAGGTGGTATTTAAAACCAGCATTTTTGATACGCGCGGCGTTATATACGGTGAACAATTGGACACGTGGGTTGAGGGAAAGGTCATTGTAAAAACTCTTTGTGTTAGCATTTATAACACGGGCATCATTCACACGCTAAAGGTCATGAACTGAAAGGTACGCTTTGTCGTGGTCAGCAGCTAGATAATTACAGAACCCAAGCTTAGCACAAATTAGAGCGGGGCGTACACGCTTGCCAGTATTAACGAAACAGGGAAGGAGACGGTAAGCGTGCGTGACATGTCACCAGTCATCGCCGCAGGGCTTTGACACGGTATAATCAATCGTGGCACACGTACACCGGACATTTACGGGACATACTTTGGGCAGGGTTTCATTGCCACTAAACTTTTCTTTTTTTCTTTGTCCAAAGAACTGGCGTTTTAGAGTTCCGACAATAGGGCGATGTTCTGATGAATACTGAAACTTTTGATGAGACATGGACGAACTGATGCGCTAAGATGGAAGCGCCTTTCTCATTAGACTAATGGAAGTGACGAAGCTCAGAATAATCCTTTCTCACAGCGTCGTTAACCTCCTCTAGAGTCTCGCGCGCAAAGGTACGACCTGGGGCTTGACAGCCTTCGTCGTTTCGTACCGGCGACCTAAACAAACGACGTCATTACGTGAGCATGAAATATGAGATACATAAAAAAAATGAAACGTTGCTCCTGTTTCTCAGTTGTTTTTGCTAAAGTGGAAACGAGAGCGCTTCCAAACTGTAATGATGTCTGCACGACTGTCGGCTAATGCGCCAGGATTTAAGTGAGTGCAATCCAGTCTTTCCTCCGGAAACTCCGAGTTGCAAAGTAGAGACCCAGATGCAAACACTTGAAAAAAAGAAAAAAAAGAAAGAGGGATGACAGCTGATTTTTCACCACGTTGCTAGAAGCTGATGAAACTTCACGCCAAGAAGTCCTAATTACTTTCGCCTAGATTCCTGGTGCATGAGCTTGGAATTATGCGCCACTTGCTTATTCTGGCATCAAATTTTAGTGTTTCTAATTCATTAGCTGCTGAGACTTCCTAGTCTTGAACGTAAACATTTTCGGCAAAAATGTGCTCAAGCTGTTCGACATACCATTGTCGGGAAGTCCGAGTTTCAACTGCACTTACGCTGTTGATACTAATACCCAAGCCGCCAGAACTAGGGGAATTGTTATTTGTTTAGAACACTATTTTGTACGTTATCAAGCTAGGCTAACAGTAAAATGCTGCATAGTGTAGCATGCCACAAAAAATGAAGCCGAGAGGAACCCAGATGAGACCTAAATTGTGGACAAAAATAGAGAGAGCGAGCGGAAATGGGGCAATGTAAACTGGTCCACTACCAAATTTGAGTTTAGAAAGAGAAGATATGTTTCGCATTCTGCGGCTGTGTAGTAACTGCGAATGCTACCGTAAAAACGGGCTCTAGAATCGTTTTAGGCCGCTAGAATGTCTAGGAGCGCCTAGAGATTTCAGCACAGGATTGGCTTCAAAATCGCCGCAATGAAAATGTGACCCGCTTATTCGGGAACGAACTGCAACCCATAAGCTTAGTGCATCAGAAGGTCATGAGCTGCCACTGCGGAATGAAATTGGTGGGGCAGAGGTGAAAGCGATATGTTTGCGAAGCAATAAAAACAAATCATAGATACAGCATGTCGCCTTGTAGAAATGTTAAAAATTTAGTCCTAGTCATAAACAACTGTATTTTAATTAGGCACAATTCTGCACAACTGTGCTGGCGTTTTTATGATAGCAGTCATGGATACAAAAATCAGGCTTCCACTGTGCGATTTAAAGTTTCTTGCTTTTTGTAATAAGAACTAACGAAAGCTTTGCTTTCCTTCAAGAACTTTATGAGTTATGAATCAAAAGGTTCCCGTTGGGTAAATGTACTGCTTTCTTTGTGGAAACATTGTGCGCTGTTCCAGGACGAAAAAGCAATGCATATGCGAAAGAGAGTAGGCGCGCTTTATGAATGAATAAAGAAAGTGAGGACACGTATGGTCCCTGCGTCTCATCATCACTCATCATCCCCATTAGCCGGACAATACCCATTGCAGGGCAAATGCCTCTCCCATATTCCTCGAATTAACCCGGTTCTGTGCTAGCAGCCTCCACTCTACTCCTGCCAACTTCTTGATCTCATCCGCACACCTAATTTTCTGCCACCCCGGCTAGGCTTGTCTTCCCTTGATTCCAATCTGTTACCCTAAGTGACCGCACTGCATGTCCTTCCCATGCCCATTTGTTCTTAACTTCGACTAGTACGCCATAAACTCGAGTTATTTCTCTCACTAATTCTGGACTTTTCCTATCATTTAACGTTGCACATATCATTTTCCGTTCCATTGCTCTCTGCGTTGTCCTCAACTCAAGTAGAACTATTTTCGTTAGCTCCCAAGTTTCAGCCCCATAAATGAGTGCAGGTAAGATGCAATTGTTATATACTTTCCTCTTGAGCGATACCGGTGAGCTGCTGGTTATGACCCGCGAGTGCTTGCCAAATGCGCTCTATCCGAGTCTTCTTTTTGTAGTCATTTCGTTTGCGTGTCCGGGTATGCGATTACTATCTGCCCTAAGTATAAATAGTCGCCTACCACTTCCAGTGCTTCAGTAACTTCTAAACTGCTGCTCCTTTTCGAGGCTGTTGAACATTACTTTAGCTTACTGCGTAATAATTTTTAGGCCTGCCAATCTGTTTGTTTTGTCTAGTTCATTACCCACTCTTTGCAACTTGTCTCTGTTCCCATTCCAGGTGCCTCAATAATTCCTTTGAGCAAGCGGTGAATAGTAATGGAGAAATCGTGCCTCCATACTTTACGCCTTTCTTTATGGGAATTTTTTTTTATGGAGGAGTATAGTTCTTGTGCACCGCGTTTATACGACACCAAATGCTGTTGAGTCGGAATATGGATCCGTTGCCGCCATGTGCTGAATACTATACCCAGTCGCAGGGCAGGACAGACAAGATGCAAGGGGTGGATGTCTGCTAGGCGTTAATTATTCTTGCTCGGCAGGTATCTTCTGTATGCTGGAGCACACTGAGGAGGTTACCGCGCTGAACGAATGAGCCCGTGCGTAAAACCTCGAGGCCGCATTTTATTTCGCTGACTCCCTGTTTCGCTCAGCGAAGCAGGGCTCGGCTTGCGTCTGAACCTTGTGCAACAATGTAAGGGATGACACCGACCAGAGAGGCTGCGACAGAAGCGCCAGGCACTCAAGATTAGCGGCCACTCCGACCGTGGAAAAGGACACCGAGCTCCTCAGGGCACATCTGTTTTCACGCCCGCTTCGCGGTTTCTGCTGACGCTACCAGGAATAAGGGGAACGGGAGCTCGTGGTCGGTTACGCCATGCTTGTGCAAAAGACTCGGGAGACAAATTATTATGAGCAAAAGGGGAAGGCGAACTTACTGTGCGAAGTCGATAATACAGAAAACCATCCTACTGTGTTTTCCCCTTTGTTCCGACTTTAACGGGAAGCGATGGCTTTGTCAGGCAGTTTCGAAGAATTCTCCATGGCATCTCTTTTTTTTTTCAAAACTGAGTGGTTTATCCAATCAAGATTACCGTAAATCGCCTTTTGACTACTGACGACTGACCGATTAGGCTCATTAGCTTGCCGGCCGGTGACAAATGTGCGGATGTGACGTAAGTTTGCAGTGTACTAAACGGACACTGTGGAACTCCGGTAGTTATTCGCTGCGCAGTAAATTTAACAGCCGGATTATCTTGCAGTGAAAGGGGGCGCAGGTGGAAACTTCCAAGTGCTCTTACTGTAAACAACTGTAAGTCATACGCAATCTCTGTGAGTGGTCCTTTGATGCCAGTTAGAGAACACAATGTGATTGTTTTCTATACCGAATCATAAGTACTCCTTCCAGGGGCCGAGCAGAAGTCGCCGACTATCCGTGTGCGGCAACTCTTCGGCAGTGGACGGTAGATACTTAATCGGCGGGTGAACCTTGGGCAGTATTCGAGCGAATGCTCAGAGTACACTTAGCTGGCTAAAGCATTTCAATAAAGTTTGGGCCGACGACGTGCAGTAGTGAGTTGTCGATCACTTTCTGAAGGCTAACACAAGTACACAGGGCCGATTTGACCAAAAAGGGTCCCCTGAAACATGCCTGAATTTCAGAATCACTTTTTTTTCCGCATAGATTAGCTGGTCATAGGCAATGTAATTTCTTTTCATTTACAGCATCTGCATCTAAAAATAACAAATGTATAACAAATTGCTCAAATAAAGAAAACGACTTTTATTGGAAGTACTTTTAGCTGCCGGCAAAAATCTCACGAATAATAAAAATAAAACGTGCAACACAGTCCATCGATCAATCTTTTTTTTTTTTTTTTATGAACGTGATTGATCTCAATGTCCCAAAGCTTTCGTGCTTCTAGGAGACAATATTGTGTGATATCGGCTAAATCGTCAGGCGCTTTTTTTCATACGCACGGTAAACGGCAACCAGACATAATTTATTATCAAGCCTCCTGGGAGAGTAGTCACCGAGCCAGACTTTCTCCTTGCCAGTAGGCGAATCGCATTCTCAATTTCGCTTTACTTTCGGGCGAAACGAAATGCCACATCAGCACGCGGGCAGCGAAAAGGGAGAACATCCTAACTATGTGGCAGCAGAACTTATGCCACTTTTTTCAAAACAAACCCTGATGTTTTCGGCATATAAATATACATCTATTGTATACAATGAAATGCACTTTTCTTAGGAGCACAAGACATGATCACAAGACAAGAAGCACAACTCGAACACCAGGGCCGGCTTGCACGATAAAGTCCGAGCTAAGTCCAGACTTAAATGGTGTCTTTAGAAAGACCAAGCTTATTTAAGACGGCTCGTGTTCCGAACGTCGAACGCTTCGGGTTCATTTTCACCAGAGTGGCTTCCCAGAACGGCCTCAGCAACCACTTGGGGCATTTTTCCTCGTAACACAATCTTAAGCCGCAAAAAGCAATGGCACGGATTTTACACAACGCAAAATTTACGGAATGTGTACATCTTACAGCAGGGACAGTGCTAGCGCATCCGTGTATTTCCCTAATTTCTCTACTTAGACACCTGGCGTCCTTGCGTCCAACCAAGACAGCACTAGAGTCGTATTCATACAAGCGACTGATTCAAGTCAGGACTGAAGCCCAGTCTTGACTCCAGTCTTAAGCGGCCATGCTAGTGGCCTATTCTTTAGACTCCAGTTAAGTCTGGACTTAGCTAAGACAGTCTTAAGATTGTTTTGTGCAAGCGGGCCCAGTTCTTTGTGTGATCTTGTTTCTCAAAGTGGACCCGTGATTTGCTTTTTTGAGATGAAGGCCATTAATTTTGCGCAGTCTTTACCGTGGCTGGTCGCGGAGTGTAAACGCTACGCGATGGGGTGGCACAATGCTTGTGACATGAGTAGGGCGCGTGCTGCGAGCAGCCAGCAGCTATGTGCCACATGAAAAACGACAGCTGCTTTAAAATGGCGTGCCATAAGTATTTTGTCATCTTTGTATGGATTTCTAAATGACTGTAAGCTGCCTGCGGGGTAAAAAAATAAAACAACATCTTGTTGCTTTGCTACTTAGTCGGTCATAAAATCTATTTATTTATTTACTGAATTTACCTGCAGCGCCAGTAGGCATTATTTCAGGGGGACGATACAGAATAAACAAATCAGTAGGCCAGAAAACACAAGAAACCGATGCAAACGTACAAACACGCAAAAAATAAATAAATAACAGGTCGTGGCAAGCAAGTACAGAATGAGGACCACTGCGCACTTCTAGACATCTGATAAAAGCGTGCGGGACAGTGACTGACACCAACACTGGACGATCTGTTGAGGTAGCCGATTCCAGTCGTGAATTATTTGCGAAAAAAAAAAAAAACGCTTTGAAAAGTGTTACTTTTGCATTTATTTTTCTAACTTTTGAACCGTGCGATTAAGTCTACTTGACGGGAAATGCGGTGGAAGAAAATAAATGTTTTGTTTATCTTTACTTTGTCATGGCAAATTTCATATAGTATTTGTGATCGAAAGTTTTCTCCTCGTGAAGGTAAGTTCACCCATCCTAGCGTTAGTTTAATGATCAAGCACTACTGTTGTAGTCATAGTTCTGAAAAACAAATTGAGCAGCACAGTTCCGTACACGTTCCAGCATGTCGGTCAAATTTAAAGTCCGCGGATGCCAAACAACACAGGCATACTAAATTTCGACTCTGAACCTTGGAATATGTTCGCTACTGTATTTGAATGCTTTTTGTCATTTGCTAGTAATGTCATTGTCATTTGTAGTAAGTGGTTATGGTTAGGTTGTGTGACGTCTCTAAGCCACATGGCAAGGCATAACTGGCAGCCACTGCCAACGTGGGCTTCGTCTTTCAGACGGGGCGGGGAGCTCAAGTTCCAGCCTTCCAGGACCCGTGGATCTCGAGTTAGAACACGCCACCCCTAGGCTCTAGGTTATCTATGTCTTGCAGGTGTTGCATTTTTCAAGAAACAAAGTACAGTCCATGCATAGAATTTTCGATACTTTTGTGCGACGCTTTCAATCTGAACGTATGCGTCGAGATAATTTGTTTCTCCCTCTGGAGGCTGGTGGAGCTGGTCTTCAGCACTGTTTATCAGCTTGTTTGAAGGTTTTCCTTTTTTAAAACAGCAAGACATCCTTTCTTTCTAGCTGTGTTTAATAAAAAAATTAAGTGCCCATTTGCCTAATTTGTTTGAGCCCACTGGTCATAGGAGTGAGGTTACTTTGTGGGGTTTTCTTAAGGAAGTTGCCGAAACAACTCCATTTCCTCACTGTACGGTTTTCCTTGGAATACCATACAGTCTATCCAGAAGACAGATGACAAAAGTTCTTATTCAGACATTATTTCCTGTACCTTAAGTATTGGCAGCCTTACCACCGCTTTCTAGACAATGGCGTATCAAAGCGGGTTCACCGAATGTATGTACAATCAGCCGCAAAGACTTTCTTTTTTAAACTTCACACATCAATCTGCACGTTTGCAGTGATGCAGTGCTTTTTTTGGGAAATTCTTCAACGAACTCTCAAAAAGGACATTGATACTACGCCCTATACTATTAGATTTTTGCCAACAATGGAAGCTTCTGAGGCGCCATGTGACCTTTATGTGCTCATGGGACGTTTTAGGCTGTGAAAGAGCCGCATGACAGGTCGCCAAGCAGAGCCATCACGTTCATCGAAAACTCTGTTCAGAGAACAATGTGCTATGGTGCGGATCGACCTACTGCCTGGTTAACTTTACTTGATGCATGTGTATGTCTCCCGGAATTTTGACGTGTGGTCAAAGTGATAGCTCGATGCTGGTGTAACTGTGTATTGACAGGTTGTGAAATGCGACCTGGTTAAATTGCTCGAAGTAGTTCCATGCAATAAAAAAAAAAATAGGCCCCGTAGACACGTTCTTACGACTATAGTTTAAAGCGGATATTTATATCTATGTCGAATGATCTTTCATATAATGGGGTATATTACTATTGCTTGGTAATGACCATGAGCGGATAAATAGATGCACATATTAAAGCAGGGATTAATAAAAATTATTTGTGGTTTAACTCTAGTTAACCCTAGTTGAATTGTGACAGCAACGGCGGATGCTTCTTTTGCCTGCTACATTATTCCCCTATCACACCCTATCAGTGTAAGGTGCTACAATATTGGGGACACTTCAGCTCATCCTTTAAGAATATGACGCGAGAGCGTAAGTTACCAGTCTTCTTCTTCTGCTTTTCTTTTTCTTTTCCTTTTTCTTTCTCTTTCTCTTTCTCTTTCTCTTTCTCTTCTTCTTCTTCTTCTTCTTCTTCTTCTTCTTCTTCTTCTTCTTCTTCTTCTTCTTCTTCTTCTTCTTCTTCTTCTTCTTCTTCTTCTTCTTCTTCTTCTTCTTCTTCTTCTTCTTCTTCTTCTTCTTCTTCTTCTTCTTCTTCTTCTTCTTCTTCTTCTTCTTCTTCTTCTTCTTCTTCTTCTTCTTCTTCTTCTTCTTCTTCTTCTTCTTCTTCTTCTTCTTCTTCTTCTTCTTCTTCTTCTTCTTCTTCTTCTTCTTCTTCTTCTTCTTCTCCTCCTCCTCCTCCTCCTCCTCCTCTTCGGCTGTTCAAGGTCAAGCATGGCCTCCGCCGGGACCCCGCGACGGCTCGAAACCTGGCGCAGTATTGCTATCGCAATAAAAGTCGCTAAGCGCATGTGCGCGAATGAATATCGGTAAGCCGGTGAACGGGAGCATTGAACTCGTCATAACCTTAAAGGTAGAGCTTAAGTGTTCCCCTCCCATCAGTTCAACCTTTTTTCTTTTCGATTCTTTATATTTTGGCCGCATTTATGGTCCACCCTCCTAAAATAGATACGGTAAACCACCCGGGGAACAAGAGAAACATTTTGCAGCACTTTTTTCGCACGAATGCTTTGAGAAGATATCTACAAGTCGTGATGTGCCTGTGTAATGCTCCGGAGCAGGACCACTGCGAGACAGCAAAAGAAATGGGATCGCGGCTGTCGTAATATCGCCGGGGGCTGCGAGTGGGAACCATAACTCAGGGAGCTGGCGCAAGTGGCCGTCTACGGCGATTTCTAATTAAGCGCCGCTGGGGAGCCATGACGGAAGACGGATGAGTAGAATTTTTTTTTTGCCTCGAGGTCACAAGGGGTTTCTTTCCGTCGACCCGTTCTAGGTCTCGCTTTTGTGCTTGCAAGTGATATGGGGATGAATCTGCCTCTATGTGCGGTTCTTTCTGGTCGGACCGCCGTGCACTGTACATGCACTCTTATGTTTACGCACGACATAGAAGAGCCCCACTTCGATCATTCATAACAACATTATAAACTGCAAAAACATTAATATTAGCTGGCTTTGCTTCACTCTTTTTACTATAGAGAATACATGAGTTATCCAAAATGGAGCTTTGATTGCTGTCATATATCCTGCAGCCTATATCCTGCAGCCTCTCCTTGCGTCGGAACGTTTCATACTGCGTACGGAGCCTCTCCTGTAAGTGCGCCTGTACATACGCGCACTGACAATTTTATGCTAGCCAGACGGTACATATGCACGCTCGCACACCGATGGGAGTGTTTTTGGCTTCAATAAGATATCATTGATTTCTCCCCTTGCAAGACCATTTGACGCGGTCTATAGTTGCAAAGGGAAAGAAGTAGTGCATCTGACATGCATTTTCACGTCATAGAGAGTGGCTACCAATACCCTTCAGGAGAAAAGTATTCTAGAAGATGGCTGATACAGGTTGGTTAGTCTATACTGATGGGATATGATGTAATAGAGCTATGTACAGGACAGGTTTTCTTTTCTCGCAGTTTCCATTATCTGCTTTTGCTTTAAATTACTTGGCTGAAAGTCGGCGTAAGTTTTTGTCTTATGTTCATAGTATCCATTCTCGTCAACAGGAAAGTTTGTAAAAGCTGTTCCTAGGCAGTACCCACCCACGAGACAAGAAGTCGAAGGCGGCTGAAAAGCCCTTAGTCTATACAGCCGATAATGCTGTGAACTACAAGATCAGAATCGTAGGAACAAAAAAGAAGGTAGTGGGGTAGATGGGAAAAAAAGCAGTTTGAGCCAAATAACAAACGGAGTTGATTATATCCAAAAGGAAATAATAATAGAAAGAAGATGCACGCTGGTGGAACATCTAATGCAGAAGACAGATAAACGATTACAGATAGCGGACAGGTAAAGGAATGAACTCCAGGATATTTTAAACGCAGAAGGGGCCTGCAGAGAACCTATTTGGGAGATCGAATCAAGAAGCTTGCTTTGGTTGCAGATGGCGCGGGACAGGCTTAAGTGGAGATATACAGGAGCTGTCTTTGCTCTGAAGGGGTTGTAAGAAGACTTGTGTCTTTTATACTGGAGATACAAATGTCCTTGGCTCTGACGAATTTTATCAGCCCTCGATGCTGAAGTTTCAAGTGCCTAGATATGCCGAAGACCGTATGTGCATGTAAGGGTCATGCACTTAACAAGTCCTGAGAAGATTCCCAAAATATGGTCGAACACTTTTCCGTGGCAGGAGCGAGAGAGAACTACAGAGCAATGCAGGCTCTTTTACCGGGATGCTTAAGAGTATGGGACACTAGGAGTCAGTGCAACGCTCATTACGATTCATCCGTGTGCGACTATCCCACTGCGAGCTAACCTTTAGGGCAGGTTAGATGTTAAAGTGGTGAATGGTGCAAATATGTAATATCCGAGTGATTACTTGTACACATGTAACCGATGAACGTCGTTAGCACTAATAATAGACTGAGAAAAAGAGAGCACGAGGAAGGGAACGTGGGGGATAGGGTTAAAAACAAACAAACTTAGAGGACAGTGTAGAAACAGTACTGGGAGAGTGCGAAAACATTAGCACTTCCTCGACGCTGTTGATTCCTAATCGACCACTTTCTGCGTCTACTTACCCACTCTCTTAAAATCTGACCACTACTCTTCGACCTGGGATGCTACCCTCGACGATGTGCAATTTTTTAGAGTCAGAAGTCGGTGTCTCGCGGCAATCAGGGTGAGTTCACCGCGGCCTTCTGATTGGCTGACTGTGTGACATCACCAAACCAGTGGTGTTAACCGACACTTGGGAGCAGCTTTTTGATTTTATTCTTCATTTTGATCTTTTTTCCTCACTCACTGCCGCCGCTGTTGTCATTTCCCTCAGCACCACACAGGATCCTTACGCCAGAAAAGGAGAAGTTGTTAAGCGTGCTCACGAACCCGGCGTAGAGTGGCAGTTAGAGTGATCACCTGGGAAACGAAGGGATGGTGGTTCGACTCCTGGCAGTGACACGATTTTTTCTTTAAGTGTCAATGTTCGCATTGACACTGGCACGTTTTCTGGTCACAGTCTCAGGTCACACGAAGCATGAGGCAAGATGACGGCACGAGGGAACCAACTTCTGGCGACATATCTTGCGGACGCTCCGTCTTAATAAGATTCCCATTCGCTATTCTCCCCTGGTTGCAGAAGAAAATGATGTGCATGCGATAGAGTAAAGCAAGGAGATGAACAGCGGGAATGTGATGTTCGGACCTGCCACTCCCACGGCTTATGTCATAGCTGACGCTTCATTATCTGCGTATAAAAGGAATAATTTGCTTCTGTTGGCATTATTTAGCGAGCGCATACAAAGTGGCCAGAAAAATCAGAACACTCTTTATTCAAGTAGCCATAAGAGGAGTCAGGGCAGGGATGTGGTACTAAGGCGAAATGCAAAAGGTGATAAGCAGTTCATAATGGCATGTTACACCGGGAAATGAGCACTTCCGGAGTACCTCGGGAAGAATATTGTCCATAAAATATCAGTATGCATTACACGTGTATTTAGGCGAAAGCTTGTCTTTCCGTATGTATGGCCTGAACAGAAAATATCAGATGAAACTGTGACTAGAAAGCGCCCGGAATCGAATCACTCCCTCTTTCTATCTTTGATCCCCAGCCGAGTTCGTGAACCACTACTCTAGGCAGGGCTTTTGAGAAACACACCGTAATTCTTCTTTCCTAGCGTAATGATGACAGTACCGATGACAATGACGATGCATTTAGTTGATAATGATGATAGTGCCGATTGGGATGATGACTATTTAGATAGTAGCGATGGTAATGAGAAAAAGTTAGTGATAATGATAGTAATGATATTTGCGGTGGCAATGCCGGTGAATTTAGTTGATAATGATAGTAGCGATGACAATGACGACGGAGAGAATGAAAACAATGCTGTAAAGTGGCTTTCGACATTTCCGCTTTTAAGAACACTTAACCCCACTGTGCCTACCTAGGATTTGCTAGCAGTGCCGCAAAGAAGCATGGGTCTGCTGCTTGCGCTATAACGGAAACGTTTGCGTGTATTGAGTGTATTGGCCATTTGCTAGTGCTCATCGGTCTCTTTTAAAGGTGAATATCTGATGGTGATGCAGGAAATAGTGGCTAGGTTATCTATTGCTGAAGAGACGACCGATGTCTCCACCGCTGGAGTAGCTTGAAGCACCAAGAGACGCGTATTCTTACGCTGGTCCAAGGCTACGTCAGTGGTGTTGAGATGAACCTACGCTGATAGCGTGGGGTTGAGTGCCAGGCTACGAATTCTGGTCATTGACGACACAAGTACTCTCACGATTCGCTGCATGAGTATCATTCTTATCTACTAAGGTGTCTGGTTGGAAATGGAATCGGTAATCAAGCGGAGGTTATGAAACAGAGCGCTAGAATATTGTATCGCACTATAGAGAGTCCGCCCGGATTTCAGGACAATGCGTTGGATCATGTGCAACATTTTGGCGATCTTCCGTTTTGCAGAGTGAATCCATGGCGCTGAGGACCAAGAAGCGATGACTGGACCACGGATCTGCGAGGTGTCGACGCGGACTTGATCATCCACAAATAATTATACCAATAATTGCAGAATTATCCCTCAATATTTGTAGTTAATAATTTATATAATTGCCAGTCCCCACG
Source organism: Amblyomma maculatum (assembly GCF_055883805.1). Taxonomy (NCBI): domain Eukaryota; kingdom Metazoa; phylum Arthropoda; class Arachnida; order Ixodida; family Ixodidae; genus Amblyomma; species Amblyomma maculatum. The sequence continues at coordinate 77,850,126 of NC_139347.1, forward strand.
GCGTTGTTATAAATATGAGTGTAGTCTTAGCAAAGTGTATTATTCAGATTAAGAGTATCGAAAAAGGCAAACACATGTCCCAAAGGAGCCATTATTTGCAAATAAGTGTAAAAGTGTTTCCGGCATGGCCACACGGCTGGTGTGTATTTACTCATGTTTCAGTGTTTGTTGCTTCTGGCAAAAAATGAGAACAATTTTTGCTGGAACCAGCAAACACTGAAACATGGGGTAATGACTTTTTGGTTTCAACCTTAAATATCCTGAAATGAAGTTTTTTTTTTTTTTTGTCAGATTTACACCGTTATAAGAAAAAGTGGAAACTGTTTATCTTTGTTTACTCACAGATGCAGTCCAAAGATAAACATGAATGACACACATCAAATGAGTATTTTTATTCGTCAGCTTCTTTACAGGAAAAGAAATGAAATCACTGCTAAAAAGTTTTAAATGCAAATTTCTGCTGAAAAACAGCTATTACGAACAGAATAAAACAAGATAAACTGGCAGTAATATGACAAATACAAGTAAGCTATATGTCGTAATTCTTATTAAAATGGTCATAAATGCTACTCAAAATACGTAAGACGTATAAGCCCTACTGGGGGACATAAATAGTACATGCGATAGAGCAGCTTTGAAATTAAAATTGGTGGCCTTTAAAAACAGTCATTTATGTAGATTGGCGAGCAGGTGGGGTGCTTAAGATTTCCACTACAAAGTATTGGAGCCACGCTTGCCAGAATAAAGGGTGAATGTTCAAACTGAAATCCATCTCTCTCGACTAAGCTAACCTTTTAGTAGACTCCACTGACTTCCCAGGCGCACCTGCGCGGTACAACCACTGAATACTTCATTAAACTATCTCTCTGACGCAAAAGCAAGTGGCTGACAACCGTTCGTAGTCTGCTAGTATCGCCTACTCTTTTTTTGTTTGGCGGTTCGCTGTTTTCATAAAAACATTCTTGCCCAGATTGGCCTAGTCCATTTGCGTCTCTGCGCAGTATGGGCTCATGCCGTTCGTTTAACCTTTACCTCGTTCTTATTATTTTAACGCGAAGGCGGGCGCACCTTCCCCATATAAAGCTGCCCGTGTGTTGTTTCTGTTCGCAAACTTCAATATTGATAACGTCTACCAACAGCGCAACGCGCCATGATGCACTGCTTCGAGGCGACAGAGGCCCATAAGTAAACACATTGAGGCAACACAGTAAAGATGTCAGGTAGCAAAAACAAGCAAACGTTCCTGACGAGGTGGGATTTTATGCGACCCAGGGATATAACACGCTCCACGTTTCTCCCTAATATCGAAGCATAAGAGAATCTTGCTCTAGCGAAGGCTTGTTGCCCGAACTAATTTGGAGAACACACGACAGCCAGAGGAACGGTGAAATCGTTTTAGTGCGGGGGCTGTAAATCTGTGTACTGAGAGTGTACATAGAAGAAAAAACTGTGACAACGTGTTCCAGGGACGACACCTGAGAGACGCAGAAGTAGAGGTACGACCGCGGGTTTGTCGGGGGCTCCTAGGGATAACGACTAATTGCTGGTGTTGGTTAATTTCAGTCACGAACAAAAGGAAGAGTGTGGATGGCTGGTGCATTGTACTGCGTAAATCGACGAAAGCAGGGTTAAGAAGACAATGTAAATAGTTAAGCACAATGAAGCGAACCTGAATGGCAAACGTTAACTTCGTACTTGAAAAAAAAAAGTTTTTTTTTGAAAACTACCTATGATCTGGAAGTAAATATAACCCATAGGGTTATATTTACTTCATCCCTCATTATAAAGCGCCTTATTGAAACTGTGCAATCAGTACACCGCTGTAAAAACTGCAGAAGGCGATAAAAGGCGAGAAGTGAACTCCAGCGTAATTTCGTCTTAATATCTGCAAAGAGATTAGCCTTTTTTTTTACTCATTTTCTTTTCTAACTCTTAGGAAAGCAGTAATGGGCTTTAACTGTCGAGTACCAATCTGTGTATCTTTAATAGTTCGCCAGGACGGCCTGTGGATTTTTTCAAGCCATTCGTTGACTAATTAGCCAACCGTTAGCGCAAACTTTTTGTTGTTAAAAAAGTTGTTCGGATGTTTCGCGATGATTAGACTCGAGGAAGATGACAAAATCTATCGAGGTATAGTAATATTTAAAAATATCGTTTGGAACGCAAAAAAAACAAAAGCATGTTCATAGTAGAAATGAGTTGGCCGCAGTAATTAGGCATCCGGTAAATAGATGTCGGCGGCACGGTTTGAAAACCAACAAAGGTCATTCACATTACCTTACGTATGATTCTTCGGTAAAAAATAAAAATGACAGGGGGTTCCACTCCTGCCAAAGTGACAAAATCTTAACTGCTCATCCATATTTAAGAACTTTGCGACTGATTGTTTTAGGTTGGGCAAAAAAAATTTTGGTGGTGCACCAAGAATATTTTGGAAGCGGGGTAAGTCGGTTTTGAAAGCTGCTCGCCTTCGTTCTCGAAATAATCAATTTACGGGTGGGACACCCAAATTTTGGGAGTGAGCGAAGACAATTGTTGGAAGTGAGTCAACTGAGACTGTATCAATCCTGTCTTCTACACGAGAACGCCCAAATTCAAAGGCAATTAAATTGGGCCGAGATCATTGCAAGGTAGAATTTCGGATGGTCCTAATCATGTTTGGACATCGATGTCGTACCATGTGTTCCCATCATTACCCTGCAGGCTCTAACTGAAAAGAGGCGGTTCAGTTTTATGCTGTCTCTCTGCTATGCTTCGGAAGATTTAAAGAAGAAAATGAATGGTAGTTTAGCTCGGCTAAGCAGGAATATACACGCAGAACTATTATTTAGCCCTGATTTAGCTACGTTTGGCTTCGTTTAACTTTGCTTTATTAGATACGTGTAGCCATGCTTATCTGAGTATTTAGCGAGTGCTTTAGGAATGTTTAGAATGAGGGCGCCTGACTCCAATCTTTACTGCATTTTTGTCACAGGAGATGAAGATTATGAAGACGACAATTTCCAAATTGCAGTGTGAAAGACTTTCAGCTTAGATAGGGAGGAAACCGGCACCTGTGATGGCGAAGTGGTCTAACGCATTGGCCATGAAGGTAATCTCTTTGGCTAGATGTGGATTCGAAATTCATTGGCGGCATGGCGTTTTTTTCAAGCAGTTGCTCAGAGGCAGCTTCACAGCCACCCGCGAGAAATTACAAAACGCGAACAGCAATTCTCTTGCAGCAAAAATAAAAACTTCCACCTCCAGAAAAAAAAAAAAAATGAGACAAGTCTAAAACTTTCGCTTGTATGAATTTGGTGTTTTCGGGTTCCTCGTTTTACGGTTTGCCAAAATAGCTGTATAAGCATTAAGAATAACGATTTTTGGTGAATAAGAATTTATTGTGCAGAACTTGAGCACCGCAGATGACGAGCTTAATCAGGTCGTGCTTTGACGCTTAACTTAAGACCAGCTTATTTCTTTATTCAGCAATTCAACTGACAAGACCGTCATCCTGTCCTCTTGTGTTACCAAGATGAACTTTGGGCAATGAGTCTACAGCTCCCACGCGATGCGTGTCTGATTATAGAAACGACTTCGATATTATTAAATTGAACTAATGCAAAAATGGGACATCATGGAAGAAAGATAACAAGTGCACTGCATTGTGGTCAACTTAGTTTGTTTCTTGGGCAAAATTTATTTCAATGCAAAATGAAGCAGCCCAACTTCATGCTATAAATAACTGCACATAATATACACAAACACGAAAGCAACGCAAGCAAAACGACGACGGGGAAGAAAGCCACACATACGCGCTTTCTAGTCAGCGCGTGTGTTCGTTTTTCGCGTTTCATAATAAACCAACTAGCCCCCCTTGTCATCGTTCATTGTATATCGCATTTAAGATAACGCAAAACTGCCTTCTTGCACTAAAGTGAAAACAAGAGCCTCTGTGGCCAGAGGCGAATGCCGCACATCGTAATGGATACCAGTGCGGTTATTTGCGCGTCCGTAACACGGGTGCTCGTCGCACTTTGCCTCCGGACGTCCCAACGATGAATTGTCGCTGTTGATACTTTCACCGTTTCGTATCTTGTACCTTCTGCTTGTATTTTGTAGCCGAATAAGATATAAGGAGAAAACTTGACTCAGCTGTGCTCACCTGCAGTGAACGCCATCCCATCATCATCGCCATCGACATTCCCAGCGTCATTATCATCATCGCACTCCGACCATAAAAGCTCACTAATCGAGATGAGCACTCTCCTCCAGCGCAATCGTATACGAGAGCCGGCCGATCGCAATCGCAACATCCTTTACACAACTAGTTCAGCCGAAGAGCTGGCCAATATTGAGCCACGTAGCTTCCGTTTCAGTGCCCGCTGTTTCTTGAGCACGCCTTTCCGAATTCATTAAGTGAAGCCTGTTTACTTTCCTGCTTATTGGACAGGAGCATCGCACAGCGGGTTGTGCTGTCAGAAGAGAGGGAATCGTGCACAACATAAATCGCAATAACATATTCTCTCTAGAGGACTGAGGAAATAAGTAGCAGCGGATTCGTGCTCTCCAGTAACTCGGTGTAGAAATCTGTTGCCGCTGGCACCATGCGTGTGGCGTCATCTCGGGTACGGCGAGATAGGTAGCTTGAGTGTGCGCGGGCACAGAAATAAAGAATTAAATAATAGCTGTTCGGCAGTAAAGAAAGATTTTTTGGTTATTTGGACGAGATTTTCAACCAACCGAAGAGTGAGACTTTTTTTTTTTTTTTCGGGAAGCTGCAGGATGTCGAAGGAGGCTTCCCATATAACATGCCGTCTATGCAGGAAGAGCTACTCATGTGTTACGAAATCGGCGCACTTTTTTGTTAAGTCAGCGCGACGCGAAGAATGCACGCGCGGCGTCTGCGTAGAGTTCCAAAACATTGGAGAAATGTCTCCTTTTCCGCGCAAGGAGAGCACGTAGCCTTGGGCGCATCGGTGGCACCCCATCCTCATCACTCGGAGGCGACGATGATTCACCCGGCCGGAGAAGCAACGGGGTGCCTCCAGAAGGTTCAGCCGAAGCTGACCAATGACGACGCGCATCTTTCCGAGGAGAGTAGAGGACGCTTGAGCAGTGGAAGGTATGTGTATGTGCTCACCTGCCTTGGAGCGTTGTAACTGACAGACGCGGCGCGTTGGCAAGCTAGCCAGTGTTACAACCAGTGTTACAGCGACTGTTTCAGTGATTCTTCAAGTGCTACTGCTCAGTTTCCGGGGTCAACCCGCTGCTCGGCAAGCACACTGATCTCTGAGAAAGCGGCGATTGTCTACGTTACGGCCACAACATGACTCTGCAGACATCGGTCTTTGACACTGCCCGGTGAATAATTTGGTGCTTATTTGTTTTGGCTCTCTCGTGTACTGTGAATTGCTGTAAAGCCTCTGTGTCTGTTGAGAACCTCTTTAACTTGCATGCTTGGCGTTGCTCTTTGTGAAAATTTTCTTTATATTTTAAGTATCGGTGTGAATTCCTCTGTATCGTCGCTTGCTGCATAAAATGTTTTTACGTTAACTCTGACTCCGGCCCTTACTCTGATTTGAACTGGCGAAAGCTGGGCACCAAATGGCTACCCCCTTCTGTCACTACAGGTAGCTGAGTTCCGTCTGAGCAGCTTCTCCACACACTCTAAGAGTGTCTGGGACTGTGCACAATAATAGTGGCGTATCGTTAATAAAATGTGATTATTAGAGGGTGACACAACGAAGATTACTCTTTCGAGTCGGGAAGAAGACTCTCAAAGACAGAGTAATTTCTGGCATGCGGGCGTTATTATAGTGCAGTACCAGTGATACTTCTAGTTCTCAAAGTGAGCCTAAGCCCTGCAGCGTGGTCGAGCACCTAGGAGCGTTAGGAACTTTCAATGCAGTGCGCAAACAAAAAAGCAGTGAAATTTCTTATACGCTGCCTGATCGTGGATGTCTTGGCTCCCGAAGTTTTCTATTTAAGAGCGCGTGCTAAGGGCTAATGATTAAGAAAATTTATTTATCAGGGACCACGCTGTAGGAAGTTGATTTTAAGGATAAAGCTCCTTCAGGTAATACGTTTATTATGCAATGCGACGATTAGAGCTCAATGCAAGGTTATACCAGCAAAAAGCATTTTTGTTTTCTTTTCACGCTGCGTACGAGATTCTTTCATCTGATGTCTGATATTTAGAAGGCTTGTATATGCTTGCATTGCACGTCTCACTTTAGGAGTAAGGGATTATATTTTGTGGATTTGGGAAGTGCATGTTATGGCAATGTGTTGTGCACCTTATCCAAAAACATGCAGACTAGCAACTAGCCAAGCTGTGAGCTAACTTTATATTACAAATATTGCAAGTAGGAGGGCTAGGTTTGAAATATAACATAATCGGTAATCCCAATCGATAATTTATAATCGAAATAGAATGTAATTGATGCCGTCGAAGATTTTCACGTTAGATTTGTCTAATGCAGGTTATATGCTCAGTTAGATTTCACAGCAGGAAGATGTTCATCACTTACCGAAACTGCGTCGTTTCCACCGATACGGCAGATTTCACGCGCGTCACCAGTATTCGGATGATGTTCACCAGAAAGACAAAGTTGACCTGCGATAGCAAGGAAAAGCCTCCATATTCTGGGGAAATCAAGTGCATGTTGTATTGGTTATACAAATATTTATTACCTCAATCGCTAAAGCGTATCGACAATTTGAACTTCAGTTTTTTAGATCGTAATTAGGTTCTAAATTGAAGCAATTAGATTAATATTGAAAATACATTAAAAAAGAAGAAAGGTTCGGCGGTAATTTTTTTTTTGCCCCAACTTTAATGGTAGGGCGCAAAAGCGTTAGCGGCTCTCGTAGATTCCTTTTGTAGCACTGTTATTACATTGTTCAACGAAATGTTTCCTTTAGTCCTTATGGCGGGCCGCTGTTACACGTACATGCTAGCTTAGATTTGGATTACATCGTTTTCCTTTATGCTGAACTTATGTTCTAAGTGTAGTTTCGCTAATCCGTTCCACCTTTTCTTTTTGGATATGTTTTTGGTTCTCGTGAAACGTTTAATTCGCGAAAATACCACAAAGGTGACTTCCCATAACTCACGTGTTAACGATTAATGCAACGCTCACCAATATAGCCACAAGTCGTGGTCCGATGAGCAGCCAGACGTAGCGGTTTGCTCCGTATCCTTCCCAGCATGCCGTGCGCAGCTCTTGCTCCATCAGGTAGGCCCAGGTCAGGATGAATACCAGAGGAAGGCCTGGGGAACACAATTTAGATCCTATTATTCCTATCAACCAAATAGTCGAGGAGGAAAAAAGGCTTGGACAGGGAAGGTGATGCGAAGGCTATATACGTCCAATGGTCGCTAAGAGTGACGGAGTGGATTCCAAGGAAATTCCAGTGATTGAAGGGCACTGGAGATGGTCAGTGGGACTGATGAAATTGGAAAGCTTGCCGGGATTATGTGAATGTACATGGGAATGGACGGGACTAAATGGAAGGATATAAGTATGGGAGTAGAGGGTGCAGTCAGGATGATGATGATGATGGTGATGATTTATAAAAAAACGAAATAATCTAAATTTTCACGAGTAATCACCTTGGAGAATTAAATGACACTGTCCAGTGCTTTTAACACTTTTTAATCTCTAGATTCTGGTTCGCAGTGGCGAAGCGAGAAAGAAAGGTCACTCAGGACCGCTGGATGAAAAATAAATATAGACGCAATCGTATTTATGCTTACCTAACGAGAATGTAAAACAGTTCTGCAAGTTTCTCATTCCCTTCTTCAAGCTAAGCACCGACATCGTTACGAAAGAAACGCGCTAGGTTCCGTTTTGCGTTGCTGTGGCAACCAACTGAAAACTGCTAACTCTCACTTCGCGTGCTGTGTGTTGCGCAAGTGTGCAGAGTTGCAGTTTTCTACATGTGAACATATATGCGCTCGTTGAATTCCACTCTTGATAGCGTTTAATGAAACCTGAAAATGACAGTGTCGTGACAAGAGGCTATCTCATGCTTCGCTAGGCAACATCAAGCAGAAAGAATACCGAAGTCTGTGCTTCACAAACACTGTACAAACGTGGTTTCAACACTTCATTCGATGTCGACAAGGAAGCGTAAATTAAAATGGAAGGTCCAGATGGCGGTTAAGTTTGGGCTTTACACCGAAACTTTTCAAACACCAGCAGTGCCTCAATAAGCACGCACATAATAAGCAGCCGATCTCTTCAGCCAGGCTGGAGACGCCTAAAGCACGTAGAATGTAGGAGCTGGCTGCACTCCGTCATCTTGCATGAAAAAAAAAAAAAAAAACGCCTTTCTCCAAAATAAACGGTAAATGCCGTGCAAGAAGCTATGCGTTGATTTGTTTGCCTTTCTCTTCTTTTCACGCCTTCCGTTCTGGAGAGTACGCGGCTCCAGTGCACGCACGGGGAATCCCGTGTCGTACTGGCCACTGTGAGGCGGCGGTCGATGTTTCGAGTGGCAGTGAGCCGGTTCCTCTTGATTGGGCGACGCTTGGAGTTTTGCATAATTGCTAGGAAACTCGGCTCCCGGTAAAGCGAGACGCGCGTCACTCTAATGACACCGGTGACCCCGCCGTTGCTTGGCGCCGTGGATGTTCAACTTCCCCCGTACCTCGCCGTGGAGGGGAGCACATCCGAGCCAGAACATTCTGAAATCTCTCCTGGTATTTTCCGCGTATCAATGGAAACGGGCGCTATGAGATCACGCCTTTGTGCTGTGACGCGAAAGTAGTTTGGAAGTTTCAACAGGGAAAGGGCGATTAGTGCTGCATGCGATCAATCATTACAGTCATTTCGCATTAAAAAGCTTGAGGCAATGCGACAGTCGGAGTAAGTCTTCCCTTACCACTTAAATTTAAAAGCATGGCACAAAACAAAGGCAGAAACCGTGAATTGCACGCCTAGTGAATATAAAATGAAAACGCGGAAAAGGAACATAACAACTCACCAGCAAGCTTATACTGAAGTCCAATTTCTTGAACAAAATTTAACCCCTTTGCAAGAAGTAATCAGCCAACGGTGCCGGCTTCTTAGCCATGAAATGGAGAACCTTCAGAATTTTTAGGCTTTTCAACTTTTGTGAAAGACATTAGTCTATCTTTTACAGGTGGGACACTGCACGACACTGAGCAGTCAACCAGTATTTATATAAAGTAATTGCCCATGTGGTTGCAAATTCAGTTGAATACAGTAAAGCGAAGTACATGGTGGTTTAAGCCAATCAATAATAATTAAAAGTGATTCACTTACTGTACACAGGGCAAGACTTAGAACAAGTGAAAGCAAAGATTTCGTTGGACTATGATTTACTTATGATTTGTCTTGGATCCCTCTTGTAAATAACTTGTTCTCCGAACACGCGAAGTCAGTAGCATGTCTGTGAAAAATAGCCTCCTATCTACATCTCTGGTTAAAGCTATCACTCCAATAATCTCTGTTCTTTTCAAAACTTGCGTATGAAACTCTAGCCTGGGGGACGATGACTAAATGGAACTATGATAGACTACAATTGTTTCGTGTGTACCGCACCGGGCCTGTTAGATTGTTACCAGCGTAGCCATGTTTTCTCATATTTGAGGTTTTTACCAGCAAATATAATCTATTTATGGTTGCTGGCGCAGCTAATAATAAAAAGAAACTCTACACAATTTACACACCTGTCTTGGAGCAATATGACATTCGTAGCCACAATCGCGGAGCTAAAGACGGAACACATGATGGAAAGCAAAATGTGGAATATTCGGTAATCGACATGTTAAATCACTGTGCTTCTATTTTGGATTTCTGCATACCCAGAAAAGCGCCCAAACAGAAATTGCGGAGAGTGCTCGTTGTTGTTGATGTAGTGAAGTAACAGTAAAAAGAATGTTTCCTTTTCATGACGCCAATGTGAACTTTTTTTTGTTTGTGTGTGTATGTCTGACAAAAGCAAACGTTCTTGTTATTTAAATAACATAGAAACAAAACTCGGCCTTGCCACTCTGCAACAGATGAGTAAACAGATTCATACTATATGATACATGTGTGTATTTTTAAAGCGGCTCATCTGTACATATCTACTGAAGTCAAGTATTGTACCAGTTCTCTGACGTACTGCAGCAGGTTGCTTCTTTTGTTACAGGGGCAGAGATCCGGTCAGGCAATCATGCTTTTTAATGCGAAAACATTTCTTGGCTCATCAGTGGTGTGCGAAGAAATTTACTGTCCGCGGAGTGTGTTACCGAAAAACAAATCCAAAGAAAATCCAACACAATCCACATAACAAGCAAAAAAATACCGAATCCAGTCATGATAACTTGGCTATAACTCCTTCATGACATTGTATAATGACTAGCCACATTAGCCCCAGCCCGAATTCAAGTAATAATCATAAATTCAATCCAGAATACATATGGCAAGCCAATACCGAATCCAGTCATGATTAATTGGCTATAAGGCCTAAACGACAATGTACCATGACCAGCCACATTAGACATATCCCGAATCCCAGTCATAGCCAACAGTGCAATCCAGAATCCATATAACAAGACAACCAAAGTCAACTACTGATTGACTGGCTGATTGGACTGTACCGACTGCGACCGACCGACCGACCGACCGACCGACCGACCGACCGACCGACCGACCGACCGACCGACCGACCGACCGACCGACCGACCGACCGACCGACCGACCGACCGACCGACCGACCGACCGACCGACCGACCGACCGACCGACCGACCGATTGACTGACTGACTGACTGACTGACTGACTGACTGACTGACTGTGACTGACTGACTGACTGTGACTGACTGACTGACTGACTGTGACTGAGTGACTGACTGACTGTGACTGACTGACTGACTCGGCTCGACTGATTTTATCCGCGTAAAGCAAGAAGAGCCCTTCTTCTAACATTCTGAGACATTTTGGTCTTTACGAGTGTCGCGAGGGCTTTATGCTCCATTGCACAACTGAAATTCAAGCACTGTAGCTTGATTACCTTTGGCAAAAACGGCGCACACAGGCAATTTTAAGAATATGTGCCTGGACCTCAGGTTTCTATAACGGGTTGAAAAGGTGAAGAGGCAGGTTATTTTTTTTGAGAGCGAGCAAATCAGGCCTTAATGCCGCTTCTAAAAAAATAGAAAAAGCATGTTAGCCACACTTCTTTGATTGCATGTCGGAAGGGCACCCTGATCCTTTACCGCATTGTGTGGAGCAGCAGAGTGGCCTTTTTCTCTCCTATCAATGTAGAGTTTCTCCCTTTCCACATATTGTAAGGTGTACAATTTTAATCGCAGTGTACAAAAAATTCAGCCATCCTTAAAATCAAAGCACTACATATGAAGCAGAGGTTGCCTGCTGGGGATACGGAGGCCACATTTGAGAGTTGACGATATAGTGATAGGAGAAGCGGCGGCGACAGTGTCAACCCGAGGCGATGGTCCCAGGCGTTGCGAGGAGCTCATTTCAGCGTTGTCTGTTTCTCTTCATCACGTGGCCACGTTTATCAGTGTGAGGCAACACCAGTCACCAGCTGAGCGTTGCAGACGTCGAGAGCTTGGACGCCGGAATGGATGCGCCACTAGGAGGTACTGACTATGAAAGAGGTGTTTGCTGCAAAGCCGGCACGCAGATGTGAGTCGCATTATTCGAGGCTCCAGTGGTGAGAGATGGCTTAAGACGAGGAAAGCAGCCGAACACTTTACGAAGAGGGGTTCGAAAAACCCACCAGAGGTGTGGCGAAGACAAGAACGCGGGAGGGCCAACGGGTATAAGAGGGGAGATGTGTGCGACGCAGTCGTTATGCAGAGTGCCAACATGCCATCACGGAACGACGCCGTGGTTGAAGGAACAGAGCGCCGGCCGACAGCATCCCACCAAGGCATAGGTCCAGAGCGTTGTGAGACGCTTGTGCCGGCTTTGCGCCTTCATTACGCAGGCACTGTGGTGTCTACGCTGGTTGGCAATGGTATTTTAGGCTCCATAGCGGACTACTGCAAGGAAACACATACGATCGTCTTACCAGTGTGTATAATGACGGAAGAATATTGGATGACGCATCTCATGGCTGGCACAATGCAACCACTAGAAATGGAGTAATCTCACGCAATCAAGTCTTTTCCTTTCCTTTTTTTTTAGTTTTTTTTTAGGTTATAAAAAAGCCTGCGTTTCCTAAAATAGTGCATTCCAGCAAGAAAAATACAAGATGACTAATTTAGCACTGTTAGGCCAAACGCTAATTCGGTCACTTGGGTTTTCGCTTCGGTCTAAACTCCGGGTTACTCATACCAGTTAACATAGTGTCGTAATGTGACGTGCCAGTGGGTTAAGTGGCGATCTCGAGCGTGCTGACCTAGTTGGGGGATCCTACCGAAGGCTTCCTGGCCGGCTTTAGCAGAGGCATATTTCAACAAAATCGGTGAATGGGGCTGACTCGTTGAGCATCTCAGAAGTGCTGCCGAAGTTGGCAACGATAAGAGCACACCTGGATATATTAGTGAAGGGTGCTGCTGCGTTAGCGCGCTGAAACACGCGTTTGACGCACATAGGTAGTAATACAGTCGGTTTAAGGACGACGGCTTTGCACAGCTTTTCAAAATGGATGTGTTCCTGATTCGATGAAAATCTCGCTTGAACGGGATTAAATGGCACCTTTCAGATGCCTAATTAAAAACGGCTTTGTGTGAGCGCTGTCCACATGATGCAGGTGAAATAGCGCGTCACATAGTTCGAGCAGCTCATCGCGAACGGGGTAGTGGATCAGTGGATCTATGGGCCACCCCACTTCTGGTACGAAAGACGGGATTAAAGTCAAGCTGCAGTTTTACAAGTGTGATCGGCGAGAGGCTGCAGTTGTGAAAGTGCTTTATCAGGAGACTGCAGTAAACATGAACGGGGTGGATAAGGAAAGCGTAGCGAAGATGTGACTGAAATGGGAACAGTCTCTGAGAACTGAGCCTGCACGATAGCGCAGCTTTATGTAGTACGGATCGTTTTCCGGGCTAGAGCCCCCCTAATCTCTACATTGTCACGTTGAGCCTACGACCCAGTTGGAAATTGAATTATCTGAAAGAAGTTTTTGAAAATCTCTGCCTTGAGCCCTCTGTTGAACAATACCTACAAGGTGTCCTACTCACTTCAGCATTTTGCCAGCACCAATGACAGAGTGTATAGGCTCATTTGCAACCACTGCAAGTTCAGACGGAAGACCTCAGTTTTTAGACTACCAACTGCCACTGCCAGTTTGTGCATTTAAAATACTTATCAGTGTTTTAACGGCGTAGAATTGTCATGTTGCCGATGACTGATGTGCGCTTCGTTCTAAGCCGTAGTAGGAGACTGAAAGCATTCCAACTACAGGCAAAATGATGGACAGGGGTTATTAGGATCGTGAAAGCGTAACCCTACTGAGAGTGAGGGATGCGTTACTTAATTAGAATACTTGCGTTTGGCATCATAGAACACGGTGTGTGCTCATCATGCGTCTTTGCGTTTGACAAAAAGCAGCGGCGTGCGAACAGTACTTTACATAAATTGATCGAGGGTGAGTAGGAGACTTTGCAAAGATGATTCCACATATGTGCAACGGTTTAAACGGATATTCACAGGAAACACAAAAGCGATTTTGCAGTGGCATTCCATGTTTTTCATTGATCGGTGTAGCTGACGAAGGAAGCGATATTGACCTCCACAACGGGGCACGTTACGCGAAGCTATAGTAAAACTTTGACCCTATTTCATACTTCATAGAAAATGACACCATTACTGACGACGACAAATAAATCAGCATCAAGGCATGAAGGCATGACTTGATGAAAGCCTATGGCTTTATTCGGACGATCAACCCTGAAATCAATATATTTGAGCATTATGAACGATGCTTCAAAATATAGTGCGTCGTGCTGCTTAACCCTCCTTCCCGCAATGTCGATCACAAAGGCATGCTGTAAGGCGTCAGAGTGGTCTCCTCCTTGAAACCGCGTCAAAAAAAAAAAAATCTGAGGTATGCTCAGTTCGAAATTCGTGCCAGTTCTGCGAGACCTAAAAATTTACATGATTCGTTTGAAGTAATTTTGACCATGAAATATAAGATTCATTCAGTGAATCGCATAACAGGGTATTCGGTTTGCTTTCTGCTGATTAAAATATTCGCACATCTTTAGCTGTTGAAATATCTTTCTTCGTCATGCCCTGCAAGTCTTTTGCAGGTTTACTATGGACATTGCATGGAATTGCCGAATAAATTTTGACTCGAGCTGATCAGTAAACCCTAGATAAAAATGAAACATTTTTTACGACTTCTTCCGAAGGTACTTAAAATTGCAGGTGATGGTCTGATGATGTTTAAAAACAAATGACTCAAGTGTGCCATGAAGAACCGGTCATTTACGATGATTTGAATATTCTATCAAGAAAGCAAAAACTACCTCCGAGAGATACGTTGGTCGGTACAAAACAGAGACCGAGAGCTATATGATAGAAATGTTGGCCAATACGCTCGTTGATATGTATCCAATGGGAACTCATATCAGCACGGTGTGTTGAGTGTGTTCGGATATGGGACACAGTACATCAATAGAAAGAGCTCGGGCTCACTATATGGCAGTACAAAGTGCTGCGCACGTCAAATAGAAAAAGGAACAGTTGTAGATGGCGCGGTACTCACCCCATCCAATGGCGTAATAAAGCTTGAAGGGCGCATCTTGTCGGAATATGCAGATGGTGATTCGTGAGTGGAGCAGTAGGCCCTCGACGAACATCCAGTTGATGGAGGCCATGGCCGCGTACATCTTCAGGGAGAGGATAGTCTTGCACAGGGGCGGCTGTGGAGATTCAGGCAGAGGATCCCACTTAGGTGAGTGTTCCGTTGTTATGCGCCAATATCACGATTTAAGCTACGCACTTCAGGTGGCACTAACAAATGCTGATAGCAGTTCAGGTTTGTTTAGGCGCAACCGCACAACATGAAGCTGTATAAAAAGCTTTGAAATATGCTAGCTGCGAATTATCTTGCAAACCTGTTCATGCTTAGCGGATTGTAAGCGGAGAATTACTGTTTGAAGCAAGAGTTGCATGAAATCAATGCATAAGAAGGAAAGGAGCAGACGGAACAAAGAAGGCGTAACAGGTGCTTATCTCGAGCATCGTGTTGTAATCTGTGGATCAGTTCGAAAAACTCATACGGCAGCAGTATAAGCGCTGTGTATTTACCGAGAACATAGGGTCTGTCGAGCGGTGTCTAATTGGTTCCCCATCGTTGGGCGTCATCTATAAAAACAATTTAAGCAACTATTCCAGGCATTTTTGCATTCACTGCGTGTTAAGCACGTGCGGTGATTCCTATTTCATGCGTTCAGAGCGTGTGCTTTTTTTGCGCTTAGACTGATATTTGCGTGAGCTTAGCAACAAAGCCTCGTCTGCGTGCGCAACTAAAACCGCCGATGGTAACAAGCAGTCTGCGCTCGTAATTCTTGCTGATGCTGCAAACACGACTCCGATGCTGAATCTGCAGCATGTAATCCTGGATGATCTATCACACAATACAAATGTTGGAAGTGTTAATGCACGAGAAAGCTTCAACACAAGGTGTGTGTGTTGGTGGGACGACAGCCTAGCCAATCTGCAGATGTTCGCAGACAACTAGGAAGCAAAAGGCTAGTTATTTATGGCGCGTTTTTGATGGCCGATATTTGAAAAGACTCTTTTCCTTTGGTTTGTGTTCAAAATCTAATTCAATGAGCATATAAAACAATAGAAACCGAAAAATAGAGAGGGTTAGAACCATAATGTTTAACCAAGTGGTATTCCCAGGGAAGGTTACCTAAGTGAACAATACGTATTAAGTGATAGAAACAGAGGAATTAAGAGGATGACAAATATAATGTTTAATTAAATGGTGTATGGATGGATGCATTACAAAAGCCATGCTCGGCATTTTGTTCCGATATCTGGAGGGCTGCTATAAACCCTTCATCTATTTCGGCGCTTCAGTGGTTAAATATTTATTCCTGCACTTACGTAATTTTTCTACTGCGTCGGCAAACAAGTACTCCAACACTTCTTTTCCAGGCCAGTGGCAGAGCAGCACGTGGATCGCATACACTTTTCAGACTCGGCGGCAAGTCGCCATGTTTTGTTGTACTCTGACAGCAAAACCAATAAGCACTGACGTCGTTTCAACGAGGCAAAGAAATGTAGTAGCGCGCAGTTTTTCATTTTACAGCCACATTTAGTACAGATAAATATATTGTTTCGGACGAAGAAGAAGCAGGCAGTAACACGCGCAGAAATGCTCGCGCCAACCCACCGGCATTCATTAAAATAATCTCGTCATCACCAGTCATCATATACCTATTCATCGACGTACCGCCTCTTAACAATATAGTAGTGCGTGGGAAATTACGAAATGCTAGAAGAATTGTTACTCCCTAGGTCAATGTTATGGAGTCGGGAAGCTAAAGACTTATGAAAAGTTACTACATGTGATGGAAGGTGGTTTCATTCAATAATGACGTGAGAAAAAAAAAAGGCTAAATAGAGATTGGCAGGATTTAACTCCGTTAACAATGTGGTATTATTACAGGATAAGTTCGCTACAAAAATAAACCGGGCCTCTAGATTCAATGAAACACAACTGAAAAGAAACTTTTACATGGGTGTGGCGAAGACTGGAGGCTAAGTTGGTTTTCGTCATCGATATGTTTTCCGCCATATTATAACTTATAAAATAAAATAAATGAGCGTAGTCGCATTTTATGTTTCCGACACTGCTTGCATTACACAGGAATATTAACTTCTTATACGATATGCTTACGGGTGCGTGTGTTTTTCATGCTTCAGCTTAAACATGCATGGTAGCACATGGTACCGACTAACACATGCATGTGGCCAGCTGCTAACGTCTTTGATAGCCTGTAGGCTGCGTCCCTATGATAGCCTTACTGCTGAGATGGTGGAGCTATTAGCAGAAATCAACAGAGTGATCGCTTAAGTCTTTATATTTACCGCAGATATGTAATATTCTGCCTTAATACATAATCACTGTTCATTATATGCTAAAACGTTGAAATGTATTTAGCTGCACGGCCTTTTTATTTTTATAGATAAAGGTGTGAAGAAAGCGACTTAGGAACATAAAGCCTTAATGACCACTGCTTTTTAGCTAATCTGCCAACCATCCAAACTAGAAAAGCACGTTGGTGGTGAAGACAGTCATTAATTCTTCGCTGAACGCAACTATAGCCAAGCACCTCAGTGGATGTAAGTTATTGGTCTCATTCTAATCGACTTTCGTAGCGTACCTCAAAACTACAAGAAGCGTCCGTTAGTGTAACAAGTATTAGGCGCATTGACGTGCCCTACGTCAGGTTTCCATTCGGATGTGCATTCTTATTTTTGGTTTTACGACTTCCTGTATTGGACAGTGTTATCTCCCGACTTATTGTTAGACTGCGGCAGAGCTGTGCCGATAAGAAATCCACCAGGCGATTTCCTGTCGAGAATGGCGAGAATGGCGAGAGAGTTGAATCAGACTAGCCCAGCTGCCACCAAAAAAAGGTCGCGAGAAGTTATGGGCCATCTGCGAAGCTCGAGCGAAACAAGTTCCGCGCGAGACGATAAAGTTAATTAAGCGTCCATTTTCCTCAATTCCCCCTAAGACCGAGCAAGTTAAAAGTAATGAAAGACATCGCCGCCGAGATGTAAATATTGTGACAAAATACATTAACAAACGTTACTCACACATCCGGCACATAATAATCGGAATCCTTCGACAGGCTAAACGACTAATATATGTATGCGTCGTCGACTATGCGATGCATTTAAATGAGCAGGATTAACTCCCTCCCCTTCCTCTTTTTTCTTGTTGCAATAATAAGGCAGTGCCAGTAGTATTTACGAAGTTTGGGTATGCTCCCATTCAGAAAGCGTGCCTGAAGCAAAATTTGCATTTTTATGATTTTGTTATTGTGTTTGGCACACGTTTCGCATTAGGCTATGCTATGTGCCGCACTGCGTTTTTTTTTTTTTTTTCTTCCGCGGAGTCTCGCGGAAAGCTTATGGAATAAGGGCGCGACGCGCTAAAGAGGCGCTGCACATTGGAGCGTGCAAAGTAGGAAGATTAATGCTGCCCCTGTTTTTTTAACGCCTAGGAGTGGAAAGAAAAAGACGATATCAAATTATGCGTAAACGAAGACGATGGTGTAAACTTACGAGCGCGAATTCTAGCTACACTTTCGTACAGACACAAGTTTCTGTGATAAAATCCGAAAAGCTTCTTCGCACAGAATCACCGTCATATTTTTTTGCTTTTCCTGCAGCGTGCTTTAATGAGTACTTTCTCTAATGCTCTGAGACGGACACACGAATAACTATCGTTGGAAAATGAGGAAAAAAAATTCAAGTAAAAACAACTTCCGCGTGTTCACGCCGCGCCAGGTTTAGGTATGTCCTTTGGATCAGGCTTTTACCAAATGATTACTCTGTTGATGCCGATTCCTATGAGAGCCTCTTTGAATAAACCAAAACCTTACACTATGATTTTCTTTGTTGCCTCACATTAAAAAAAAAAAAAAAATCAAGAGTGCACTTAAGTCTGCCTAATTGCAGTAATGCGAAAGCTTTCCTCTTAATGCTTCCTACGAAGGGACTTGAATTCACGAGCTTTTGGTGACACGAACCTACGACCATCTTTGGGAGTCGAGCGCGCGACCTTCTCCTTCTATATCTGTTTATTTGCCTTCTCTGGCACTCGAACGCACGACCTTCTTTGTCATTCTTATCAATATCTTTTTCTGGGATTGCAAACACAACGTTTACTTGAACTCAAGCTCTTGACCATGCTTTGCTAGTTGAAAGAAAGCACGGCTCTTTCTCTAAAACTAGTTTTCTTGTGAATGATTGACAGTTCGTGCGGACGCGTCATGATGACAACCTCTGTCCACACACTATGCATGCTTTCGCATTAAAAGCATTCTTTCCACAACGTTGATTACTTTTACCCGAATAGAAGCGGTTAACACGGTAAAATCCATCATAGGCAGACAGCAGCAGCGATCAAGAAGAGACGGCTTCAGCCCAGCGATAACACCCCGTTCCAAGTGGTTAGGAGGTTAGCATTGGTTGTCAGGTGTGCGTGAATTCAAACCCGCAGCGTCCACTATTCCAGGAGGAAAGCGAGAAAATGTGGTAACTATATAGAAAGCAGATTGCGTGGCTGAGAGCATTCCGTAGCCATATGCTATAGACCAGCCTCGATTATGGCTCAGGTGTAGCTTTGTCGCGGAAAATTGTGCGATCTGTTTTTTGAAAATAAATTACAGACAGTAGTTAACCGAAAAATAGACGGTTGTCTGCAGAGTGACTGTGCTCCTACGTAGTAAACGTTTACGCAGGAAACAACGTAAATTTTCCTGCATGTTTGATTTCCTCCTCAAGCAGGCAACCTAGATGAAGTGTGAAAAGGTAAATAGTGCTGCTCAAACGCTGTTCTCCTGGGAGTGATTAAATCCGCTTTTGAGAAAGGATAAAAGCATTCAATCTGCTTTCACTACGCAACAGCTGCTCAACGCTCGATGATCGTTCAGACGATTCAGTCTAGCAAAAGTTGCTCTGTGCGAAGCGAATTCCCTTCTGATTCTACGGTTCTACGGTATGCTGTCCGGAATTTGCAACAGTAAATAACAAACTCTCCGGACGCACGGGGAAGAGAGCGCGTTGGTGCAAGTAGTTCCTGCCAGGCGATCGTTTCGCTGCTCTGTTTACCAAAACATTTCCTCTGAGTGGTGTTTATAAAAGCGAGAGCCGAGAAAAGAAAGCGCACCAAGCAGATCCTTCTCTGTCGAAGCACAAGTAGTAGGAGGAGCAGCAGCAGCAGATGACGCCAGCTGCCAATGAGTGGCTTCGAAGCTTACGGCCCCGACTGCTTCTTGAGACGGAAGCTTTTGCTGGCACCATGTGTGCTCCGCGGATGCTATTCGTGCCCTGCTACGACTGCGTTGAGCGTTCAAAATAAAAACGGTGAATTCTGAGGCGGCGTGAAGTGACGTTGTCTCCGAAGAAGTGAAAGTGTTGTCCTCTATCCCTGATTTGAGACAGGGGCAAAATAAACTGTCATCAGCTCCACGCAGGTGTATGCACTATACGGACCGAATATCTACACTGCATATTCTTTTTTTTTTCGCAGATATATGCGCCCCATATAGCGCGTGGTCATGGCGGAACAAACATAAATGTTCCGGAATGTACTGACTCTTTTTACGCAGGCGAAAGCGCGCGCGCGCGCGCGCGCACGCGCACACACACACACACACACACACACACACACACACACACACACACACACACACACACACACACACACACACACACACACACACACACACACACACACACACACACACACACACACACACACACACACACACACACACACACACACACACACACACACACACACACACACACACACACACACACACACACACACACACACACACACACACACACACACACACACACACACACACACACACACACACACACACACACACACACACACACACACACACACACACACACACACACACACACACACACACACACACACACACACACACACACACACACACACACACACACACACACACACACGCGCAAAAAAAAAAACAAAAAAAAACGAATCGATAGGTAGGATATTTGTCAGCAAAATTTCCCTGGGGAGGGAGGAGGAAGTGTTGTTGGCCGATGCATAGCAGTGAGTGAGTGAGTGAGTGAGTGAGTGAGTGAGTGAATCAACTTTATTGTCCGACAGAAAAGGCCCTTTTCTACCCCAGGATACATGGCAGTAACTTTTGTAGACCGAATAGACAAACTGTTTCACTCCCGAATCACCGCAGATGCGTTAAAAGATTAAATTGCATTATTATATATAACCAAATGAAACTCAAATTAGCTAACGTTTCGCGGAGGCATATTAAATCTTTTGCTGCATGATGCAACTCTCTCTCTAGGTTCACATGATATGTGAAACCATTGTGTGCGCATACCAACCATCGAAGTGGCTTCTTGATTTTGGTTCTACTAACACGGTTTAAAGGAAACTTCGCGTCAGCGTTCAAAACTAGAACTACAGCATGCATGTCCATCTACCAGGATGAGCCTATTGCACAGCCACAAAGCAAAATGTGCGAGCCTGACAGAGTTGAGTGCGGCGAGTAGTTCCTAGAGCTTGAGCGAATTTTGATGTTACGCAGTGCGTGCATTGCGAGTTATGCTTCTTGGTTGCAAACTGAAGGCGTGCACAAGCTATCGAATGTGATAGCTGCAGCCAATAATCTTTTTGAATTGTTGTGCTGTTGACTTACACCCACGTGTAGTAGTATTATGGCTAGTACCCCCCAAAACCAACCGTATTTCTGCCTGCAGATGCACAGACAAGCATGGATATAAAAAATGTGTCTGTTGCGGCATCATTTAGTGAAGACTTTCGCCACCTGGGGGGGGGGGGGGGGGGAGGAGGGGGTATAGCGTGCGCTCTAATTGATCTGTTTTTGGCCGCACTGTGCAGTACAGCTCATAGAGCCAGTTTTTGTAGACTAACGCCTGGTTTAAAACTTTGTGAGTAGCTAGCGGCGCCTCTTTTCTCCCGACGGTGTGATAGAAACGAACCAGAGACCAAAAAAACAAAATCAGGTTTGAAAAAAAACAAAACAAAAAAAAAGCCGGCGTTAAACCGGAGAGAGAGAGAGAGAGAGACAAACATTTATTCAGAGCAGGCGTTAACTATTGAGCCCTAGGTGGACAGCCTCCTCAGTCCGGGAAGCCGTGGACCCGAGTCATCTTCCGAGTACGGTTAATATAAAATTTACTACATAGACGATGACGATGTGAACAGCGGGTTAACGGGCGGCAAAATCAGAAGGTCCGGTAAACAGTACCCAACGATGGTCGCTTTGTTACGATTCTTCTCGGAAAACATGATATAAAAGCTTTGCGGCCCCTACCGCTTCGAGTTTTAAATTATGAAGCTGCGCGAGTTTGACATTCCTCGCTCTCCTAAATCACATTAACCGTGTGCAGCATGAAATATGGCTCTAGATTTATATTCGTGTGTATGCAGGGGCAAAGCCAGAGCAGCGAGGTCACCTCTTTCTACGCGCTGTCTTTGCGGAGCCCTAAGGCACAGTTTGTGATTGCTGTTTCTTCCTAAGCAGTGTGTATAGAAGGCATGCATTGAAAGTAAACTACCATTGGCAATTTTTTTTACTTCAGGTGTATTCTACTCCAGTTATTCACCACTCTGTTTGACCGACTCCAGCGACAACCAGGGTGTCTGCGGTTCTGATTTGTATAAAGAAGTGCGTAGATAGCAAGAAACAATATCGCCGCACATGCATGCTAAAATAATGTTCGCATCTATAGCAACAGTCAAACATCCTTCGTGTTTATAATGTAGCAACTAGCCTTAATTATGTGCCCAAATTAAGGAGCACTTGGTAGCAAACAGCTTCGCTCATATTCACACAGACCATTATTCGCGTTCCACATAAAGTTTCAGTTATAAATAAAACTTTTCAAGGTTCCACTTCATCATCATCATCATCATCATCAGGCTGACTATACCCACTCCAGGGCGTAGGCCTCTCCCATATTTCTCCCCTTAACCGGTTCTGTGCAAGCTGCATCCACTTGACCCCTGCGAACTTCTTAACCTCATCCGCCCACTTAACTTTCTGCCTCCCCCAGCTACGCTTTCCTTCCCTTGAAATCCAGTTTGTTACCCTAAGCGACCATCGGTTATCCTCTCTTCGCACTACATGTCCTGCCCATGCCCATTTCTTCTTCTTAATTTCCACTCGAATGTCGGTAGCTTGAGTTATTTCTCTGACCCACTCTGCACGCTTTCTATCTCTTAATGTTACCCCTACCATTTTTCGTTCCATAGCCCTCTGGGTTGTCCTCAACTTAAGTATATCTCTCTTGGTTAGCCTCCACGTTTCAGCCCCATAGGTGAGTACAGGTAAGATGTAGCTGTTGTATACTTTCCTCTTGAGCGATACCGGTAAGCTGCTAGTCATAATCTGCGAGTGCTTGCCAAATGGACTCCATCCCAATCCTATTCTTCTTGTTTGGTTTCACTTATAACTGGAACTTAGAAGTAGATTAAAAGTGCAGTGAAGGCAAACTATCTATTCCGAAATGTAGACTAGATTCCTAACAAGTAGTGCGCTGCTATGGTTCAGGAAGTCTTCCACTATAGAGGGGAACATCACATCCTGTTAACGGGTTGCGACATCACGAAAGCACAAGGTTGTTAGGTTGTTATTCTGGGAGAGTTTCTAGCGCGTGCACCTCGGCTGTGTACCGCCATCGCGCGATCAAACCGATCAAACAAAAATTTCGGTGGTGGCGCGAGTGAGCGAAAATCCGGTATCTAGTGACTAATGAGCGCGTGCCTAACTGGCTGCTCAGCTAACCCGGCGCTCGTGCTTGAACTAGCATTTTTTGTTTAGTATATCTCACTCGTGAACTCCCAACTGTGTTGCTAAGATTCTATGAACTCATATAATAGCGTCGTCATCGGAGAAACCTTCCACGAGTAGTGCTGCCGATCGCCGAGAACACGATCACCGTCGGAAGCGACAAGCAACATGGCAGCATAACACCAGTCAACACGCATGTATTCCTGCAGCCGAACTATATAGTTGCAGCACGGATTAGACCGCCCATTTTCGTTATTATAGCAGCACCGTGGAGGATAGGAGTTCGATTCAGTATGCTCTCTGCCTATCAAACTCGACAGGAAAGTAGATTTTGCTTAAAAAAAAAAAAAAGATTGTTTACCTGTCCACCAGTTCTTTTCGATTTTAAACTTTATGTAGTTTTTCCCAGCGTGGAGGACATCGTGATCGTGTAGAAATACTCCGCCGGTTTCACAAGCAATGCGGCTTGCAAGTTTTTTTGGGATACTTTGAAATGGTATTTTACGACATTATATACAAACAGCACATTTTGTGCTTAAAATCTTTCTACAATTTTGAATTGCTGCCTCTTGCGTGGACAGTAGCCGAGCAATGGTGATGCAGTATTGTAATTTGACATTTCAGCGCTCTGTAATACGCCCGTTTGCACAGCATTATGTGAAGCATTCACAGTGGAAAGAAACACAAGAAGCAGTACGTGAATAAGAAAAAAGTTCGTTCAACCGTAGGGTACAATAGTGCCAATGTACGAAAAGCACTCGTTCGAGCGGTCTTATCATTTACGCAATCCAAACGCAGTGGCAATGAATCGGTTTCCTAGACAAGACTAGAAGCAAGACCATAGACTGCAGTGCTTATATAAGCTTACATTAAAGCTTATATACTCATGAATATAAGTCCAACTATACACGATATGCCCTTTATTATTATATTGCGAAACATATCAATGGAAAAGTATTAAAGCGCTTGCATTGATACCATAAGCAAGTACTGCAAAAGAAATAAGAGATGGCGCACACGCCGTATTATTCTTGAGCGCTTCATAAGAAACAATATTCCGCGCATGTTTTTATTTTGTTCTCCCTGCGGCTACGGGAAAAGCAACGCCCCTAACATTGATATCAATGTGTTACGGAACGCCTGGAGGAATGTTTTATTCATGCGTGTAAGATGTTCCATCGCAAAGCGGCGGTGTGCGCGGAGATTCCTGAAAGAGTGCGTCAAAATTTATTCTCAGTGTCGTTTCGCAGCAGGATTCTAGGCATGGCATTTACCCCAAGAGAAAACATCACGCGCACTTCTTCAACTTCATCCGTACTTCGACTGGTTAGTTTGGAGAGGTAGGTTCGCCTAGGTACTTTTTCTGTTCCACCGCGCCAGCTGGGGCACTGCTGACTTACGGCGTGCGCAAGCGTGGATGCGAACACAGACTCGCGGTGCGCCAGTGAGACCGCTAGAAACAGCCACGAAAATATGGCCTGTCGGCGAGCACCTGCGAGATTGGAAAGAAAGGAATAAAGACAAAATCCGAATGGAAGAGTCTGAAATTACTGCACAGTAAGCCTCCATGCCTCCCCCCCCATTCTCCAGCCAGGACGAAAAATAAAAGTGAAGAAAGAACCGAGAAAGGAAGTACGCTTTGTTTTGTGAATAAACCGAGGAGAAGCATAAGCACACAGTGATAGCGAGCAGCTTCGTTTAAAACATTTCAACATCCTGGACGGCTCGTCCTTCATCGCACAGGAAAGGCAAACATTTCGGACTTTTTTTTCCGACCTCGGGGAAACGTACTGCAGCTGTTCCTTCGAGAAGTTTCGTAATCGTACTGTGCGCGGTGCTGGCTCTTGTTGCGATGATACGCACTGGCAACGAACGAAGGCAAAGGAGAGTATGCATGCAGCCACTTGAAGTAAGGACCCTTTCTTCTCCTCTTCTTTCTCCTCCTCTCCGGGACTTTCAATAACACTGGAACTAGGCAGACCTCCAAGAGTGACACGCGTTAGCATACTCTGGTTCCTGGTTCCCTGCTAGGAGCAGGATATATGGGGGGATGAAGCATTCAGACGCTACCTGGCAGTCCTCGTGAAACTAGCGAGTCAAGGGCGCTCAGCTTGTGTGACCTTTGCCGCTTTAGATACTTCTTTTTCCCCCTTCCTTTTTACTTTATTTGCATATATCTGTCAGAACTTGGAGCGCACTCGACGATGCTTCATTGAATCTTTCATAATGCACAATGCTTTGGTCAGCGAAGGCTTGACACGCCTCTAAAGAAGCTCGAACTGCGTACATTGAAGAGGAGGTAATAGTATCCTAGAGATCAATAGAGAATTGCTATGCATAAAGTATTTGTATTTCCCCAATAATTGTTTTTCTGCTAATAGTGCTTCCAATTGTTCGACTCTCAGTACAGTGTCCTGGCACTTATGTAAGCAGTCTATTATAGGGTGGATATGTAGTAAACATTTTAAATCATAAATAAACCAGTGGGGCTCAAATTTGCCTAATGCGCACACAAACGCCTTAGCAGAGAAGTAACAACACATCAACGGTGTGCGGAAATTTTGAACGGCTATTTCGGAATAGTAAATACCAGTTAATTGTCAAAATAAAATTGAAATCGAGAAATGAAAACAGAAAAAGGAAACTGACAAAAGCTGAAGAGAGAAAAGAAAAGCTGCCAAGTCTAGGCCACCAATTTTGCACCCCTGACTTTCTCGAAGAAAGCGCGAAGTGTTCAGAACCTTGAAAAAAGCATATAAAAGTGAGTACTCGCATTTTTCATTATTGTAAATCAGAACACTTTGGAGCTGACAGGAAAGTAGCAGAACGGTCCAATTTATTTCGGTAGTGACAGTGATAAATAGCGCAGTGTCACACAATCCGAATTTTGACTCTAGAAATTAACATTACTTCTTTGATACAACTTTCGTAAGCAGCCAAGGACCACACCATTTTCCCAGTGTTTAGACTATCCGGTGTTTAAGCTTTGTGTTTTCCGGTGTTTAAGCTCTGCACTAAAGCACTGCGCTTTAGGTAAGCCGTTTTTTAACTACAGATCAAAGTACCATTACTGTAGTTGTTTCAACAGTACTGGAAATGCTCGTGTAAAACGTCTATAACATGGTCGAAGCTGTGGTTCTTACCAGACCATTACATCGAAACAATAATGCACACTGCGTGAAATGAATCGCTTGTATTGCGATGCTAAATTTCATTTAGATACAGTTTGCTTCTCGGAACGCTGATAAAAGTTTTGTCGTATAAGACAACCGAAATCTTAGTACGCAAGTCTCAACGCGCTCTCCCTAGAAGAAATATACCCCGGTATGGAGGGAAAAATATCTCACCCTGTTTCCAATAAATCATCCCTAAAAGTAACAGATTCGCGTGTTTTAGGCCAAACGCGATGAACTGATTTCCCAGCGTGTTGACTTCTTCAAAAAATCACAAAGTTTCTTTGCGTCTCATTTGTTTTTATTTTTGTTTTGTTTTTTTTTTGTTTTTTTTTTTTTTTGCAATGAAATACTGCCCTATTTGCGGCCGTATGACTAAAATTGATTTCAGCTGCCGACCGTCAACAAGCTGTTGGGCCACTGTATCTTCCTATGCCGTCGTCGCTAGAAACTAGACTCCGATATTTTCCTTACTTCTTCCCTTCGCTATCTTCATGCTGCCCCGATGAAATCGCCCGCAGCAACTCAGGGAGTGAAAGCCAGAAATTGATTTCTTCTTGGCAACGTGAAAAAATAAGCAAATATATTATGCAGTGTGGGACGTTTAAGGCGAGGATGACAGCTGGAGGGCGTCCAATAACTTCCTGGCAGCAGTCATCGAAAGCATAGGTCGCGTCACCAGACCGCAAAAACCAATGTACTCCGTGCGGTTTTTTTATATCTCATCTGGTGCGTAAAAAAAAGAAAAAGAAAGAAAGCGTTCACTGAGGGAAAATGGAAACAAGAAAACGATGTCCCTTTTTACCTTTGAACAAAAAAAAAAAAAAAAAATGAAAGAAACTGTAATGACTGACGGAATGTTGGGGTATAAAATATTGTATCAACAAAGGTAAAGTATTTGCTGTCTTAACAATTCGCTGTATCTCGATCTGGAACCACCGAGCCATTGTTGCGATCGGTTGTTGCAAAGTGTTGGCCTTATCCCTGTAATTGGGATTGATACGCGATTATTTGCACTGTATTTTTCGGGCAAGTGTTTTTTACTCTCTCTTAAAAGACACGATATTAGATAAATGAACCTCTTACTAGTTATTAAAATAAAGAAAATATAATTTGCTTGTCGTTCAGGACGAAGTCTGTAGCCGGCTAGTAATGATGCGCCACCTGGGTATTAAACTGATCCCTTGACGACAGGAGGCAAAATTAACTATTCGTAGCTTTAACCCATGATCGAAATTAGGTTTGACACGAAAACAGAAAAGAACAGCCCATAGATTCTTATGAACCCTATGTCATCATGATCACATTTTATTTCTTGAACATGTACGACTTATTATGCGGTAAATTTTAGAAAGATATTGGCTAGGATAATTCTGAAACAGCAAAGAGTATGCATAAAAGAAGTTTCTAAAGAAATCAATATTTTTTCTGGACGTAGGCTTTGTGATTACGACTAGTACAATACTACCACTCAAAAATTGTATGTACAGTCGTAAGAAAAGGTGGCATAAAACATTCAGCCAGTGACAAAGCTCGAGACAATTGCATCGAAATGCCATCTAGCAACAGCATAAGGGACAGCGACAGTGACACATGTATGTGGAAAAAATGGGGAACCGCCACTATTGTCTGGACGTAGATAGCTGGTGCTAGAGGAAGTCGGCATACAGTTTTCTCGACCTCCGTCACCGGCTGAGCGTTTTATACCACTTTTTCTCAAGACTGCCCATTACCAATGTTTGCTTGCTGCTTTGTAAAATGATATGAATAGAAAGGTGTATACAGGTATATTTTAGAATTCTCTTCGAATAGAAAATGGGAAGTTTTTTTGCGTTCTGTTCTTCGGCAACTTGAATACAAAACAAAAAGTGCCTTTTGTTTTCTTTTTTGGTCTTTTTTAAGTACAGCTCATGTATTTCTCTGACCCATATGACATCATCATCGTACTTCGTTTCTTGGGCCAGTAAGATTTCTTGCGGTCTCAGTTTAAAAAAAAGCATTTTAGTTACTGTTGAAAAGCACCTAACAGAAAGTATAAATGAAGTTTCGAAGGAAATGCCTTCGTACAGCCTAACGCCGTAACATCGCGAAAGACGTCGTGCGCGTGTCGAAAGGCTCATCTAGAGATTGCACGCGATGGCACTTTAAGCAAGCGTTTGTAAAAACCAAGAACATGCACGCTTTTTTTTTGTAATTATTAGTGGGAAAGCTGGTGTCGCCACCTATGGGAGTTGGCATGGAGCTTCTTGACGACCTGTTCAGCCAACACGGGCGCTCTGAGCATCAAGGGGCAGAGGGCTACCGGGTGCAGAACTACATTTTTTGGCCAAAATTATGCTAAAATAAACACTGTTTTGCAATAAAAAATGTCCTTACATTCAATATCGTGAATATAAATTGCAAAAACGCAAGCAAACAGCAAGTAAGTGTAAAAGTTGTTCAAAACAGCTATATGGCTCTCTCTTTCTCTCCTATTGGCTAAGGATTGAGCAGACGGAAACCAATATTTCTCACCTAATAGGCACACTTGAATGCTCTTTCTCTCACTACTTTTGTTGCCACGACAAGCTTATAAAATACAAAAATAAGCTTAAAGTGAATTGCATCAAAAATTTCTAATCATTTGGTGCCTCGCAAACACTGACTGGCCTGCAATATATATTACTATCAAAGCGCTAACAGTTGACTATCTAAAAATAAGTTGATCATCATATAACACCCCTACATAAACGTGTATGAACAACCGTTCCGGAAGTCATCACTAACCTTTGTCGATTTGCATATTTGCGGCATATTTAAATACCATTTCCATGTAGAGTGACGCACCGATGCTGCGAATGTGCAAAGCCATGGAAAAAGGTCGAAATTATGCGACTTGAGGCAGTTCTCTTTGTTTGTTTCTACGCATTACCGGTGTGACATTACTGAGAATTTTGATAAACATGTTTTTAAATAATTTTGCCTTTTCGCACATCTGCTATGAACGAAATTTAATTAACATCCAAAAATAACACGTGCTATGAGATACTCCGCAGGGGCGGCCTACGTATTGATTTTTACCTCGTGGGGCTGTTCAACACGCCGGAGAGGTAGAGTCGCCGGAGAGTCCAAACATTTAGACATTAGCCAGACATTTAGACTAAATGGCCTCCATCGAAATGCAGCTTCCGCGGCCAGAAGCAAATACGCATCCTTTGGTTCAGCAGTAGAGCACCTTACCAATGAAGCACCTCGGCGTGGTGGTATGTTTCATTTATAGGTTCGAAAAGGAAGTATGAGCGCCAAATTAAAAGGCAGCTCGGACCTTTAAGTCAACGCAACAAGCGCCGACGCCAAGGGCTGTTGCCTTCATTTGAGACGACCTTACCGTAAGAAAAGTAAATCAGATATTAAGTGTTACCGAAGGAACCGAAACAAAAAGTAATGAGATGTATTTTTGCTGAAAGAAATAAAAATTTTAACATGAATTCCGGCTAACGCCCTGGCCATTCATGCGCATAAATAAAGTTTTGTTTCTTTTTATGTGCGTAATCAATGCAGCCTCATTTTCGCTTACGCTATGCGCATGCATGATTGTGTTGTCCGTCCCTCGAGGGGAAAATGTAGCCCACCGCGAGATTTACGCTTCACCGCGTCCAGCGCTATGTCCGCCCTCCCGCATGCGGTTAATGGCCGGCAAGAAAGCAACACAAACCGAAAAGGCTGATTTTCTTTTTTCTGCCACGCAGATTCTCTTCTCTCTCTCTCTCTCTCTCTCTCTCTCTCTCTCTCTCTCTCTCTCTCTCTCTCTCTCTCTCTCTCTCTCTCTCTCTCTCTCAAGTAACGCAAAACTGGCGAATAAATGGATGCCGCCACTCTCGAAAGATCAGTATCCAGACTTGTTATTTTTATAGTAAAATAAGTGTTTTTCCAAGTCCTACGAATCATGAACTATTTCTGTTTTCTTTTTTTATTTGTTATTGTTGCTAGCATTTTGTGCGCGCCGGTTTCTTTTTTTTTTTTATTGTGTCTGCTTTGAATCTACTGCACACGTCGGTGGTAGTCAGTGCAATGGTCACAGGAAAGAAAAAATATTGCCAATCGACCAGGCACCTGATGCGAAAACCCTGCAAAGGCTGTAGCGCATCCACCAATGAGTACTTCGAAGCTTCTACTGTAATGAACAATTTTTCTTTAAGGCCGTGGTTTGTCGCACGCGACATCATTTTTTTTTCAGTGGCGTGAAGGTGGGTGCAATGCCTTGCATGGAATGTTTATTTTTATTTTGTTTTGCATAATGGCAGATTTGCTCTTCAGGGCCACAGACAGGCAATGTTTTTTTTTTTTCTCGCATTGTATTCTATATCAAAATACATAGCCTATATCCAAAGTAAAGAGACAGTGATTCTGGCGATGTGCAACGCGACACACATCGTGGCTTAAAACCAGCACCTTGGCCTGTAAATTTTGAAATAGCTTGTACTTTTAAAATATTTGCGGTTTAATTTCTGGTTGGCATTACTTTTGAAATAAATAAAAAGCGACGTGCGTCACTCACAATTTGTGCGAATGGCGTCGGTTCCTGAGGGTTGAGCACCACTGGCATGGAGAGCACCACCAGCATAACGGCATGAACCACGAGCGCAAGCACCAGGTTTTGGTGCACTCTTGTTCGAGAACACTGTAACGACCTGCAAAGGAAAAGAACGAGATTTTCTTTAAGACTGCGAAAACAGGAATTATGATTACGTTCAGATGCGTCAATTGATTTAGAATTAGTGGCAAAAGAACCGGCGCAAAGCCGTACGCAAGAGTGCGCACGCAAACACACTCGCACACAAACGAACACACGCACGCACGCAGAGACACACGAAAGCACACATACTCAAATACATACTCAATCAATAGTCGTAACATTATAAAGATATTCATAAAAAGCTGTGATCGAACACACAAACACTCGCCGGTGGAGGTTGTGGTTATGTATGTGCCTTTGTCTGGTCCAGCATCTCATTTTCGTCTTTTTCTTGTGTATGTGGACAGGAACTGCTTGCACCTTCGAACTTCCCTATACAGTTCTTTCATTGACGACACGTGACGTCTTGAAAACAGTTACCATATACGCAGTCCCTGTCATCACGACCGTTTGCCCGAGGCGCACGACAGGGTAAAGTTAATAAGCGAAGCACTTTCAAGCTCTGCTGCCCCAGGCGTTGCTGTCCCAGATGCGGCGGCCATGTCTTGTTTGTGCAAGCAATCACAACAGCGCCCTTATCATCTCCTGATATATGGTTGATTATGTCTGATAAACGGCCGTTACTTTCGAATACAAAGAATCAGCTTCTTTGTCCATGCGTTCAGTGATGGTTATGGGCGAAACTGAACAGGGGTGTCTCGGTGGAGTTATTTAAAAATTCTCTTTCTAGCTCAACCGCGGAGGTGATAAGAGTTGATTCGTTTGGAGGAAGTTGAGCTTTTACAACTGTGGGAGGATGCCCAGTGCTCAGTATGAGCCGGTCAGTATAATAGAAAAAGCATCAGAAAGCCGAGCTTTCTGGCCTGCCATGAATAGCTCTTAGCAGTTGTTGAATACGCCTCATTTGGCTGGCACCACGTCCGAAAGAAATGGCGGTTGTTAAGCTGTTTGAATAAGGCCGCAATAGATGGCGCGAAAAGTTGTATTGATCCATTGAGCGTCGCTCATCAATAGTCGTAACATTATAAAGATATTCATAAAAAGCTGTGATCAAAGCCACTTGACGCTTTTTTTTTTTTTCGAAGCTCTGTTTTCAGAGAGTACCACTCGGTCTCTTCGGAAAAAAAGGCGGAATCACTGGGCGGACGTTTCATCGAGAAAGTACCTAAAATGGAACGCATAAAATCTATCTCAACGTTCGCTTTTTCGTTTTCGCCAGTGGCAATATGGTGCCCGGCGACGAGTCGAGAACGAAGTTGCCATCTAACAGCTTACATGCAATGGAAGGCTATGCGTTTCTACCGCCAATTTCTTTCGCAGGCCGCTATGTGGCGATGAATGTTGTGAATGGCAGTTGTTTTCTCACTCTCGTACAGCGTATGGTTCAGCTTAGGGTCAATGACAGGCGGAAGAGACTGGTGGGTTATTTGTTGTTGCGCTTTACCACGGGTGAAAACTCAAGTTGACACGGGTAGGCAAAGACACCATATGGGGCCCGCAACACTCCAAATAGTAAGTCTCAGAGCGGTGCTTCAAATACATTATTATTAACAAGGAGGCGCGATTATACGGCAGACGCACAGAGTCGTCGTGCGGTGCTCACGTGATAAAAGGAGCTGAAGTTTCACGGAGCTGTAATAAATTGCATGCACGCTAGCACAAGGGTCATCACGAGCAAATGTGTATAGTACGCCTTCGCGCCAAATTATAAAGCTTTTTGTATAATAACTGAAAACGTTGATGTTTCATTTTGTCTATTGCATAGTGAAGCCGTGCTCGCATGAGCTCTAAAAGTCAACACTACCTCGAACATCTAGGAACGCTTCATGTTTCTTAGGTACCCTTACGTGCAGCTCTATGCTGCTGGCACACTGCTGGCTGCAACTTTATCTTACTTAGCCGCTTGCTTTTGACAGCCGCATCTGTGGCGGCTGTTGAGCATGCATCCTTCTTCCAGCCGCCTTTTTTTTTTTTTTTTTCTGCCATACACTTTGCAGCCAGGCTTTTATTGCTCAGAAGAACAGATGAGTGTCGCATGAAACCCAAGAATGCAAGCACCTGGATAGAAACAGAACACACCGAGGAAATAAACACGGCAGTGATCTATGTAGCTGGCTATGGAAAAGAGAATTCTTTAGGCTGGTGCCCCCTCTTTTCTAGTACTAACGAAAAAAAAACAAGGAAAAACAAAGAAAACAAGCAGGTAAACTAAGGTGTCGAATGAGCGCGTCGCCTAGAAGTTGAGAATTTTTTTTTCTTTTGGCACGAACGTCACGAGAAACAAACAGGCACAAATTAAATGCGGAAGAAAAAAAAAAAGAAATATTTTACACAAGGAACTTTCGTCAGGCCTGTAGCGCACTCAAACGCAATACACGTGCCGAAGAATTCCTTTTTGTACTTTAGACGGGAAGTTCCTCCTTCCATGAAGCCTATTTTTTTTTTTTTTTCACACGTTCACATTCGCCAAGGCACCGTAGAAATGCGGCTCAAGGAGCGTCTTATTTGCATGGTTACGAGAATGCTTGGATGTACTATTAGTGTATGCTTTTCGGGAAGGAGAACAGCGAATGAACAATGAGGGTGGTATAAATACTTGGCGGGAATGAAGATGCTCTTTAAATGTGGAACTTCTTTGCCTGTGCATCGTAACCGGCTTGCAGTTTTATTTCTTTTAGGGTCATAAAGATTCACGAATGACGCGTATTACGCCTCTTCCACTCACTCGCAATAAAGTTTCAAAAATAAACCTATGTTGCCTCACTCGCCTCGACACAAGAAACCGAGGGAAGGTTTGTAAACACCTGCAAGAGCTCAAACTTTTCCCAGCGCCCTTTGTTTGAAAGTTCCTTCGCGATGTTCACTGCGAGGAGCAAAAGAATGCATCGTGTGATTGTATGCGTACACAGTGTGTATGACCAGATCTGTTAACAGAGGAAACAAAGAACCAGGATGTTGAAAGACCAGCGCAAAAAAACTGGAGAGGGGTCTGGAAACAAGTGTTAGTGCTGAATTCAATGCTTTCCCTACACGCAGATGATATTTTATAACGATGAAATAAACGTTTTTGCTTTTGGCTTTCTCCTGTTTGGTTGAGCAGTTATTGATGTATTCTGTTTATATTTTATTCAGAGATATCCTAAAGTGCTCAAAAGAGTTTAAGCAGGTTGTACAAAAAGGAAAAAAAATTCTATTTGAAGCACACTTGGTTAAAATCCACACGTTCATTCCGCTCTGTTACATATCTCGCAAACAAATGAATTAGCATAACGGTTTTTTCTAGTCCGATATTCTTGTATCTCAAATCATGATCAGTGTTTTTAGACATATAGTTATGTTGTTTAAAACAAGATCCTTTGTCAATTCCAGTCCAGTTATAGACCAAAATAAACGATTTCAATCGCAATTTTCTTCGTCGTGAGGAGAGCGAACTTGCCCCTCGCTTGCACCGCTCTAGAACGAACCTTGGCGCGCTGTTTTGCATACTTTCGATTTGGTCAGTTGAAATTTATTCGTTAGGGTTCCCCACAAATCAAGCCTTCTCAAAGACCAGTCGATCGAAAACATGAAACGTTAGCATTTTTTTTTTAGAGCAAGAAATGGGAGTTTCAGGTTTAATTGAACAACATTTTGCGAACTCGCAGCGTTGACATCGAATCACTTGAAAGCATCACATGCAAGTATTTAGACATAAATTGATGGCTAATATTATCAGCAATAATATCAGATAATAATACATTACTTTCTCGGCTGTTCAAAGTAGTAAAACAGCGTCCATTTTCTGTAGATGAAGAACATGGTAGAGGAAGGGCGCTGCGTATGGTCTACTGAGCGTAGAGTGCACATGGAAAAATTACAACAATTTTCAGGTCATATATGTTATGAGCAGCTGAGAGTGCACTGCACTCATAATAAGCACTCTCATCAATCATCTGCGTCCCTGCTAGCTATTTACAGACACAGGAAGTAACATTTAAGAGACATGACCTATACCAAAGATTTCACTCAATGTGCTTACAGAAATGAAAAAGTGCCAGCACGAGAGAGGCATCAGGTGAAAGTTAAAAGTTTCCCAACAATGCTACACTGCGACATCCCCTCAAGCGACAGCAAGTTGCCTTGGGGAGAATTGCCCCCATTAACCCACACAGAAGTGTCCCAGGCTTGCCAGTGTACACGAAAAAAGAAAAGGAAAGAGCGCGCAAGAGGTGAGAATATGGTCTTGCGTTTCACTCTATGAAATTCTCGATGCAGAGCAGGCCTCGATGACACCATTCCTTGACAGGCATTTTCCTCGTCATTTCCAGCCACTTGTTTACTGCGGTGTTGGATTTTATTTTGCCTTACCCCGTTGTTTACCGTGTTGCACCCGCAGGCGCTGAAATACACCATATTCCGCTGTTCCATACATAAAATGTGTCGCGAATATCCCGAGCGGCGCTCGAGCCTTTTAATAAATGTATGCAGTAGTGCTGGAACTAGTGTTGGGCTTCCGCACTTAGCAAGTCTTTGTGTCTGGCTCAAACCCCTTCCCTTCTCTATTGCGATAACCAAGACTACGAGTGGGGCACTTTCCACTTAATGGCTATTATAATGAACGTCTAACTCGCGGTTTCATAGCACGATTAGCTGATGCGATTTTTTAAGGCGATGTACGGAATTACTGAAAAAGAGTGAAGCTGTCGTTGTCGGCTTACCTCAGTTCTTGGCGGATAAAAAGAGCCTACGAAAGCCCTTCACTAAAAAAAAAAAAAAAAAAAAAGGGAAAATAGCGGCCTTGTTTTTAAACATTTCTGCATCCGGCCCTTTTTTCTCTTTTTCAGGGCCAGTATCTTTTGGCAGCACTGGTGGTAGCATACCAGGCACGCTGAGTATGACGCTTGATGGCACAGCCACAATTAATATGTAAGCGTGAAAAGAATGGACTAGGATAAAAATCGTTAGGGAGTGTTACCGTCAACAAAGCTTATTTTAATGATGAGTTTAAGCTGCCCGTATTTGCTCTTGCAAACCATTTCGAAGAAACCACAAGTGATGTAAGACGTAGCGAACGGGTGTGCGAAGTTTCCTTTTGCACTGGCTGCTTACGTTTCGTCACGTTTCAACGCGCTGAATTTCGTTACGACGCTCCAATTCACCGTTCGTTCTTAATGCGCACAGAGACAAATTCCTTCAAGCCAAACAGTTGACGCTTCCTTTCTCCTGGCGATCAAACTGCAGTTTGTGCCTTTTCTGCACGTACGTTCGTAATCATGTGCTTTTTGATTTAGAACAAAATCGCCCCTTTGCAAACTTTTATATTACATTTTCCATTTATGCTGTTCAGAGGAAATTATTTTTTTTTTATTACGTGGTAAAATGTCGGAGTGAATTTGTCCTAGTTGGATCAGAACGCAGGAGTGGGACGTTTGGCTGTTGAGTCCGCGACCTCGCATGCATTAGCAGAAAAAAGCACCCATAAGTGCTGCGTCATGCACAAGGGCCGATGGATCAACTTAAGCGACTCACCTGAAGTAGCAGAAGATGAACATGGTAGCTGAGAGAAATATCAGCGACAGCAGAGAGAAGAGAAGGAGGATATAGCTGACTGCCAGGGAGACAACGGACGACATTTCTTCGGGCTGCGAGGAACAATAAAATAACAAAACAGTGTTCGGTAATTAGCTTTTACCTTTACCCGCAGAAAATTTAATGACGCATATGATCAGGCTGTAGAGTTTCAAAGAAAGTAAGTATAAATGAAAAGTGAGGGCGTAACCATGGGTTGACTAGGGGCCCGTAGAATGCATCTGAAGTCGCTCGGATCGAATATGCGAGGTACTTGTCATTGATTGATTGTTTTGTTCTAGGATTAATGAGGTCCGATGTGGGGAAGATTTCTTTTCCAGCGTAAAGACAAGGAACAGGCGGAGAGGGCAGCTCTTGTCGTCCTTCTGTGCTATGTGTGCAGATAATCACTAAAGAGCACATCGAAGAAAAGTTTCCCGAAAAAGAAAAAAAAAAAAAAACCGAAGTTTAACATGGCTCTACCTTGCATAATTTCTGAAAGCGATGGTTATGCGTAGTTTATTTTGGAACACGGCACATGTAGATAACGTAGCCCCTGTCTTTTTTCCATGTTCAGGCGCTTTTTACGGCGTACCTCAGCCTCCGACCACCGCCGCGAAGGAATAGGTGCGCTACCTGTTTCAAAGCAGACTGAATTCACCCCGCTAATGTCGTGCGTTAATACGGTTAAACCACGTGACAGGTTCATTATTGCTGACGTGGCTCACCAAGATACCAGCGCTTGTCCTGTGGCTTCCTTTTATCTTGTACTGTGTCTTCCTGTTCGCGCTGTTTAAATTAACAAACGACGTGGCACACACGTTTAATGCAATAACAGAGGCAAGTACCTTTAACACAGATTGTGTTACAGAAACGGAAGACCAATAAGCTCTCGGCCATGTCACGTGTCACGCGCTAGAAGCACGGTCGTAATTAGGACCGCCATGTATACTGCCAAAGTTGTCAAGAATAACACGCGCGCGCGCGCGACACACACACACACGCGCACACACACACACACACACACACACACACACACACACACACACACACACACACACACACACACACACACACACACACACACACACACACACACACACACACACACACACACACACACACACACACACACACACACACACACACACACACACACACACACACACACACACACACACACACACACACACACACACACACACACACACACACACACACACACACACACACACACACACACACACACACACACACACACACACACACACACACACACGCACGCACGCACGCACACACGCGCGCACACACACACACATACACGCGCGCACACACACACACACACGCACACACACACACACACACACACACACACGCATACACACACGCGCACACACACACACACACATACACGCACACACGCACGCGCGCACACACACACACGCACACACACACACACACACGCATACACGCACACACACACGCATACACGCGCGCACACACACACACACGCACATACGCACGCACACACGCACGCACACACACACGCACACACACACACGCACACACAAACACGCACGCACACACACACACGCACACACACACACACCTTGTAATATGCTAGCTGCGTATCATGCAAACCTGTTCAGGATTAGCGGATTTTGAGAGGAGAATTAAAAGCAGCCCTCACGCGTAACCTCACTGATTGTCTGCAAATATATAAAGCTCCGCCTTAAACAAACCAGACGAACATAGCTGCAGGGCAGCGGGTCTAAGTCGGCATGCAAGGCCAATAGAGGGACGGATTCCGCATTCAACCTTCGGTCTCAATGGAGAAGCCAGAATTGGAAGCACCTGCTAATTTTGCATGACATGTGGTCGCTTGACGTCACAGAAACCGCCGATAAATCAGTGATCGACCATGTCAGCTGCCAACTGCCAAATACAACCTGCCAGAGTCTTCCCCGAACACATCCCGCTTTCTTCATTTTGCATCGGGAAGCAACTCCATTTCACTAAAAGAAGATTGACGAAATTAATGGGCAGTTCCTTGAGCCTCTAGTGGCCAAGAAATATTTCTCTACACCCCTGAATGTATAAGTGAAAATAACTTGGCGGTTAACAATATCCCATGCTATGTGCATTAGTCGAAACAAGCGCATTGCAAAACCGTACAAAGACCGATCAGCAGAAGCACATGCCCAGCCCACTTTCGCTTCCCGGGATTCCGACAGATGACGTAGGAATCGGCACTTGCACTGCGTATTGTTCTGATGTTACAATGCTCTACGCTAAAGTCGTACTAGTTTGTATCGTCGAATAATTTTGATGGAAAAATAATGCGAATATTTCCGCCATGGTATATAATTACAGAGACGATCAGCAAAATTCCTTAAGGGACTATATACTCGTATTTTGCTGCACACTGCACTGGTGCGTTTTGGCTCGTAGCTTTGGCTGAATTGCCCCAAAAATGCCCGGGAGTAGTTGATAGGTGACATGTTCGAACTGTGATTGATCGGCGGGTAGTATGACGTGACGGGAACAGATGACTTGGTCAATCTGGCCCCCGTCATCAACTAAAGTTTCCGGTTTGAGATATGCAAGATGAGAATTGAAATCACCGGCGCCCAAACACACTGTTTCCAAACCACGCATATACATTTGTTCAGACTGTTTGAAAGGACCTTTATATCTGTTAATTGACCTTTTATGTGATGCTGTATCTTAATAACGAATGTATATTAATGAGTATGAGACAATAAATGCACGAGTTAAGGGATTAGTTACTGAGCAGTAGTTCTTAGGCGAGTACACGAAGCAGGATGCTTTAGACGAGTTGTAGACGGGAACCCCTAAAGCTGCTGGGTCACAGTCATAAATACGGAGGCAATAAGTGGTACAAGTGATGTTAAATCCCAAATTATATGTGTCAATACAGGGAAACGCCTTCACGAGTATTCGCGAGTGTGCTCCTGGCAGGTAGCGGTCAGCAGGTGACATGTGCCGGGGTTGTGGTTTATTGGAGATGCACTGGCGAACCGTCGTTCAGTCATTCGAAAACGACCGTACGAAGCTCATTTCTTTACACAAGCGATTAAATAATCATGGAGCAGAGTGTAGAAATCTACCCTGTCGCCTTTATATCTTAAAATTTTCATTGATCACCTGTGAAATTTTTTTTTATACTGCACCTTTGGAAAGTTGTGGCCAAAATTAGTTGCAAGAAGCTGATATCCTTGAAGTATATGTCAAGCACTGAACGATTATGATCAGCTGTGAGAACTGCCGACGCGGCAAATTACCAGTGCTGCTGATTTCTCTATGTCAAGCACAGCTAAACTTTGTGTTCGAGCTAGGGAGCTACGTTCGAGTTGTACAGTTCATTTGAACCGGTTTCGCCGGATTCAAAAATGGTAGCAAAGTTTGTAAACGCAAAAAAAAAAAACAAAACAAAAACAGGTAGATCAGATGATAGAGAAATGGCATATGTGCCTCTTCACTAAAAGCAAGTGTGCAACCGACGCTAAAGACTGTTGCTTTCCAGCAGTAAAGTTGAAAATTCTTTCGCACGACAAAGCTACTGACGAGTATTGTGCCTGTCGTATTATTGACTCAAGCTGGGTTAATCTTGCACTGTGGGAAACTCTCCTTAAAATATGATGGTGAAAAAGGTTGCCGATGTTTTCCCAGCATCCTCAAGAAGCAAATTCTGAAAATGGTCGCAAATCCAAAAAGCACTTCTTTGGAGGACTTCACCCTATTTTGCGGTTTAAACAAAAAAAGTGTGCTCGCGCTGAATAAACATAGCCGCACTCTTTGATCTTCCTGCGAGAAGATAGCCACTTTTTATGAGCACTGGCTAGTTTCTCGACCCGGGGTGAAAACTAGATTTATTAACATCAGCAAATCAGCTGATAAGCTGAGCTCCTCGCTTGACATGTTTATAGGGCGAAGAAATGAGGTTGTATTGCAAACGCCAGCAAGACGTACCGTAAGTACAATCTACCCACATTTCTAGTCTCCCAGGCGCAGCTGAGCTAGCAGTCTGCACAGAAGTGACAGGCGGCATTAACACAAATAACCTGCGACCATGTTTCTATTGTGCGTCGTAAAGGTAAAACGATGCCAGCAGTTCTGCTTTCCTAAAAAATAAAATGAAGGCAACGCAAGGGCGGCACATGTTTGTCATAATGTGTACTAATGCGGTTTAAATTAATGAACACCTAAAAGCAAGAGTGTAAGTTCAGTTATAAGAAATATATTTCTCGCATAAAATAAATATTTGATCTATACAACACACAAGTGTTAATTCACTTTGGCGGAAACCTGTATACACATACACATGCAAACGTGCAAACAAGAAAACGAGCAGAGAGGGGCATTGTAGCTATATAACAGATGAATTCAGGATGAGCTATTTGCTCGAATCTGTAATTCGATGTGTCTGCAGGCTTCACAAAAGAGACGAGCATTTCCGGCCCGTTTAAACTTATTCGACCATAAAAGATTGCAAGCGAACTTACTACATACCACAGCGGTTTTGAACAGAAACTACCCCCATGTCTACTAAACGTGGGCCTGAATTTAATTTTGTGCTCAGGCCTCAAACTGTCCACTTGAAGGCTGCTTTGCACGTTCACTCGCCACATCTTCGTTTCTATCGATCTGTCATACAGGAGCCTAGAGCAGGCTTAGAATGTGCCCCGCTGGATGAAACGTCGAATCCAGTCCACGGTATTGAACGTGACCTAGCATGGGTGGACAGTGTTTTCAACACGAGATTTCTCTCTCTGGTATGTTCTTTCCATCCGTTTGAGGGTATAGGCTTATACGAATATTGAGGGTCAATATGGTGTGCCATCGAGAATCGCTTCAGGTGGGTCAATTCGATCATAATGTAGATTCTTTTCTGGACAGCTGACAACCCGCAGCACAGAGGTCAGAACGTTCGTAGAAGTGGTGCTTACTGGACGTGTCCGTCTTTCTTTAGAGCTAATCTTCTGCCTATGATCCAAAATCTGTGAAAACGTGCACCGAGGAATTGAACAGATAGATAACTTCGTAGCGCCGGCCATAAAAAAAGGTACTTTTTTTCTTGTTCATTTTATGCTCATCCTTAATGGCATGTGCAATTTTCACAAGCGCAGCATGCGGCTACCGCGTAGATGTCCACGGAAACTTTCATTTTAGCGTACCTGGAGAGGGAGCATTAGCAGATATACTGCTTGTACACTGCTGGTATACTGGTCATATCAGATATCAGATTCTGCATATAAGAATTGGTTGAACAAGATCACCGGGACTTATGTCGTCACCAATAATTATCCAGAGACAGTTTTCTGCAAATCCTACAGCTAAAACCACGAAGGTGAGTTGAGGTGTAAAGCTGCAATATTTTTTAGGCTAACAGAAACTGACCGCTTCACTGCATGGTCAAGTGAAAACATTGATTCATCCAGAGACACGTATACAACTCTGCTATTCCTTTTCAACGTCATCCAGTGTATAGTTTGAGTTTATACAGCGCAACTTTACATGTACAGTGCCTTTAAAATGCAAAAGTAACCTAGATATGTGAATAAAGATTCGCAGATTTGTGTTCATTTTTCTCGAGTAGGATAAATGGTACAATAGCCATTTTTATCCGTTTGTATGTTGGATGCTGAGCATCATCCTTTTATTGGGAAGCCAGGAAAGCGCAAAAAATATAAAGCCACAATAAATTCCATATTCATGACGCCTTACTACGGTGTCCCCAAACTTTGTATCTAATAACGTTATATCAAAATTATAATCAAGCTCCAGCTCCTTCGCCGTGAAATTCAATTATCGCTCTAAACAATGGATATTCTTTTAATTGTCACGCTTCGCTGCAAACTCTAATGGCTGTCTGCGTGACACACTGTATTACAGAAAATGTATTTTTCTTTTGTGGCCGTGTCCGTTTGAGGTTATCACTGTTCTCGCCTTTTCA
Source organism: Amblyomma maculatum (assembly GCF_055883805.1). Classification (NCBI taxonomy): domain Eukaryota; kingdom Metazoa; phylum Arthropoda; class Arachnida; order Ixodida; family Ixodidae; genus Amblyomma; species Amblyomma maculatum. The sequence goes on from NC_139347.1 coordinate 77,892,991, forward strand.
AGGACCCTCTTTCTGGTGCGCTGTGCCAGGCTTTATTTATTGCGTCTCTTTTGCTTTACTACTTTGCTAGCCCTTAAAAGATAACGAAGCGCTGTAACCATGGAGTGCTGGATTAATTAAAAGACGTCCGCTCTCCCGCCTTGTTAAGTGAGGTTCTGCTGTAAAATCGCGTATTCTTTTTTAAATTATGGTATCCTTGTTTCCAGCGAGAAATGCGTTCTAAGCCTGCTCATATTTTCATTGAAAGAAATTAAATGTGGCCATCAAAGGAGAAAGATGGAAAAAGCTTCGCCAAGTGGTGACGGCGTCCTCCAGAGTGAATGCATGGTTCAGACAGTGCGGAAGGTATGAGCCTATGCCGTGTACGTACCTGATGATTGATGAGGCTCAAACATTCGGTGTAGTTTGTCCAGTTGCCCCAGAGCCAGTCACCGTTGGGACCGCAGACCCGGTACGCGTACAGACCTGCGAAAAAACACACCGAAACGACCGGGCTTTAATGGAAGTGGGTAATTAAATGCGGCATGCGAAAACATCGCGTAGCGAAACTGATATGCGGGTTATGAATTAGCATTGATAACAAGCAGGGAAATGTGATTTAGTTTAGTTTGGTTTATGGTCTACTGGGTTCACCTTATCGAAGCGTCTCAGGCTACGAGGTAGGCTATATTTGATGGCCCCGGATATTTCGAGCTCTCGGGTTTTATTTAACGTCGCACGTTACACGGGCGTCTTGTGCTTCGCCTCCAATAATAAGCGGCGGCAGCGACCGTTTTTGAGCCCGGGTTTCCCGGATATTATTCGAGGGCCCTAGAGTCGAGGCACCATGAAGGGGCGTTGTCAAAAGTGAGTTATACTGTAGTGCCAATATCGAATCTTTGTGCTGTATATGTTTTCCGTCTACGGTAATGCACTTCTTCCAGATTCTTCCAGATTACGATGTTATCGTTCGGCTCAGGTGTGTGAACGCATTGCATACTTCGTCATGCTAAGAAATGTACAAAATAAGGTAATAATTCTGGCAGAGTGTGTAATTTTCAGCATTTTGTGGCGAACTGAGACGAATGACATAAATATAAACGGCAAATAGACAGCTTAATAATTTCCTTGGGACTCGATAAAGTTATGCAGCGCGTCAAGTCAGAAGCATTGTACTGTAAAGGAAGCAATCACAATTCAGGTAAGTATACGGTTAAGGATAGTAAAACACGACTCTATGTTCACAGCAGTAGTATATCTTGTTCACACAGAAACAAACAAATATGAATTGTAAATTACGAACGAAGAAAAGAAACAAATAAAGGACCAAACTATCTTTTCCTCGATTTTTGTTTTACTTCGCAAACTTGCCATAAGGCATACTAAAGAAAGTCCTCTACATCGTTTTTTGCCAGAAACTGGAGAAGGCTTCTGCTTTTAGTGTTGTCCGTTTGCCACTTAGAAAAATCCTCCTCTCTCGTCGCACTAATAACCTTTATAATCACTAATGGCATGTATACGCTCAAGCAGTTTAAGTAGCCCAACTTTATGGCAAGGATCTTCTAGTTATCAAGACTGTGTCCCGAAGAAGGCCCCATGATACCTCAAAACAGATAAAAAGAAGTACCTGGGCTATGTCGGTGAAAATTGAACTACCACTAAGCGGCAGCGTCATCGATAGACATGCACCTTCTAAAAGGAGCTGTCAGTTAACCCTGCAGGTTAGTCCGATCAAATAAATCTCCTTTCGGGACGGGCAGATTTTAGCCTTCATGCAACCCTTTCTGTCTGCTGTTCATCAGCGAGCTTTTTTCAGCTATGATTATCCTGATTGTTCTGCACGTCACTCACTGGCAAGGCGAGTTTCGAAGAGAGGCGGCACGCTGCTTATAATACTAATAATGAAGCGCGAATTTATTCATCACAGTGATGAAGATGGACGAGGAAGAAAGCCTGAGGGGCTTGACGAGCTTCCGGTTTCTACATGTACAAAGGCATCAGGTTAATATTGAATACATATCAGACAACAATGTCACACAAAAAAAAAAAAATATTTACAAAAATAATGGTAATTAAAATTGTAATTAAAAGAAAGAAGGAATGAAAATACAATGAGACTACCCTTTGAGGCACAGGAACGTTTTTCAAAGATGACGGATCGGCGTATCAATTACATCAATATCTTTATATAAGGTGTTTAGGTGTTTCGGTAGCTGGGAAGCAATCATTTGTAACCTGTAGTTTGTTCTAGAGTTTTAATCTGCCACGGGGGGTGTTGTCTTGTTTGATATAGCTTTTCACTCGGCGTTAGGAATGTCATCGTCCCTAAATAATCAGTATGACGAAGTTGCTCCGTTTTACTTCACGAAATAAATTTAAAGCCAAAGATATACATATGTTGCAAAAGTGCTGGTTTGTGTTCTGGTTAAAATTAAACAGCACTATAGATTTTATTACTTTCTTTTGAAACAGGTAAACTCGTTAAAGATTGATTAGAGCGTTTGCGCCCCAGATAAGGTGACAATAATTCAGGTGAAAAAAAAAAAAACGATTTATACGCGAGCCTTTTAATCCTTGCTGGAAGCATTGTTCTGAAGCGATACAGGTTTCCTACGTCTTAGCGAATTTAGGCAACATTGTATCTACATAACGATCCCATGATATGGTATCGTGAAAGACAATTCTGAACTTGCTAAAATTTGCCTACTACCCCAAATTCTTCTGAATTAAAAAATATTGTTTTAGTAAACAGAATTTTGTTCTTCGGTTGGAAGACGACAGCGTCGGTTTTATTTGCCTTTATTTTTAACCGGTTTCGTACTGTCCAGGTGCTCAATCATTCGTGTTAGCGGTTCGCATTTGCAAACTATGGTTCGTAATCAGTTGCCATTTGCGACCCAAGGCCGCGCGATGAGAAGGCGACGTTGGAACGGCACTGCTTTGCAGGAGGTTCTTCCGACAATACGAAGGCCGAGGAAACGCATCGCACAGCATAGCCGGCAATAATCATGCAGCTCGACTTCAGACGTAAGCCACGTACGTGACTGGCAGCGTTTAGGTAATTTACTAAAGCAGCCTTGCATAAAAAGGTCGTTGTTTGATTTGTTGCTATGCGTATCGGCTCGTGCGCTATATGTGGCCTCTAATATGCATAATTCATTTCACCTCTTTTTCTTTCGTTTGCAATTGCGGATGTTTTGGCGCACATAAGCGGCACGCAATAGTTCTAATGACTGTGTAGATAATTTCAGTTTTGAGCAACCCTGTCCAGAACGTATTGCTCGTTTTCAAGATGAGAGGGACGAAACCGGCACAGAATAGTACCTTTTCACATTTCGGTGAAATCTTTTGACTGCATTATTCCTGAAAAGTGCCACGCATATTTGTGACACTTTTTTGAGGTTATTGCTTTTCTTGCCTTTTTACTGCAGTCATTAAAAGGGTCTTTGTTTCTTGTTCAAAGTTAGGTACTTGAAAGTTTCTTTCAAGTGACGCTCAACAGTAACTCAGCTCTCTAATCCTGTATATTTTGTTCTCGAATACATGCTCCTTCAAGGAACCATGAAAGCACACCTTGGTTAAAACATCTAGCACGGTGCATTTCGAACATTCTTTGCGGCTTCAAACTACGCGCCGTAATTGTCGTCCACGTTTTTAGCAGGCTTGCCACGAAGACGTTTTTCAAACCCATCTCTCAGCACCCAGATGATTTGCGGTTAGCTTCATAACTCTCAACGTGTGAGATAAAAAAAAAAAAAGAAAACGTGGGCCAGTGACTTAATCAACATTGAAAGTTTTGATTGATAGCTTCAGAAGAGAAATCACTTTTCGAAAGAAAGTTCCCAATTCAACTAACACTTACTTTTTCTCCACAAGCGCTTAAGATTTGCAGAGGGCTTCATTAAAACGCTGGTGTTGAAAGAGAAAGGCGATGGAAACCCCAGTGCTTGCTGCCGTGAGGTTTGCTCTCTGGTACAGGTATTTATGCCCTCCTAACAGAAGGATGAGAAGTCCGGAACATTCTATTGTTACGGCTGGAACAAAGTGCGCGGCTAGCTGCTCCGCGCTCCTTTGTCTCCAGAAATAATTGCGCGCTAGGACGGCGGCGAAACCGGTAAGAAATGAAAGCAGTCTACGGCTGGAGTGAGACGTGAGTCGCGTTGTTCTTTATCTTCTCAATTATATATATTTTTTTACTCTTCCCGGGGTGATGACCCTCCCTGCTTACTGCCCGAAAACATAATAGGGCGTTTCCACGTAAGATCGAAGAAAGGATGTTCGGTGGACCTTTTATAATTATTTCAAAATGTTATATATATCGTTGCCTGACTAATGGAAAGAAGAGATCTGATATTGGTTTTGCTGGCAAAATTTTTTTCAAGGCACAGGGAATTAATAAGGACGAAGAGGTGGAATGCTGAGCTTATCTTTTTTGCTGTTTTGACCAACTTTGGTTTTGAATAACACTAAATATGTTAACGTTAGGTAGCTGAAAATCGTTTTACTAAATATATGCATGTTTCTATTTATGTTCAGTTAGTTTTTCACTTTTCTGCATAGTGTAGATGCTTTATAGCATTTGTCAAATTCAGCCCAGGAAACGAAATTTTACCTACTTTGCAGGTCTTTTCTTCAAGAAAGACTTGTGACAGCGCAAACATAATTCCACACTATGTTCTGAGCGTATTTATCTATCAAACAACAAGAGCGTATACTTATACAACGTTTCGATATAGAGATATGATCGCGCTAATTTCAAGAAAACAGCGAGCAATGAAACTTATGAGGGCAATTAAAAAAAAAAATTCATTTTTGATATTTTTAAAACTTTGTCCATCTATTCTCCTCTACATCAGCTTTAAAAATCATTAAAACAATTGCATAATTTTGTTTATCTAGTAATTACGGCCACTTCAATAAGGCCCTTGAGCAAGCCATAATCACCACGCAGATCTGAAGATTCTACGGCATTTGTGAATCGCCCATGATTTTTAAATTTTGGGATACAATTTTGGGCAACGAGGGCCTAGCGTTCGACACAGTTCTCTTCTCCTTCCACGAACGAGCGCGCCACTTCGTCTTCAGTGTTCTCCACACGTAACAATATTGCATCTAGTCATTTTTGGTCTCGACGCTTCAATTTAGCTGTAACGAACACAGCTGTGAATGATTCGGAATCAGTTTTGTACGTGCAGAGTTCCTGATACGCTGCGGCATCGGGCAGAATACAGACGTTTTTCACAGTCGTCTTCACGATATCAATTAAGCTTTCTGAAAACAATTAAAAAGACACTATGTTTGATATTTTTTAAACTTTGTCGAGGTATTCTCCTTCACGCTAGCTTTCAATATTATTAAAAACATATTACATATAATTGATGCAGTACAATAAGACCCTTACACAAGAATTTGCAATTGTCGTAGATCCGACTTCTTTCCCGCTAAGCGTAGGAAATGCAAGTAGGATTAGATTTTGCATTTCAGGTTCCTAAAAAATGCCCAACAGTACAGAAAAGATGTGGACAGAACTGGGAACATTAATATTCAGGTGATACGGTCACCGGAGCGGCCATGAGTGGATGGGTATGCTCACCCCAGACGTTCGTTTTAAGAGCCGGCGCAGCGAGAGCTCGTTTTCGCGTCACCGGCAGAATTCGAAGCAGCGTTACCTTTCGGGTAGCTGTTCAACGCACGTGAACTGGAGCTTCACTATACTGTCCGCCTTTTGTTCGCGCCGCAAGCAGACGTCGATAACACGGTAGTGAAGGAAGCGAGATGAGAGCACTATCGGGGAGCTTTGAGCGCCCGCTTCACCAGTGCGGGCGACAGCCGCTGCCGCATGAGAAGCTGCTGCGCCAGATGCGATCGGAGGAAAGCATGAACGTGGCGCTCCAGTGGCAGAGCGAGGTATCGAATTCACCCCCCTCTCCTCTCCCCCCCACCCCTCCCAAGAATGCTCGCACCTATCTCAGATGACGGTATCCAAACGGCCTGAACTGGGTCCTTTGCTGCGCGTTCGATCTGCTGTTCACACTTCACGCCGGCTGTCATAGCCGGAACTGCATGGAAGAAACTGTGTGCATATAGGAATGAAAATAATGTGCGCTGTCGAATCATTAGAATAACCGAATGCAGCCCAGAAACACTGTTTTAACGAGGCAGTTCTCCATGCCACTCACAGTTTTCCCATTTAACTAAACATTATATGGAATACGTTGCTTGCTCCCTGAACTTTATCGTCTTTCTGTGTAATCCGCCTTACGGTGAAGGTGATTGCGAAAAACATCTGTGGGCTGTCCGATGCCGCAGCGCATCAGGAACTCTATGCGTACAGAACTGATTCCGAATAATTCACTCCTGTGTCTCTCACAGCTAATTCGCAACGTCGAGACAAAAAATGAATAGATGCAATATTGTTACGTGTGGAGAACGATGAGGACGAAGTGGCGCGCTCATTTGTGGAAGGAGAGAGAAGTGCGTTGAACACCAGGCACTCATCGCATGGCTCCTTGGCTGTCTCTCAATGTATACATCCTTAATCCTCTTTTGTAAATACATTTCTTTCTGTTACAATATTATGCCAAAATTTAAAAATTATGAGCGATTCACAAATGCCGTAGAATCTTCAGATCTGCCTTGCACGCGTTCCTTATTGAAGTAGCCGTAATTACTAGTGCAACAAAAGTATGCAACATGTCTTTATAGATTTTGAAAGCTGATGTAGATGAGAATAAATGGATAAAGTTTGAAACATATAAAAAATGGGTTTTTCTTTATTTAGTTGGTTGGTTTGGATGGTTTGTGGGGTTTAACGCCCCAAAGCAACTCAGGCTATGAGAGACGCCATAGTGGAGGACTCCGGAAATTTTGACCACCTGGGGTTCTTCAACTGTCCTCAGATGTTTTCATAGTTCGCCATTTTCTTGAACTTAGTGCTGTACCTGTGTATTGAAACATTATATAAATATCAGCTTTTGCTATTCGGTAGATAACTATGCTGAGAACGTAGTGTGGAATTAATCTTGCTCTGCCATAAGCTTCTTTTGAAACAAAGACCTGCAAATTGGGTAAAATTTTGTTTCGTGTACCGATTTTGAGAAATATTATAAAACCATCTATTCTACGCAGGATTTCAAAAAGTGACCGATTATAAATAAAACATGCATATATTTAGTCAGATAATTTTCAGCTACGTAACGTTAACATGCTTTGTGTAATTCCTAACCAAAGTTTGACCAAAAGAGCTAGGAAGATAGGCGCAGCACTCCATCTCTTCTTCATTATTAATTCCCTGTGCCTCGAAAAAATTGATAGCAAAACCAGTTAGAGGCCTCCTATTTCCAGTTATCAGTTTAGTTTAGTTTAGTTTAGTTTAGTGGGGTTTAACGTCCCAAAGCAACTCAGGCTATGAGAGACGCCGTAGTGGAGGACTCCGGAAATTTCGATCACCTGGGGTTCTTTAACGTGCACTGACATCGCACAGCACACGGGCGCCTTGCTTTTCGCCTCCATCGAAAAGCTGCCGCCGAGGCCGGGATTCGATCCCGCGTCCTTGGGAACAGTAGTCGAGCGCCGTAACCACTGCGCCACCCCGGCGGGGTCCAGTTATCAGGCAACAATATTTAAAAATTTGAAAGAAATATAAAAGGTCGACCGACCATCTTTTGTTCGATCTTACGTGGAAACAACCAAATCGATTTTGACACTCTAAGTAAATATTTCGATCTATGCATTTGTGTAAAGCATATATCTTCTATCTCTAAATAGCACTAAATATTTTGAGCAGCAAGCAAAAGAAAAGGAAAAAAAAAAACGTTTCAAAAGCTGTCCGCTCGGCCTACGGCTTTCATAAAGCAGTGAAGAACCGTATACTACAAAGTGGCACATAATTAAGAAAAAATAGTGCGCTTTTTTTTTTTTTTTTTAGTGAAAAGGAGAACACGAAAAAAAAGAGGGATATTTCGCCACATTTCCGATCTCAGCGTCATTAGTAAGACATATCGAAATGATGCAATTTGCAACAAAAGCTTTCGTGAATTCACTGGCTCATCGGGTGATAATGGTCTCTGCAATTAATTATCCCCACGTGTCGCATCAAATTGAAGAAGTACCATGCAATGCCTCGTTTTACGTTACTTCACTTATCAAGGTAATATATTATTACAAATTGGCTAGCGTACAATCGAAGCAGGCACTGAGAAATGTATAATCGGACGTAGGGGAGAAAACAAGAACAAGATGGAAACAGCGTAGCTTGCTTCATTTCTTCGACGTTTCATTCGGGAACCGATTGGGGCATGTTCATTTGACAAGAATCGGGTATAAAGAACGAAAGAGAAATTCTTCCGCGCTGTCTAACGCGTTAAGAGAGGCGCGAGTGGGTGTTAGAAGTTTGAAAAAAAAAAATAATAAGACGATCCGTTCCTCACTGGCGCAACGCCGTAAGCGAATCACGGAAGCCAGTTACGGTAGAGCGTTCGAACACCTCAATCATTCTACAGCGAGCCGTCCCGGAACATAATAAATTGTGCCCTACTCGAATCGAACGCCTGCCCCTTCAGACGGATGAAGACATAGGCGGCCGGGTGCACTGTCTGTATGTGTGTTTATATATCTGTTTACTCGCTTTTGGAAAGCCGAGGAAAACGCTTGATCGATTTCCGAACTCCTCGTCTTAAACAGAACCAGCGGCAAGAAGAATGCTACGGAAGAAAACGAAAATTGTACACAACAAAGATGTACCAGGGAAGAGTGAACGATAAATGAAACAAAAAGCATATCACGGTGCGTTAAAGAGACTATTCTCAGGTAGATTTTCTTTGGAGAGGATAGACAGTAGCAGCAGAACGCGGAAATCGGACCCCTGGGGGCACGTTCGCTAGTTCAGCGGGCGTCCAGACAAAGTCTCGTCGATCTCCGACTCATATCAATCAAACCCTTTCCATTCTTCGAGCCCCTATCTAAGTATTCTTCCTTTACCTGCATTAGTGGCAGATTTTGCTATAAAAGACTGTTCTTTGCGTTTATTTAAAGGTGCGATTCTGATCTTTTTTTTTCTCGCCAGTCGGGGCTGTCGAGAAAAGAAGAAATACGATGGGGCAAGTTTTTGATGAATCTTCTAAGGTTCTAGATTGAAAGGATGTGTCGACTAAACGGCGCTCCGGACCACGTATACACACAGAATAATACAACAAAGCGAAGAATTAAAGTTCTACCACTTTGAAATTTCTTCATCATTGCTCTCCTCCCAAATATGTCCCGAAAAAGCCCTTCTACGTTATAGAAAATAACGAATCGGGTGAATATTCCGCCGTTCTTGAGTCACTATTTTTACTTGGTTTTATTACGTAAATGCAGGACTGAAGAATGGCGCAAGTTTTCGGAACGACTTTGACGGCTAGATCATAAAGCAGCCCAAATTCAAAAGCCGCCATGTTCCGTATTCGAGAGTATGAAAAATTACTTTCATGTAGTGACTGGACGAGCCAACTTGGGAAATCTTCGCTGGACTCAAGAATGCTTGTTTTTCTTTACTTTTGCTGTCTTTTTCAAGACGACTAATTTTTGAAATAACTCTTGAAATAATAGTCAGCAGCTGGAGTTTAATTTCGCAAGACAAGAGAGCTGCAAAAACCGAACGAGAGGATGTTTACGGCTTATTCTCAAGCGCTACATGTAATCTAAGGGGGCAGATTTATCACTTCAGACCAAGATATATGGCTAACTGAAGATTGTAGCAACTGGGTGCTCAATCACCGGTCAGCGCTTAATTTAGCAAAGTCACTATGCTGGCAGCTTTTTAAATGCTGCTGGTATGTGGAGGTATTTTACACTGATGTCATGCATCTTCCTTGATGCTCCAGATGTGAAGTTCGGAGGAACTACTTCAGTTCCGCTAAATTGAATACTTTCAAGGAACAAACATGGCAGATGCCATTCATTTCTCCCACCTCAACATAGTAACTTGTGGAAAATTCTCGCTACTTCGTTGCGCGAGGGCGAGCAATTGATCGTTGTAGGTTTTGAACCTGTCATAGTGAATTGCCTAATAATGTATTATTTGCACAATTTGCATAATAATGGCGATCGCCTACGTTAAGAGAGGCTATTCTTTATTAGTGTGTTATGAAAAGCATAAGCCATAGGATACGCGGAAGCGCTAACGTCCCAGCATAAAAACAAAAGTTGGCTTAGGGGAAATAAATAATGAATTCGTGAGTTAGTGTGATCGCCACTCCTTTTCTTTTATTGTCTTGTGCAGGGTCCCCTATGTGGAGCTTGGGTACTGCGCGCTTACATTAAAAACCATAAGCATGCTAGCGCGAAAGGAGCTGAAATATTTTATGAAAGAAGAGTAGATCCTGACGGGAATAGAATGGACACGAAGTAGGGGAAGGTGCACGGAAAAACCTGCCATTCTCCGGCGTGCCAACTTGAGCCCTGCGCGTGCGCGATGGTGTCATGCATAAATTTCCAGCCTTCGACCTCCGGCTCGTATTCAAGCACTTCGAACGACATTTTGTAGCAAAACATCTTACAACGCGACTTAAGAGGCGACGTACATTCCGATGAGTATGCAACATTTTTTTTTTTTTTTTTTAAGCAGGAAACTGCTGTTTAAAGGTGTTAAAAAGTACGACGGTTTGGGAAGGTTAAGCCTAATGTGCTAGAGAAAGCTCTGTCAAGCAGGGTTAATTAGGGGTCGCTTCTATAGCCCAGCTTCTCGCTCCTCTTCTGTGTTGGCTGCCAATTTCACGCGCTCCTTTCTCAGTGGTTCTTCACAATGAGCCTGACGCCTACGCCAGAGATTGGGCGTAAACGGTGCGGCGCGCGCCTCATCCCTTACATATTCGGAGACTTACATAATCGGAAAAGCCGCCACTATTCTGTCCTTAATACAAGCGGTTCATAGCTTTGTTCTGAGTAGACAACAAGTGCTTATCTTTTGCTAACTTCGCTTTAAGCTTCAAGCAGCCAAGGCAAGCGATAGTGCTAGCCAGAACTAAAACCCTTCGTGCATAGCCTGGACGCGATTTCAACACCACGGTGGCTACTATTCAAAAGACAAATTCACCTAGCGTTATAAAATTCATATGAGGGCCTGACAAGGATCCTCAGACTTGCGATCCAACTCTACAATGCGCTCACTGTGCAAAAAACTGCGCGCTCTATTCTTCGCTTTTTTTTCCTCCATCGTGATATAACGTTGTAAAAACAAGCGCATTGCGAAAGCGTAGGCGAACCGATGGGGGAAGCGGCATAAGCAATTCGCCAACGCTTTATGCATTATACTTAATAACAATAGCATTAATAATTCCGTAGTGGGCAAAAAATCCAGAGCAAGGTATACTCAATTGCTGGATGAACTATATTCAGTGACGATGCGAGGTGGTGCGCTTCGACTCAATAGCATTCGTCGCGTAGCCACAGAAAAATGTTCGGGAGTATATAGAGTCATGAAAAATGACCAGTGACCGGCTCCATCATTTCAGGATGACAACCAGACCTCACCCAAAGTAGTCATGTAACTAAAACTGGTTGTAGCAGTAGTAGCGATGTGCATGCCGAAAGCGAAAAGCCAAGTTAGAAAATAAAGGAATATAAATAACAGAACGAGAAGACGGAGGCTCAGCGAAAAGAATGGAGACGAAAAATCGACAAAGAGGAAAAAGGGATTATTGGGACAAAAGTGAGGAAGTCAAAGTTGTAGGAGAAGAGAAAGACCAGGTCATAACGAGAAGAAAAAGAAGAGAGAAAGGGGCAATGAAGGGACATCACTGCTTCCACGAAATGTTCTTAACAGCTAAGCTGTAGCTTATTCTACACAATGTGTTCTCTTTCTGCGTTGGTTCCATACTAAGTAAATTGGCAGCGGCAAAATTGCAGCAAGCAATATGTGCCCAACAATCATCTGAGGTGTATAATTATGCTGCTGACGCAGAGCACGACGTCACAACGATAACAGGATTGAAATGACGCCTTTGACATTACGTATTATCTATTTACGCTGATCCCCTTTACTCCCTATCAAGAGAGGGCATAGAATGGAATCCGATTTTGACTGCGTCGTAGGTCGTTTTCATTCACTCGCTAAAAAAAAAAAACACAGAATGAAGATTAGATTTGCGCGCCGCTGTTATGCGACCGTAAGAAAGTGGCGGGGATTCAGTTACTGGCGTTAACAAAAACTATTCCCATAATTCTGTTAGTCGAGTTCGGGAGGAACCTTGGGGGCGCTGGACCGAGGAAGTTATCTGCGCAGCATTCCTCAGATTGCTAAGGGGAAAATAGCGTTGTCCCACTTCACATTGACGTCAGCACGTAATGCAAAGGCACGATCAACATCCATCGCACCGCCATACACACCCTCGAGCCAGAGTATAGAGGTGCAAACAGGGCGTCAGTCCTGCGATCTTGCAACCTTCTCTTTCTCGCGGCACTGGCACGAATGAGTAAGAGAAGCGGGCGCAATGCACCGCTCGGAACCTCGTCCTGTGGTCGTTACGGATCTCCTTCGTCGTGGTGCCGCCTTGTCATTCTAGAAGGCATATCGCGTCGTCCATTTGCGCGCACATCAGCTGCCTCCGCAGCTTGATGTTTTTTCTGGTAGGGTGGTGTTGTTCTTGCAGCAGCTTCGTTCGTCATGTCCACTACAGCCGCGGCCGTTAAGCAGCGCCGATGGCTTATTTCCTTTCTATGGGCACCAACGTGCACTGCTTCGCTAACCGATATCGACGTCTTCGCTTACGACTGCTAAACGCCAGGAGCGGCTGTTGCTCCTTCCTCTCGCCTCATTTGGGCGATGAGAGCACAGTGATGTGTCATCGGAAGAAACCAATCGTGTACCGGTGGTCTTCGCGCGAAATCAGCCTGTCGTTTTGGTTAGGTGGTCAGTAGTTGGTAGTTGTGTTGTCAGACTTGTTATATGTTGCAATCTTTCGTTAGAGCCCCTTCGCTGTTATTTGAGGGTAGATTGCCTCCACTAGTCCATAAAAGTTCCGACAAAAAAGGCAGCAATTTTCCTTAACTGATAATAATTCGATAATGAATAATTTCTCATTAGCCGCATCAGTGTGCATTCTGGCGTATTTCCTATGGCTTATCATGCGTGATTATGACTAGTTATTCTTCTCATGCGAAAAGAGAGCTGTATTATTATTTATTTTTTCATAACGAGAAAAACGCAAATGACTGCTTCGGGTGATACCCACGCGAAATACATTTATTCTCTGGATATGCATTTCTTGGGCTTTTCTTTGGCCTCCCAATCGTTTCATTTACAATGCCACAAATTTTTTAGATGTATATTTACTCTTCCTTAAAATTGCTGAAAGAGGCTTTATCATTTTCTTTGTGACGAAATTTATCTGGAACGATCCCAGACAGAAACAGCTGTTTCGACATTGTTCTAAATCGTTGTAGTTGCTTTCGGCGGCTTATCTCTGAGGCTCGCTCGTCGTTTCATGTTGTGCGCGGCCGACAAAGGCGCGTTGTGTTCCTCGACTAGTTTCGTGCGTGCTTGTTGCTTACCACCGTCTCTGCCGAATTCGGTTATTTGTGGGCGTAAGTTGTCCAATAGAATATAATTCCAGTACCGCGTTTATCACTGTGTAACGCTGTCACCGGTACATTACGTTTTCTAGAGGAGTGAGTGCGGGTGTCCTCCTATGGTCGTCGAATCAGCCCGATTTATTCCCCAAAAAATTGGCACCGGAAAAGCAACTGAAGCCGCCCCTACCTAAAGCGAACTCCAACGCAGCCGCCGTCTCCAAAGGCTGCCACCTAAACACGGGCCACTACCGGATCGCGTATCAGAGGCCAGAAGGGAGCCCCAAGATATAGACGACAACTATATACCAGCCTCGATTATACTGCAACAGCCCCGATTGCCACCCAGCCTCAGAGTTTGAACGGGTGATAATTCTGAAAGATGTTTACAAAATGTTTAAGTGTGTCACGTATTCAACAGTAAGAACGACCAGCAAATGTGAAGCACGTTTGTAAAGCGACTGCTTTACATTTGTAAAGCGACTGCTTTACATGCTTCGTCGAGACAAGGTCATCGGCACGAGGAACCGGCTCCGCCCGTTTCTTCTTCGCACCCCCAGCACAGCTTATGAGCGGCTCTCAAGAGCAAGGAAGCATACTGCACTGATGCCGGTTAAATCTTTCGTCATCGCCCATTCCGAAGTTTTAGCCTCCATGGTCTTCAAAGCACGAATACTAGCGGTCGCATAAGATCGACGACTACCTCCACCGACTACCTATGGGTACCTGTGTTGCGAAGATTATATGCCTGGCCCACCCTCCAGCTTGCTTTTGCAGTCAGACTACACTTCGCGTCGCTACTCCATAGCTACGGGGCGGATAGCGCTAGGAAGGGACCCCAGCCCTCCCAGTAGAAAACAAAATGTTGCCTTTGGAGGGAACCTTAGTATGCCGAAGACCATATACTGATTACGACGTTTGACCGGTTGAATACACTGCGACGATGAACGGGAAGACCAGCTCGATGACAACACGACTGAACTTAAAAAAAAAAAAGAGAGGAAAACAAGCTCCGTTTAATGGTGTGAAATGCCAGCTTTAATGAGTCGAGTGTGGCTCTCTTTAGAAATATTTCGTCGTATACATGCAATTTTCTACTTAATTGCTAATCCTTGAATTTCGGCCTCCGTTGTCTCACACATGTTCATTAATACACAGTCACAAGGTGCCGCATTGTATGAAATACCCTCACATAGGTGCCTATAAAGTCCCCTTTTAACCATGCTACGCGAACCAGACTACGTGCCTTAGGTGTAGCGTGTCTGACTAGGGATCCAAAGGTCCCGGCTTTGATTCCCACCAACTGCCCACTCCTACGCTTCTGCCTACCAGACCATATCATCTGGTCTCATGATGTCACACAGCCCGTGAACTAATCAGCCTTTTTCACAAAGCCGCAGTGCGCATGTGCGCCTCTCCCCTGGTTGAAAACAAACCACCAACCTCAGCTGCGCATGCGCAGTTCTTGGCTTCCGCGATCGCCGGAGCCATAGCTAATCTCGGAGGCAATGTGTAGTCAATATTCGTGACAGGCGCATGCGATAGATGGCGGTAGTAGTCAAGAATACACACCGTCATTTCTCTGGCGCCAAGGGCGTTTTCAACCTGTAGCAGACGGATTTTCAACAACTCCCAGAGAGCGCCACTTATTGTGACAAAAGCGGAGTAGTACCTGGCCATATCACCTGCCACTACCTGTCAAATGCATGTTCGTAAATTTTCAATTGCAATTCTGACGTCAGATATGCAGCAGAACGGAGTTTTGACCACGTGTTTCAATAACGTTGTACAGAAGAACGATTTGCGTGCCCCAATCGCGACCAGAGAAGCATTGATCTCACGGAAACTAAACTTGCAGCTCAAGAGCAAGAGTCTGACTTGGAACTACAATCGTCGTGCGTAAAGTTATCCCGCTAGTTGAAATAAGAGCAAATTATTCCACGATGAGGGGTCTTTTTTAGCGCAGCTGAAGAAAGTGAAGATCGCTTAAGACGGTGCACAGATTTAGCGGCCAGGACATCATCATCATCATCGCTTGATCACCCATCACTAGTGTATGTATACTGCTAGAGTGATAGGTAATGCGCATACGTACGCTCCCACTTACCTGAAGGTATTACACTGTTCCGGTGTTGTCAGTTTAATGAGACAGAAATAAAGCTGTTGTCACACTCAAAGCTTGGGTTCTTTATAAAACATTCCCTGATATCCGAGCGCTGGTTGGTCGGAGAGGTATGTCACGTCAAAACCAACGTGACACGACTGAGTTGGCAGGTTCTCTGGAAGATGGCAGGTATGCCCAGCAATGATTGGTCCGTGTTGTGTGTTACGTCAAGAAAACCGATGACACAGTAACTTTGCATGCATACCTAACAAGCATGTAGGTGCCTAGAACGGTGTCCGCAGTCTGGAATGAAAGCCTCGTATAAGTGATAAAACAATAAAATACTGAAACATAGCGACAGCGACCATATCGGAGATGCTAAAGAAAAAAAATAGAAGCCACAACAATTACGTCAGACTAGATTGAACGAAACCTATATATGAGTAACGTTGCACTTGATGCTATGGCATTCCTCTCAGTGATTTAAGCCTTCCGATTATTTAACAGGCATTGGGTTTGCAACGCATTTCCGAGTGATCATCGACTTAGAGTACAAGTTCATCACTCTCTCGACGGAAGCGTCCTCACCCCCTAAGTCAATGCAGGACGATTACACGGCGCTCAGGCTTTTCAAAGAAGAATTCAGCGTCTTTCCCTGTTCGAGCATCCTGATCACCCTAGCCGCCAGTGCTGCTGAAAACACTACCCCGTCAACATAGAGAACACACATCTACTGTTAGTCCGAAGGCTCGGGCTCGTATATGGCAGCACCATATTCTTGAATCGACAAGAATCCATGATGAAATTAAACTTAGCTCTCGCTATCAAAACCTCAACAAAGCAGCTGTGTTCGCTGCCTTGCTATGAATCATCCGGGATATCAGTACACCCGCCTTCTCAGGGTCACCTTCAACAGTCCTAGTAACTCCCACCAGAGACGACATTCCACATTAACCTGGTCCTATACCGACTCAAACGAAAACGTCTGCAGAACTTTCTTCGAATGTGCAAATACTGTTCCTCTGCCTAATTATCCACGAATTTCTTTTTCCAAACATAGAACTATAACCGACTAAGACAACCGCTCTCTTCCCGAAAATTCGCAGACAGTGTCATCGTGTGATAGCCAGCCATCGTGGAAGACGGTGACAAAATGCTGTTCGACGATACAGCAAAGGGTCCATGGGCAGCACCGGTCGTCCTCATGAAGCGGAAATACGGGTCTTTGATGCTGCGTCGATTACAGCTGATTGAACAGCATAAAAACGAAATACGCCTATTCCCTACCGATGGTTAGACAGCGCCTCAAAAGTTCTCACTAGAGATAGGGAAAAGGCATTTACGGTCGCACGAGCCATCACCGAACTGCATATAATCCGCTCATACTTACGAGCCGTCGCAACAAAACCACAGGCTCACCGAACAGACCACCTCAGATGTCACTCCCTCCAACACTGTCTTTGCGTATAACACTTGCGGAGAAGATTGCCCGGATGATGCCACTTAGTCTAGTCCACGGAACGGAAGCTGCAACCACGCTGACCCTACGTTGATCACCGTAACTTGAAAAGGGAACCTCGATATCGCCACCTACCTTTAGCGCACAGAGACCGACGACTTGCCCAGTTAAAGAATATACTTTATCATAGCTAACGTGTAGCACTTTGGAAGCTAGGAAACCCCTTCAGTGCAGCACTAGAGGGGGTTAAGCGCATTATCTGAACGTCATCTGCTTGCACCCTGTCTAGATATTGCTGCAGACGAGTACGAATAGTTGCAATCTTCTTCAAAAACTGTGAAGGGCAATTGGGGAGCTTTAGATTAGCTATTTGCGTGACGTTACGATGATTGTCGTATTCTCACTTTTAGTGCAGCGTACGCAAATGAGTCCGCATGGACAATTTCAGCCAAAATGAAAAGAAATTTTGCGCTTATGGATGTTGCACAAGGTGAGATGAGGCCAAACGAAAACTCGATGCACGGTTTGGGATTATTGAACGTTCTCCTCTATTATTGTTCATGTAAATAAAACAAAAACATGCATAAACACCTTGTAAGAACGATGACTTAATTCCGAAGCGAGACGTCCTGCTCCGAACCGGACCGGATTGATGACAACGGGATTTTAGCGTACGCAAGGATTGCGAGAGCTAAACTGGTGAAATAACGAGTGTAACGCAAGCGTACGTAATGACTCGATTCGAAATATCATTTCGCGGATGCGCACTCTTTAAAGCGTGTTATTCCATTAACTCGTATGGGCATTTTATTGATTTTATACCGTTACTACATTTCGCGACGTGAGAATAGCGCTTGTGCGCTCATCCCCGCTTTGGGTAGGGCAGCGAGGAACCACTAGAGATCGAGTACGAGGCCCAACAGCGCACGACGGAAGACACTACAGTCAATGCCGACTCCACACGGAATGCAAGTCCGGTGACCATGTATAGGTGTGGACATCCTTTCGTCGCCGTGGGCTGAGCGAAAAGCTTTTGCGCGACTACTTCAACCCGTTGAAGGCCATTCGCGAATTCAAAGAACTTGAGTACTCACACCGTCCCGACAAAGTCACAGCATCTGAGAGGTACCACCTAAGATCGCAAGTTTTGCACGTTGTGGAATGCTATCATCTATCATCTATCTATCTATCGTGGAATTTATCATCTATGCAGACGACACTAGTATTTTTTTCGCCGGCAATGATATTAATCTCCTCGTTGAACAATGTAACAGTGCGTTGAAATCCTTAGAGGATTGGTCGAGAGTAAATGAAATGAAGATAAATGAAAGCAAAACGAAAGCGATTATATTCAGGCCAAAAAACAAGCTCATACCTCCGCATCAAGATATTATAATAAACTCCCGATGCATCGATTTAGTCGAGAATTTCAAATGCCTTGGAGTCACCTTTTCCGCTAATCTGTCTTGGGATAATCATGTCAAGCATGTTCTCAGCAAAATAAGTCAAATATCTGGTGTAATCGGTCGTTTAAAATATATCCTTCCCACACGCATCAAACTTTTGCTTTATAATTCACTCTTTCAATCACACTTGAACTATTGTCAGTTAGTATGGGGAAACACAACATCCACTAATATAGAACACATCCACCTCTTACAGAAAAAGTATCTCCGACACACATATAATGCTTCTTATACTGCTTCAACATCCACTTTCTTTAAGAACTCCGGTGTAATTCCAGCTTACAATTTATATAAATATCGCTTAAGTCATATGTATAAAAAAGAAACCCATAGGAATGTCAACAATCTACGTAACCTATCTCAATTACAGGACAACACTCAAAGCTACGTCACGAGACATGTTTTTGTTTGCTTTTGTAATAATGCGTTTCTATGTTGTTTTCATTTAAACATTAACTAATGATTACTATGTTTACATAATATTAAATATGTACCTGTATACTTGTTTTAATGAAGAGTATGTGTGCATATGTGATGCTGCCATGCTGCCGAAAGAAAAGAAGGGATTGTGGACCCGTCAAGCTGTCCATGGACAGCTTTTTTTCTACAATCCCCCCATCTGTATTTGATGGCAAATAAAGATTTCATTCATTCATTCATTCATTCATTCATTCATTCATTCATTCATTCATTCATTCATTCATTCATTCATTCATTCATTCATTCATTCATTCATTCATTCATAATAGAATCTTTTTGTTTGATTATAGTATTCTGCATGTTATACCCTCTCATACTTTGTTTTTGTCCGAAGCAATCGTCCGATGCCTGTTTAATAACCAGGTAATCATGAAAATCTTTTCAATGTCTATTCTTTGATTTTTTCGAGCCTAAAGCAGTGGCCATGCAACTTTGTCACTTTCTGACATAAGACGGGCGACACGAGATGTGGCCACGTTTCTCTCGAAAAATCAGAAATCCGTACAGCTTCTACAACATAGTTCCAGTTTATTGTAGGTGCTTTTGGCGCATGCCAGCTTTCACACGAGGACGGCCGAAGGCCAAGACGTGCTGTTCTAAGAATACAGCTGAGAGCGCTCGTCGCTATCATCGCCACCGCTGTGTTCACTAATTTGTGGGTGGGCCAACCTCAAAAAGAGTCAGTTGCAGGGACGCATCAATAGCCTCATTTATGGCCTACAACGTTGTCAAAACGCACCAACGTATCAATAAATGCCATTTCTCCTAAATTGGACTCCTTTCTTTCCCATCACGGCGCAAAAAATCTTATCAAGTGGGTCAACTTCATCTTCATCGCGACCTGCAAATCAAGAGTACTGAAGTACTATCTCAAGCGGAATATGATACTCGACAAAATCACGGCTATGTTGAGGTTTGTTGAACCGTCTTGAGGTCACGCCCGAAGAATCACATGACAAAAGCCTTGTTCCCTAGCTTTTCTGTTACATGTATGCTTTGGCTTGGCTTGTAGGGTTCAACGTCCCTCAATGCGACTCGGGCTATGTCGTAGTCAGTGGCTTCGGCAGTTTCGGCCATCTGTGGTTCTTTAACATGCCTGATATCGTGCAGCACTTAGGCGCCTTGCTTTTCCCCTTCATCGAAATGCGGCTGCCTGGACACTTCGAAAAGGGTCGGTGTATAACTCCATGTTTTCGTACAAATATTCAGACTGTTGCGAAAAAGGGCACACAAAGCTGAATGTCAGCACAGCTTCCCCTCCAATACCAATGAAAAGTCTTTGCTAAAGGATGCTTAAAATATATATTGTTGCTATATGAGTGTTGCTCGCTATTACTTTGTTCACTGATCATTTATAACCGAGTCTTATGTTGGTGTCTTCTGTTGCTGTTATAACAAATGTGTACAATGGGCCTATACTAGCTTCGGCTATTGGCCCAGCAGTTTTTGCAAACGTTTTGTATATGTTATGTGAAAATAAAGAAAAAAAAATTATGAGTAGGTATTGAAGTCAAAGGACAAAGACATAAAATGTCGCAACGGAGAAAATAAAGCAGTATTCCATTTCTGATGTTGCATACAAAGCGGTTATGATCACTTTGAAAAAAAAAAAAAAAAAGAAAGCATCTTAAAATTCAAGATAGATATTTGTGCGAGTCGGTTTGTCATGATAGAAATGAAGGGCTTCAAACACCAAGAATAAACACACCGTAGACAGCCCATGACACACTAGGTTTGTCCTTTTTCTTTAAGCATTCTTTTTGAACGTTCGACGTCCAGAGTACGCTAAGATGCAAATAATTCTTAGGATGGCAAGCCTTGTAACAAAACTAAAAATGTAGACATATAATTTACGCCGTGTGCAGTGTTAGCGGAAAGCCTCCTCATTCTTGCAGTACGTGCCTAAGGCAACACCTATATTTCACTCAGAGTTGCATGCTCATCGAACCTAGTCCAAATATAGGCCAGCCAGTTTATACCAATGAGCGTGGTTGGTTACCCCTACGTCGGCTGTCTAGACACCTGCAAGATATGTTTGCAACCTCGTACTTACGACTAGTGCGTATCACTCCTTCAAAATTTCATCGTAATACGGTATCATAATCCGCTGTCTTCACTCTCTCCTGTTTATAATATTTTCCTCTTTTCCTCACTGGGTATCAGGTCGAAGAAGCGTTGCTACGATAAACCTTTCACTTTCTCTTCGGCCGAAGAAGTATATATCTCAACGTTCAATCAGGTAGCCGATCAATTATGTTAAGAAGTTTCACTTCGGGAGGGAAAACTACCAGATTAATTTTGAGGCTAGTGAAATGCACCAGCCCTCTTTACGCAAGATAAGCGCCTGAGAACGATAATTTTTTTTTCGGATATTGTTAAGGCCTTACAGGCTTAAATTTTTAAGTAGGTGACGATGACTTCTATTTTTCACTCTTTAACATGTTAAAATAAATATGCTACACAACGCCTCGAATCATTGTATTTTCGCGAGATAAATATCCACCACCGACTACAGTATGGCCTATATAAATGCCCTATCTTAAAACCATGTTCTTTGAAAGAATATCAAGGCTTCCGGGTGTTTAACGGATTCGGTCTTACTTTGTACAGCATTCTTCCTAACGGAGTCTGTTTGATTTCACCGTCCTTCTTGCCCACGTTTTCCGGTCAGCGACCTTACCAGGCTATTCAGACTGCGACAAATGCCGACTTTCAGTGCCCGCTAGGAAAAAGGCACCAGGCACGCAGGGAATATCCCTAAACGGCAGGAAAGGTCACGTCTCTCTCGCCGGCTGGGCACTCTGGACGGAGGTCCGGAAAGAACACGACGACGCAAAGGACGGGGACGCGCAAAAGAGAAAACAAACGGGCTAAATCTAACCGCAAGTGATTTGCTGGCCCACCGAAGCACGTCTAATACAAATCCCCTGAGCAAAGGCACGGCAGTGGCGGGAAGATGTTGCAGGGGTGCCGCAAAAAATGATATCAGCTTACGTAACTCGAACATACGTAGCACTCGCGTGGTTGCACTTCCGGTTCTCGAGTTGGCTGAAAGCAATTCAATTCCTTCGTTTTCTCTCTGTGAACTTTGCGTGAGTGTGTTTCTTCCCAGCTCAAAAAAGAAGCCAAACTAACCACCCATGCACTCTGGCGCGATGGTTTTTAGTATATGTATAGCCGGGAAAGCAGTACTCTTCAGCTTAAGGAGAGCGTCGCTGGGAGGAGTCAGGGAGCACTGACCTGTTTCCAGCGATGCCTGCGTGATGTCGACAGGCACTCCGAGGGAAGAGATGATGTCCTCGCACGGCTTGCGCAGCATCGTTCCTGCCGCCGTTGGGGGCCAGCATGTGAATGAGTCCCAGGCTGCCTCGCACTTCACCGAGCTCCAAGACGACGATCCTGGAATGATTAGGGTTGAAAAGTCAGTGGATTGAACTCGCGCAGTGTATGCATTAAGCTCTAATAGCATGTGCTGATAATGGACCTCATGCGGAAATTTGTAAGTCAGCTTTTCTGCAAGGCTTGTTTTCTAATCAGAAGGCCTCGTTCCCAGAGGACCCTCTCTGGTAGCCTTTACTGAACCGAAAAGAGGCAGGTGCATCCTTATGGCTATTCACAATTAGGAGCCGCGAACGTGTCACAAAAGGGGGGCGTGATGAATGGGTCGAAAGCAGTCATGCTTGTGGAGCAAAGCGCTGGACAAACCACATCCCCTTCATCTTAAAGCAGCACGAAAACACAGACTAAACAGAACAGGAGACGACACAAGAGCTTTCTAACAACTGCTAGTTGTTAGAAAGCGCTTGTGTCGTCTCCTGTTCCTTTTAGTTTGTGTTTTCGTGCTGCTTTAAGATGAATCCAATTCAACTCGCCCAGTTTTCTATACATCCTCTTCATCCTTTTTGTGACTAATAAAGGGGTAGTATTCAACCACTGTACCCGTTTGACACATCCGCTTGAATTCTGCTGGAGACATTTCTAAGTGTACTTAGAAGTGGGAGCTTGCCTATTTTTATTTCTTTAAATAATGCGAGACTGTTGTCTGGGAACGCGACCTTTTCGCTGAAAAACAAACCTTACGGAGAAGCTGACTTACAAATTTCGTCTAGTGGTCAATTCGCAACAATACGCTAAGCGATTCCATCGAGTGATGGTCTCAAAGGACACTCATCCCTGTCGCTCATAGCATCGCTTGCTTCTGAGCTCGCAGAAAAATTTGCCCATCGCCCGAAAACGGCGCGCAATATCAGTAAAATCAAGTTACTTTACGGGGACGTAACTTGTAATCTCTTTGTTTTGCGAGTGACGTTTGTTTTCTAGCGTGGTGTCAGCGAAGAAGCTGCCGACGCCCGCTTCATCTCAGCCACACTTCAATACAGATCAGTGAACGCTTGGTAGTTCAGAGGAGACGTAAAGAAAATATAGCTTGTCTTCGTAATAAAATAAAAAACACCGCTTAGAAACCAGCGTGTGTATTAAGAGGGAAACGGCCAAAGCCTAGTAGTAGCAGTAGTAGTCGTTAATACTCATTTTAGTCATTACTATTTATTATTAAGCATTTTAGTCATTTCTAATCAATTATACTCATTGCAAGTTGTCGTTAGACATACTGGTCATTAGTATGGCTGAAAAAAGTGCGAACTGGAAACAAGGACTTTTTTTCAGCCAGGAAGGTCAACCAACTTGCCCACATTTCTGCTCTTCTAAGTCATTAGTAGTCATTTTAATCATTACTACTTATTACTAAGCATTTTAGTCATTTCTAATCAATTGTTACCATTTTCAAGTCGTTGTTAGAATTATTGGTAATTACAAGTTATTAGTAGTCATTACAAGTAACTGGTAGGTCATTCTAGTCATTAGTACTCAGTATTAAGCATTTTTAGTCATTTCAGATCAGTTGTATTCGTTAAAAGCCATCGTAAGACATTTGGGAAATTACAAGTTATTAGTAGCCATATTATTAGTCATTAAAACCTATAGAATCTCTATTATAACCTTTATTAATCACTAACTATCACTATCAATCATTTCTCCTTCTTTTAACTGTCTTCATACGGCCGCACCATGAGTCTAGAAAGGCTTTCGCCTTAATAATGTATCGAGAAGGACCGTCGCGGCCTGTACATTGTCTATTACTATAGAATAGCGTGGGAAAGAAACGCCAATTATATAAGTGTGAGCGGCACCACACACTGCTTTTTGTCTCCATATTGCTGTGCGCCTTAGAACTGCTTAACTCTCATCACCACTTTCAGCCTACATCATGACAGTATAACCTTAATACTGGGGCGATAGCACATTTATTGAAGCGAGATGAGTGCATGGTGAAAAGAGACAACAGAGCAATGCTGAAATTTATCCGCTCTGTGCGCAACCGTCGTCACTTCGTGCGATGTGTACAGTGACAGAGGAGAGGACGGCCTCCGCCATCGCAAGTCTCATCGGGATCAACATCCCTTCATGTGGTAATCAGTTCTGAACGGATATATTCTCACTAATAATTATTGTTGGCAAAATGCGGTGACATGAACAGTGATGGGCGTTTGACTAGAAGATAAAATTCGAATTTATTCCCTCAGGAACGTAAATATATTCGCAAAATGATGCGAGAGAGATTAGCGTGAGAGAGTGGTGTTGGAAGTGAAGAATGAGATTGCGCTGTTTTTTTTTTTTTATTTTTGTTGAATGCGGCCTTCAGTGCAATATGCGTAAATGAATCTTAGTTTTCGGATAAAGCCAAAGTTTGCATTAAAAAGGTAAAAATATACTTCAATTGAAAATTTTCCCGAAATAGCACGATTAAAGATATCCTAGCGGCTTCCTCGTCCGTTAAAAATACAATACAATCAAGTGCAATGAAAAGAAAGCGAAGGAAACAATCCGAAGATGATTCGCCTCAGGTGCCTGCATCCAAGTTCCCCAACGAATCTATAATGCTCTTGGACACTTGACGAATTGAGCAGTGAATCAAGTGCGCAGGTGCGAAGAAGCTGTTTTTTAGGAAAACAGAAGGCGATTCCCGGAAAATTGGAATACCGGAGACCAGAAACAAACGGATACCTGGTGTCTAACCCATAGCGGCTGCTTGAACGAAGCGAGATGAAAAAAAAAATAAAAAGACGCCTTGTGCTCCTTATGTTCCTTCAGTTGCTCTTTGTTCTCTCCTAACTGAACTTTTGGAGTGATTTTTAATTGGTTGTTTTAAACCAGCAGTTACTACACAAGGGTGAAATATCAGTTCAGAGAAAACATAAATAACATATAGGTTGCCTTCCTCACAAAATAAAAACCACCGCTTGGAAACCAGCGTATGTGCGGAGCACAGTATAAAATGAGGCTTACCTTATTTGCTGGTACAAGTAAGCCATTTCAACTATGGCCCGATCTACACGTGACTTGACTAGCGATTACAAAAAGAGCCTGTTAGCAGCAAGGAGCAAAAAATAAATTTTATGCACGTCTCGTTGCGATCAGCATATCAAGCCATGTGCTAACGATCTCCTGCTGCTACGCTGTTGGGCTTTGTCACGTTGTTGTGCTGGGAATTGTGCTAGTAAACGGGCGAAAACAGGTGCTATACCAAACACGGCGAAATGTTGGGCATTGTGATGCTCACTTGCATGATATAATAATGGGCTCTCCGCCACTTCTCAATTGAGGGCAACGAACGATCCGATCAGTTCATGACCACAGCACACGAGCCTTCTCCGAGTCGCCTGCCTCGCCCAAATGCAGACGAGGGTGGTAATTGATGTCCACCACCAACAGCAGCCCCACGACTCACGCATCGCGCCTCGTGAGCGCATTGACAGCGGCTCAGATACACGGAGCGCGCGATGATCCTCCGGGCTTAGGTTCTTTGCGTGTGACCCAGGGACAGACGTATGCGCAACGGACTAGCGACAACCGACGTGTGTAATGGATGGCGTGCAGGTGAAAGGCAGCAGCACTCTCTCCTTCGCAGTGGCACTCTCCGAACCACGTAGCGAGTTGCTAGAGGTTTGCAGAACGTTGGCTGCAATCCCGAACAGTTTTATATACTCTTATCACGGAAGGGTAGTGCACTCACCAGTGAGTGAACAAAGCTAGCTTTACGGTGCGTCTATTCCTTGCCACGTAGTTGCGCGCAATAACAGGATAATCTATACGTGATATCTTGGAGGATTTCTCTTGAGCCCTCCAACCCGGATGGCATATAGTGTGCCGTGCACGTATTTATTTTTTGTGATAAAGCATGTTTCGCGTGCCGCTAGTAAATACCTTGCTTTTTGTGTGTGCTCCCTCGGGATTCATGACACTATGTGTGTGCTCGCGCGCGGCTGGTCGGTATTGCATGTGTGGGTCGTCGCACGCTACTCGCAATCAGACTTTGCGCGCACGGTACTCTCTGTCCGTTATGGGTATGTATGTAGCATGTATTTATGTTCGCACCCACGCCCCGTGATCTGTCGGCCATCGACCGGGCCTTATACGATCAGAGGACTCCCACCTACAGTGTTAAGCTGGTCCGCTACTAGGACTGTCGTACGCGGGTGTCGAACTTCTCGTACATTTTACCATTATATATCTGCCATATCCTCTCTCCCAGCCTGTGCCTTTTCTTGTCTATCCGCTCACTCTCGCTTTTCGCAGTGGAGAGAACTTTGATCCGACAACGTTCCTGCCGCCCCTCCTCTTCTCTCCATCTTCTCCGCGTCGCCTCCTTACCCCGCAGCTGGTGGGTTGAGCGCGGTTTCAGCTGCCAAGCCTTGCCTAAATCCAACGTCGGCGGTCAGGATGTAAGCTTTCGGGGCCTATCGTAAAGAGCTGCCAATCCCCAAGGATACTGCTGCAGCAATGTGTACGTGCCTCTAACCAGGTTGCTCGTTGCCAGATTCGGAGGCACGCACAGTGGTTTCCGGATTGAACACGGAGATTCGGAATAAAGAAAGGCAGTAAAAATCTAAACAAACAAGCTGTAGGACTCCACGCGAAGAGTGCAAATCAAAGCCGGGGCGCGTAGTCTCGCGGAGGCAGTGCAGATAGGCCAAACCAAGCTCAGGTTTTGGGAAGCTGCTCACAGTACTAGAAAAGACAATGAGGTTGCGAAATTCGACAAATTGGGGCTCCAATAAGCCCCAAAACTGTTCTATGTTGTGTGAACGTAGTAATACAAGAAAATAGCTACCCAGCCACATGTTTTACCTATTCTGGTCCCACTTGGCATGTGGGATACAAGATCAATGTGAATGAGGTTTTCATTTTATCTAGTAAAGCACGCATTTTCAGCTTTGCATATTTAAATTTCTCGATATGTTTATACTTGCGTATGATGTTTTATTGTCCGAATTCCAGTTAATGTGCAGTTGGAAATTAGAGTTCTTCGCCTGTAATATACGTTACTGTGATTCTTGGTAGACGAAGGTAATTCACTCTTTGGCTGAATGTTTACAAGAGTCCCCCAAGGTGGAAAATATTTGTAACAAGGGAATATTTACTCATCGACATCCACCCAAACGCAGCCTCACGGCTACAAAGCAAGGCTATACAGCTTTTTCAGATACTTCATAGCTACAGAAAAGTTTGTCTTGGTTCGGGGATCGAACCCCGGACCACCGCTTTTCCGAGGCAGTCACTCTGCCAACTGTGCTAACAAAAACGGCCAGAACATCAGACGGTAGAGCTAGAGTGAACTAATCAATAACTCGAAGTACGAACGGTGTTGGTCCATCTGATCTGCACCTGCCACGCAAGCCCACTCGTGCCGCGTGGTTAAAGTGGAACTTTATATCTACGTTGCGCTGCCTTTCAGATAATTTGGTAAGCGCGCAGGGAAGTGTATCTGCCGAAACGAGGATATGCAAGAACAGCCGCACACGGGAGCCAGTGACTTTGTTTCATCTTACCCCTAAAGGCAGAGCTTAAGAGCCCCTGAAGTTGTTTTTATCGAAAATGCCACAATGTACTTGTTTTGTAGATTATGCAAATCATGTAAACAGATTTTAGAGTGTTGTACTATTCGATGCTTTCATTTTTTATGTTGGAGGCGTTGCTACTAATTCATGATCTGATATTTCAGCAATATTTATAGAAGATTGAGCTTCGTATCACATCTATTTCTATTTCGGGTTGTTGGAGGGAGAAATAGATTGCACCTTATTCGCTCGTTAGATATAGTTTAAATAAAAAGCCGCTCACTTTTAACTTAGAAGCGTTTACCGATTTTCCGAACGCGTGAATAGCAAGCCGGCAGTATTCGAACCAGAAAATATAACTTTCCTTCCACGGAAACGCATCGTGAGGTGATGCTGTAACAACTTTTTCCAAGGACGAAACCTTTGCTTAGGTGAGACCACTCCAGTCAGAGTAGTTTTTCAACTTCTCTGGGGCGTGACGCGCAATTGAGCGCAACGCCTTGTTCTCAGCCGACCCTCGCTGTTCCAATCGAATTCTTCCCGTATTTCGCGTCTCTCCCCTACCGGGACAAACAAACCCGAAGGATTCATGGAAACTCGCGTTTCGCTTGAGTCGGCACTACGTGCGTCTTGCACCTTTAGCAACAACCGCCGAAAAACTGCGCACCGGAACCAGAGCGCATGCCGGTGGTGCGAAACGGAGCTTTATATGGTCTGTGCAGGCAGCAACGACCGTTTGGGAAGGTCAACCGCCTAGCGGGAAAGCGAGCAAACCAGCTAAGGTGCTTTACAAATTTTACTTTTGAGAGAGGAAGTCGCAACAGAGAGAAAGGATTTAGATGCCTTGCAAGAGTGTTTGTTCCTTGGTTCAAAATGAGAAGGAGCGTGTGTCGGAGGGCAAATAGGCAAGTAGTGTCTTCACCTCCTCACTCTCTCCCACGTTCTACGTGATCACCTCGTCCAAGTAAGCGGCGACGTTATAGCAGGACGCATTAAAAATTCTCGCTCGTGCTTGCCCGCAATGCGAGTGCGCACAATTCATCGCTCGCGTTAACCAGGCTAAGATCCGCCGCGTACCAGTGAGAATCGTTCAGCGCCGGTACTTTTAAGCTAGTGCGGGGCCACGGCGTACGTCCTGCCTCTCGCCGCGCCAGCGCCGCGCAAGTCCCGTGTTTTGAATGCACAATGGTCATTGTCGCAATGCGACCGCCCGCCCTCTCGCGCTCGCGCTGCCATAGCCTTTACCGCGTGTTCTGCGGGCTTCGACGGGAAAGGCGCGGTAATGATGCTGCCTCTCGACGCTTCAAAACACGTCCTCTTCCACTCCCCCATCTTACCCAACCGCTCATCACACTCTTCGTCGCTCGGATCGCCCCCGCGCTTTGCTTCACGAGCGTGGTCGGATGCCGCGGTGATCATTCGCTCTGCGGATCATTTAGCGATCCCCACAAAACTTCCCGCGATGCGTCGCTGCAGCTGTGCGCCGACAGCCAGTCTGCACTTTACGCGGCGATGGTGGCCCACACGGGGAGAACGATTCGCATTGTGCTGGCGCTTTTCGTTGCGTGGACAACGTTTCGCACGCTGGGAAAGTCCCACGACGGTTCGCTATGACTACCGCGGTTTGAGCACGTAATTACTCCACGCTGACACCCGATGTCTCGCACGCTGGACACGTGCGAGACATTAACGAGCGCTTGAAAGAGCAGCTTGCGGCCGCCATTTTTCAGCCGTTGATAGTGAGTGGGGGGCGCTTGGGCACCAAGCGTCGTGGGTTTGAATAGAAATTCCAGTGATGCATACATCGGGTGGTTTCTTTTCTTAGTACGTTACGTCACTAGAGCAAAATGACTTGAGTGGCTTTCTCAGGGGTTGCGTGCCTTGTTGAATACTTTGTGTTCAATGCAGTCGAAGCGAGAAGAACTTGAATATGGTAAAGTAAAAGAACCGACGGCCACTGTTATCAGCCTTTCGGCTTCAGTATGCTTACGCTGCTGTTCTGTAATCTGCGACTTACACCCTTTACATTCATCAGAATGACGACACAAATTAAGTCAGTAAAAATGTAGCAAAACATTAAAAAACGCAGTGTTCATGAGCCATAAAATAGTATAAAATGTTGGCATTCGTCGGCAGAAAAAAAACGAAAGACATTGAACCGTCACTAATGCAGACCAATATATTATATTGGCTCACGAAGTTATTTATTCTACGAAAAGGCAAACGCTCATTTACCTAGCTTTCAAAGCTTAGATGATTTTCGTTTTGGCTTCAATACCTGAGCAGAAGCAGAACAAAAACAAATCGAACGCCAACTTATTCTAACGAGACGCGACCTTCCCTTACGAGTCGAGAAACTTGCTCTCGACCGCGGCCTTCAGGGGCTTTTGTCTTCGCACTAATGAAGCGGTCGGGGTGGGGCCATCGAAGCAGAGCCGATATGCCTGACCGACTCCCCACGTCTTTGGAAAATTATCTTGGAGCGGTCGCTAAATTATCTGTCCCAATGGGAGAACGCCATCGGAGAGCACGGGCCCCATCACCGCTCTATTCAAGGCGAGATCGTAATTTGCTAATTCCAATTACTCGAGTTCACCAAATCTATTCTCTTCCAATGCGAAGAAGGCACTTTCTCCCCCAGTGCAACACAAAGAAAGGGGCTTCAGAAAGGAGCCGTTGTTCTTGAGCAACTTCTTGTTAGCAGTGTGGTTCGGTGAACTATAGTCTTAAGTACGTGCGAGATCTTCCTAACCTTTCACGAACTTTTTTTCACTACACCACTAGAAGCGAGAGTTCATCGACTTACATTTTGTTTTTGGGAAATTAAGTTTTTGTAAACTACGCTAACAAGCTTGACGTACACTTTTGTCCTGGTTTGTTAATTCCAGTCTGAAAAAGCAATATCTCAATGTTAGGCCCGCAGAGTATAAAGAGGCGAAATCTCCGCATCGGTATGACTTGGCTGGTATCCAAAATTTAGCTATATTTTTTAGAACATAATATTCATCATTGAAGGCAAATTACGTTTTCTCGAATCCTCAAAGTACTGTTTCCTGCGACAAAGAAATCTCAAACTATGGGTTAGATTTTGGTTTTGAAACACTCATGCTATCTTGTAAAATGTGCTTCTAAGCCCTGTGTGTAAATGTTCCTCAAACCACAATGAAGCGCGAGGCGAGAAAACGAAGCCTTAGATAAGAATAGAATGACAGGCTTTACTTTTCGTTATTATCTGCCTTGAAATTTGCTGCTTACGTCAAATGATGCTTCCAGTGAACCCCCAAATATGTTGCCTCCAGATGGCCTCTTCTTTCTCCGAGAAAAGCAAAAGGCTGTTTGCAAAGATTGTGGCAGATATCCCTAGCGAAAAAACCTTATGAGTCACAATAACCACATACAATTTTCTCATATTAAACTCATGCTAATTTCGTATAAATCTCATATAATCTCATACAAATATCATTCAACGTATGAGAAATATATGGGATTGTATGAGATTTGTGTGAGTTTAGTATGAGAAATCTGTATGAGGTTATTGGGACTCATACGGTTTTTTTCGGTAGGGATGGCGACGCTGGTCTTGGTCTCAGTCCTCCCTAACATCCACCGCCCACCCAGTTCAAAATCCGAAGTGGAATTCGGAAGCATTTGTTTTTTTGGGGCAGTGTTAATTGCTTGCTGCGAATAATTTAAAAAGGGGAAGAGAAGCGGGAGGGCGGGACTTTAATAATCGAGTTTCTGGGAATCGCGCTATTTTTATTTCATTTAGAGCAACAGAACAGTGAACCTGCCGCGTAACACACGCACGCACGCACGCACGCACACACACACACACACACACACACACGCACGCACGCACGCACACGCACGCACGCACGCGCGCGCGCGCGCGCACACACACACACACACACACACACACACACACACACACACACACACACACACACACACACACACACACACACACACACACACACACACACACACACACACACACACACACACACACACACACACACACACACACACACACACACACACACACACACACACACACACACACACACACACTGGCCGTTTGAAGCGAGCTTGTTTGCATTGCACTGGTGTCTAACAGGCATAGCACGATTTACAGAAGAGTTTAGTAACGTTTCAGCTGGAAAAAAAGCACAATAAAGAGGAGCTGCTTTTCGGAGCTGGGTCTCGTTGCGGATGTTTCTTAGTAGCATGTAAACAGTCATCCAGAGTCATAGGCAACAGACTCAGACTCTTGGTGGAAAACAATTTATTGCCCGGCTAGGTGTATATGGGCCGACATGCGAGTCAGAAGGATAATGCAAGTTAAATATACGAAGACGATGTATCGGAATAGTATCGCACGAGGTACTGTACGCGTGGAGTTATGAGTGTGGTGTTCTTTTCAGATAAGGAATGCTGGCGTGGCATATCTGCAGTGGGTATTAAAAGGGAGTCGCATAAAGCTCTTAGACGAGTCCAACCAGAAAAACCTAAATTCACGAGCACAGGGACATCACTGTGAAGTTAGGAGAGTGCGGGTGGAAGGTGTGTGCGGACGGAACCAGGAACTTAAATTGACGGGATCAGACACATTACTGTAAAGTGAGGGATGCGGGAGAAGAAGGCATGCGATCTTAAACGAGACCAACCAGAGAAACCAAAATTCACGGGTTCAAGAACCTCTCTGCGAGGAAGTTAAGAAGCGTGCGGAGTGAAGTGGAAATGGGATCTTAGCCAACGCTAGCAAAAGAAACTTATTACGTCTTTTCTGTAGTGCGACAACTGAACAAAGAACTTACTGGAAGTCAGAAGTGCGTCCGAATATATGCGTCTCAGCTTTAAATTGCCCGAAAAGAGCACTAGAGACACGAAAGAAAAGGTGGTGCACTAGCACTCATCTCTTCTCCTGACTTCTGCTCCAAAAATTTGCCTTATAAAGCAGACACAGCGTGAAGTAGCCATATATGTACAACGTGCATTTATCTAAGATACATATACATGCAGGACTAAAATGGCCAGAAAATATGTGCAGCCAACAAAGGCAAATCCACAAACGATAGATAAAAGCGCCGATATGACCAGCATTTAGCACACTTCTACTCTTAACACTAAACGAAGTACGGGAATTTAGACGAAATAAATAAAATAAATCTCGTGACTTCTGGGCCCGGAAATCCTCTCAGGATTTCCCTGGTGATTTAGGTACGCAAAAACGACCTGATTTCAGAATGCCATTAGGTTTCTCTCTGCACTCAGCGCAAAATACTTTAGACAGCTAAAACCTGCTCCTAAATTATAATCCGGGGCTTATATGTAGGTTGAAGGAAAATGCCTTATGGAGCTTGTTACAATAAAACATACTATAGTGGTGGCAATTTAGACCAAGCTTTGCTTCGGGAATTTCTTTACGCTGAAAATAACATGTCTGTTTTTGTTTTTCTTATTCACTTATTTTGACCTATCCACCACTCTCAAGATTACGGGGCGTGCACAGAAAGCCTTTCCTGGCATACAGACTTTTCGTCCTTGCAAAACGCGAGGCCCAGTCGATAAACCAAACTCGGCATTTGAAGATTGGCATAGCACTGGAAAAGCGGTAATGGCCATTGCTTCACCATTCGTCTTCCGCTGATTTGCAGATTCCCTAGAAACAACGAACAAAAGCCAACGTAACAGGCTTTTCTTAAGAACTTTTGGGGCTCCACAAATTTCACATTTGAGCACATTATTCCAGGGCACAGCTGAGAACATCGCTTATTCGTTGCTTCTAGTGTAGTTGAAACGCGCTCTATCCCGTGTCCAGCTTTAAACAGCGTTTTTTTTTTTTTTTTTTTTTCTGGTTGATGATCGATATTTTTGCATTTCGCGGCGCTATTTCAGAGCTTCGCTATAAAACGCGTGAACAAATAGGCGGAGCTTGAACTAAACAGTACATCTTTTCTTTGGATCTGATTGTTGCAATAGTCCTCTTTCCGACATCCTTTGCGAAATAAATATTTGATTTTCAAGTGAGTTCTGCTTATTTTGTATAAACTGTGTTTACATTACTGTCAGGGTCTTTTTCAAACAGTTTTAACCATTTATCAATCGTGTCCATGCCAGGCGAAATTTTGGGGACGGGTTAATCAGATCTCGGTTGCGAGTATCCTCGGCTCAAAAGCAGCCCTTGGTTTTGGTAGGCAAGCTGAATACAGCACCTTTATGAACTTTAAATTTTGAATAATCAACAAGGGTTAGTGCTCCATAGCCGTAAAACTATTCTATTCTTTCCTAGCATAGCCTTGTAGTGTTTTCGAATGTATTCCCGCATGAATGTGTCTGTACAACTAATGTCACTGTAGGCAGCTCTCTTCCTGCATTTTTAAATTCCCATCAGTATCTTATGCAAGGCAAAAAATAAAGCGAAAAAAAAAAAAGAACTAAAACAGAATTTAGTAGGTGTTGCAGGAAAACACGCCACTGCGGCTTTTTCCGCAGGGTAAGATTGATTTTAGCGGGCGTCAGAGAATAGGTAGAATCAAGACAATTAGTAGGCTTGATAACTAGTACATCATAATGGTTACTGTTCTAACTATTAAAGGCAGACACCTGGCCAGCTGCTATGATTTTAAGCTGACCACATGTAATGGCCGTTCCAGAAAGCAGAATGGTCCGAAAGCAGATACACAAGACGTAATCGGTTCTGCCCTGCTTCAATCAATGTGGACAGAAGTGAAAACGTTTTAGTGAAATACATTTAATGCACTGGAGGTAATCTTGGAGCTCTAAAGGTCGCGCACAATATTTAAAATCTCCCTTAGAACAACCTCTGTTTTAAAAGAAGCTCATGCCCACGTTAGAGAAATACCACGAATCAGTGAATACAGAAAAAAAAAAAAAAAACGAAACGTTTACGCGAAATCCTTTTAATTCAGGGGAGGTATTTTTGGAGATCCGAAGGTAGCACACAAAATTTGTGAAATATCTCGCAGAACAACACATGTTTTGAAGCTGAGACGAACGTTAGAGAAATTTCACTAACAGTGTGTATGGTATTTGCTCCCTTTCTACTCTACTTGCAGATAGGTTTAATAGCATAAATTTCTAAGCTACCGAATTCCGTGAAAGGCGAGCTTACACAAAGCTCTGGCTGCCTCGGATGGACTTAGCCACTCCATGACCCGGCGTCTGCTCCCTATAACATTTCATCTATAAAGTCTGCACAGATTAATAAAAAGAACACACGGCGCACGAATCCCCGCTTTAACCAAGCCTTGCAAATGTACCTGCGCTGCCGATGGCAGGATGTCTAACTCGGATCATAGCGCCCCAGAGGTTTCAGTACTCATCTCACCATCTCCTCTCAAGAGCCTTATTCGTTTTGACGGCTCCTGACAACTCGACCATGTGCCACGTGGTCTTGTGACGTCACAGAACCCGACGACCAATCAGAGCCTGGCCATGTCACTGTTCAACTACTACCTGTCAGAGGTAGTAGTTTCGCCAGATTTTCTGGTTAACGTTGTCTTTCCAATAGTCGCGCTAAAAATAAACCAATTAAGGTTTAACTTAAGTAGCGCCTAGAAAAGTGCGATAGGACAGCGTTAATGCCTCCTGTCTGTCGGCTCTCTTTGCGGAGCCTCGTGCGGGCACGTGCTCTCTTTTGATCACTAATCCCTTATTTCTTGCTGTAGTATAATACATATAATTATCAGCAAACATTCTTAAGTTACCATGTTATATGAAATATCATCAGGCTAAGATATAATTCTTGCTTTAAACATACCACACAAAGTTGGTTGCTCAGCCTAGGAGTAGCATGTCTGACCTGGGATCCAAGAGTCCCAGTTGATTGATTCTATTCTCACTTAACTCACCCATTTCAAAAGAAAAGTACGGGTTGACGCCTGCCATAACCTCAAGTAAATGGCTCACCGATAAATGATGGCTTAAGTCACATGCAAGCTGCCACTTACCCTCAGTCATGACTGTTATTTCTGGATGACAAAGCTGACGCTGGATTTTCTGTTGAAAGGGGCCTTCAATGCTGTCGCCTCAAAATAGGCGACAACCATCGTGCTGACATGACAGCAGAATGGCCTTATTCTAGCATGGTGCCTTACGCGTCTTTTTGGGGCTAAAGCTCAGCTTGCTGCTCTCTCCGCGCGGTATAGAACTGTCCTAGGCAACTAGAGTAATACGAGTTTAGAGGAGTCTGCCTTAATGAGAAGTAGTCGAGGTTGGCCTATAAGGAGCCGCCCTTTAAGCTTGAGCTTGTCGGCAGGGTGTAAAGAACGGCCTTCGACTTTGGTTTCCTGCACGCGGGCGATTCGGCCACATAAATTGTGGGTTAATAAAGAATATGCCTCTTTCACCCCCTAATTTTGCTTCGTCCTCCTCAAGCATTACGAGAGCTGGCGTACGAAAATAAATATATCTACAAAAATACCGCAGTTTCTCAAATCTAGCCTTTATTTGGCAAGAAAAACTACGCGAAAGTTAAGAAACAGCAAGCTGAAATCAGTTCCGCGCCGAGCAAGATATAAAGCGAATAAATCTTATTACAGCGCTCACCGAGAATCTCTCGTTCAACTAGTCGGATACAGCTCTTTCCGGTACTTGGCCTGGTCACTTCAAGAGGTCGAAACACCTGAGGAAGTTGTTTTAGCGTCTAGTTATTGTTTTATGACCACGCGGAGCAGCGAGAGGCTGTAATAAACTCTAGCTCCTTTCTCTCCTTGGTGTAATATCCGTGCGCTGAAGTGGCCTTGCTGCGTTAGCTTCCAAGATGATCTTCGGTAATCTAACGACGGCACATGCACTCAACGTCGCGCCTGTATACCTTAAGCTCCGCTGCAAGGAACGATAGGGAACACTAGCCTTATATAACGTCTCGCCGCTGTTGTATAATATTACCGCCCGAAGGAAATGAAAGAGGCATAAAGGTTTGCGAGCTGTACGTCATGTCCTTGTTTCGATATCTTTAATACACAAGACTTAAAACAAGAGTTTGTTCCAAGTAAAAAAAAAATGCAAATAAAAACAAGAGAAAGCGCTAAACTACGCAGAGTCATGGCTTATTAAGCAGCTTGATCGTCGATAGCGCGCTTCAAAGCATCACTATCGTGGTGTTTGAGATAGAGGCGGGACAGATTCGCCATTTGCTCGTTATTTCTCTAGGAGAAATCATTTTCAACATCCTGGTTACAAACTGAAACCCTACACTATCCAGCGGCAAGAATTTCACTGCAAGAGCTGGACATTCATTGCAATTTTTCAGTAGCCTACACAATGACTTCTTTGGTTCCACGTTCCTAGAAGTCGGAATAGGTCATTTTATCATCCCTATCATCGGCTGTCACTAGAATCAGCCTTACTTCAGCTTGTGCCTGTGCTCAGTGAAGGATTTCCTTTTGGCATCGAAAGGAGTTTCGAGTTCGATGTTCAACGCTGACATGAAAGCCCCAGTCACGTTAGTAATCTTCAACCTACTAGGTACGTAGACTATCACAGAAGAGGCCCATCAATGCACGTATTTTTGTTTGTTGCGTTTATTACCGACCACGTTTCTTTATTACTGCGATAAGGTAAGCGTCTACTATCGCAGAAAGCCCGCGTAGTCGTTTGCATCACCCACGTATGCGGTGTCGCTCGTGACTATCCTTAAACAACCGTCAGAATATTTCAGCGAAAGTTCGGATTCAAATCTAAATTCATAATGCAGTTCTTATAAAATTGAAAATAAGAATATGTTAAAAATAATTTCAAATATCTGGAGCGGGTTTTGAGGGTAGAACCCAGAACCTTTGGTTGATCGACAAACAAGCGGCACGTAGGGCAAGAATGCTATTTTGTTCAAGCCACTGTGACGAGACCTAGTGAATGCGCCTAATTTTTAAATTAGTGGCAATTTTTGAAGACATGCATGGTAAGTGAGAGAGTGTGTCAGTTAGTTATTATGTACGAAGTCACGTTGCTATCAAACAAATACTGTTGTGGATAATGAGAACAAATTTGCAGACCAAAGCAGTTCTTTTCTGAGTCAGTCGCATTGTAAGCAGGTGGCAGTGAGTGAAAAACAGGAAAGGTGAAGACGAGGTTCCTTAAGGCTATCGCGTTTCACACTTAAGGAGGAGCTTAAGCCTCTCCCAAGTTTCTTCTCTTCTTATTCAGCTCCTCTCCCCTTTTTTTAGTGCCGGGTAGTCAACGGGATCGATCTCCTTCTGTTATCGTCCTCTCTGTCCTTATGACAATGACCAATCGTCGGTCAAAGAAATACAATTTTGGTGAGCTATTCGGTTTCGAGTCCGAATCTCGACAAAAACAATAAAAAAAGAGGGCACTACAATCGCTATTTCTTTCGTGAAAAAAGCGTAAAAGGATGCAAAGTTAGTTTTGTGAATGTTACCCTGGTGGGTCCAAGTATTGCTATAAATAGACGTACAATTAAACTGGCGCTAGGATAATGCAGCGTTTAAATTCTGTCGAAGAAAGTTCTCTCAATAGAGCCCCAGAGCGCATTTTGATATAGTGAGTTACCGAATGCTGGAATAAAAAACACATGGAGCATATTCTAAGTAAATAGCGCACGTTTCAGTTATGTAATTTAGACGTGTTGGAGAAAAAGAAATGTGAGGTTTATATGAACTCCAAGTGACTTGCGGGAAGGTAGCGCTCTTATACAGACACAAAAATGGAATATGATTAAAAATGAGGACTTTCACCTGTCTGCTAGACTCTCACAATATTTTTACCACAATGAAACTCAGTGCTGAGGTGTGTCAACTGCTTTTTGTTTGGCTTGGTTTGTGGGGTTTAACGACCCAAAGGGACTCAGACTATGAGAGTCGCCGTAGTGGAGGACTCCGGAAATTTCGACCACCTGGGGTTCTTTAACGTGCACTGACATCGCACAGCCGGTACGGCTGCTTTGAATGCATTACACTTCTGTTAAAAAAAAATTCAGAATCGGAAGTTATACTGGATAAATCATGTAATCAAGTCTCGAAAACAGTGCTCATTAGATCAACCATGCAGTCTTCATAAAAAACAAAACGCGATAAATCACTTAACAACGTAGTCAGCTCGTTGGTATAAAAAAAAAACAGATAATGGACCTTGCATAAACCCCAATGTATAACATAGTTTTGCTGAACAGAAATATTGATTTAACTCGCATGTGCGGTTCAGTTCAATGTTTTTAAAAATTGGTCTTGGAGTAGTTATATTATTTTCAGAGATGTGTCTGAAAATGCAGTTCAGTATTTAGTTCACGATACTTTCCTCTCTGTGATTGCCGCCAAATCATGTATTTTATAACTGCAGATAGTAAAATAGTTCAAACTGTTTTTTTTTCGCACTATTTTATATGATGTGACAGAACTGTCGCAAAATATTAGCTTAACAGAACTCAACAATTGAATTTCATAACTCAACAATTGAATTTTATGTATGCGCGTATGGTTTTTCCCTTTCGGAGTGTCACTATCGGAGGGCTTGGAAACGCATCAGATCAGGCAGAAGTTGAAATATGTTTTTTAGGCAATAGTGCAGGAAGTATATCTACATACTTAGGAAAACATTATGGTGGTGTAACTCTTCTAAACCTATATACAAAGCGAGAGCATTTTTGCTTTGTTACGTAGCTTCCTCGTCAAAGCACAAAGGCCAAAGTTCAGTGTCGTTGAGACAATTGGTCAACGCAAAGTCAAGCGGCCTACTTTAAAACAAACTGAAAGTTCCTAGCTTCAAGGTCAAATCGTCCCACCCGATGACCTTGGCGAAACCTGATGTAATAAAGCCCTCGTTTAAAACCATCTGCTAATCTAACTTTTGTTGATTTGCTGTTGATTTATGAAATTATAAAACGGAAATTTGGACGTTACCAGCGAATATCGGTCGCAATGGCGAATAGCTTACTTCCTTCAAGGTGGGGTAAAGAGCTCCATTTTACAAGGGCATTGAAACCTAACATTAACCTGTCAGCTACGAATAAGCATAACACCAATTTACACTGCGGTATTACATACGCGTCAAAGGTAACATATTTTGTCGGCATCCATAAAAGCCTAAACGCGACTGTCATTGAGTTGTTTTGTCTAAGTGCTCGAAGAACCTATGAAATAGAGCTTAAAGCAGCTAGCGTGCTTGCAAATATACCGCAAATCTCCCTCGTGAGAAGATTTCTCCGTGCAGCTTTTGAAGCAAGTTTTTTTTTTTAAATAATGCAATGACAGGCAGCTAAACACTAGCGCACTCTGGAATCAGTCTCAAGCCTTCTTATTGCTTTTAAAGAAACAGAAATTAATAGTATAGGACACGCGTCGGAGGCAACGAACGCCATTTACTAGCCATTGCTGCGTTACTATTCTTGAAGTTTTTGTAATGCAATATATTTTCCCCCGCGGCAGAGAGGGACCCTTCATCCAAATATCCACTACTTATAATCTGCTGGTGTTCCCAGTTTCAGTTCAGTTTCAGTTTAGTCGTTCAGTCGTGTCCGACTCTTCGTGACCCTATGGACCATGTCACGCCACGCTTTCCGGTCTCTCACTATCTTCCTAACATCACATAACTTCATCTGCAGTGCCTCGAGGATGCCATCTAACCAACGCGTTCGCTGCCTACCCCTTCTCCGGCGACCCTCAACCTTTCCCAACATCAAATCTTTCTCCAGAGACTCCTCTCTTCTCATCAGATGACCAAAGTAGCTGAGCTTTAACTTTAAAATTTGACCCTCCAATGAGCAGTCAGGGTTTATGGTCGACAATATCGACTGATTTGATCTTCTGGCAGTCCAAGGAACTCTCAAGAGTCTTCGCCAGCACCACAATTCAAACGCGTCAATTCTTCGGCGGTCAGCCTTTTTTACAGTGCAACTCTCGCATCCATACATCACAACTGGAAAGATCATAGCACGAGTTATACGGATCTTGGTTGGCAGACTAATGTCTCTGCTCTTTACTAGGCGGTCAAGGCTAACCATTTCTCTCTTTCCCAGAAGCAGGCGTCTCCAAATTTCATGGCTGCAGTCTCTTTCCGAGGTAATCTTGGAGCCCAAGAACAGAAAATCTGTCACAGCTTCCACTTCTTGTCCATTGATGTTCCAGGACTTGATAGGGCAAGACGCCATGATCTTTGTCTTTTTAATGTTCAGTTTAAGCCCAAACTTCTCACTCTCTTCTTGTACGCGGATCAGAAGTCTCTTGGTTTCCACTTCACTTTCTGCCATTAAAGTGGTATCATCCGCATATCTAAGGTTGTTGATACGTTTTCCAGCAATCTTCACTCCAGCTGAAGACTCGTCCAGACCGGCCTTCCTCATGATGCACTCTTCTAATAGGTTAAATAGGCAGGGCGACAGTATGCAGCCTTGCCTCACTCCTTTCTCGATCGGAAACCAATCAGTAAGACCATGCCCAGTTCTGACTGTGGCCTCTTGCCCTTCATACAGGTTCCTGAGGAGACAGATGAGGTGAATTGGAACTCCCATCTCTTGGAGAGCTTGCCACAATCTGCTGTGATCTACGCAGTCAAACGCTTTCGCATAATCAATAAAGCAGAAGTAGATGGGTTTCTGAAACTCTCTTGCTTTTTCCATGATCCAGCGAAGGTTGGCAATTTGATCTCTAGTTCCTCTGCCCTTGCGAAGCCCAGCTTGCACGTCCGGAAGCTCCCGATCCACATACTGCTGCAGCCTACCTTGGAGGATTTTCAACATCACCTTGCTAGCATGCGAAATAAGCGCGATCGTGCGGTAGTTGAAACAATCTTTGGCACTGCCTTTCTTTGGAATGGGGATGTAAACTGACCTTCTCCAATCCTGTGGCCACTGCAGGGTTGTCCAAATCTTGTGACATAATGTATGCAGAATGTTAATAGCGTCATGGTTGAGGTTTTGAAGCAACTTCCCAGTCAGTGTTCCCACTGACCTTCATTTCACTCGCATGCGCCTGGAATCATGAGCGGCGCCCGTGTTGTTTTTATTTGAGATTCTTTTTTGTAAAACCGTACTGGTATAAGAATTTTTGGTAGTCATTTTTAACTGCTTTCTTTCGCATTATTATTTCCTTGGTTCGTGTTTCGAATATTAGCGTTAGCTTTTCGTTTGGTTCGAATAATTTGCATTATACTGCTGCTGTTTCGAAACGGGATGCATTATGTTGCTTTCTGGCAGCATTTAAGGTTACGACGCAGCATCGCGGCGGAAACCTTCGTAA
This sequence comes from Amblyomma maculatum, assembly GCF_055883805.1. Taxonomy (NCBI): domain Eukaryota; kingdom Metazoa; phylum Arthropoda; class Arachnida; order Ixodida; family Ixodidae; genus Amblyomma; species Amblyomma maculatum. Next base: position 77,935,140 of record NC_139347.1, read on the forward strand.
TCGTCGTGAGAGCAACTTTCTGTCTGGTCGAAGGAGAAGTGAGTTGTTATTTTCTAGAAGATTAGGACAAAAGAAGGAAAGAGGAAGCACGCGATTATCGATTTTTTTTGTTTAGGCAAAACATGATTACGTCAAGACGGTATCGGAAATAGCGCACAGACACGTAGACATGGAAAGAAAACAGCTTCCTCCAAGCAATAAAATGGCATCAGGAGGTAACCATTTCAAATTGATTCACTGTCAAGATGCGGCTCTGCTGGCTCTGCTGCCTCTTCTGTTCCGTTCCAAACCGCGAAATAGAGATGCGTGAGTTCGCAAAGTGGCACAGCCCGCCTTCGAGACTGGCCAAGCGTCAGCTGGTGGTGGCAGCTTGTCCCGTACTAACCGTATTGAGAATGCTACCGAAGAATGTGCTGGCCTGCGCCTTGCACTGTCAGCGCACGAGTATTTTCGGACGCGACGAGGTGCGCCCACATGTAAGAAAAGTTTTGAAATGCTCTTCTCCTGGCAGGTTTGGCGCAAATAGGTACTGATAGTGTTCGGACCGCAGGCACGGCCAGAAAATGGGAGCCCGTTAAGCGCCCACGTTGTGAATTTCACACACCCGTCTAAATCGAGCTGCTAGCACTCATGTTAAAATAGGTAAATCGCTGCAGCGACGTGAAGCCTAGTGTTTGTGTCGCACCGAAAGAAGATTTGCCGCCTTTATTCGAATCAGGAACTGAAAATTTAACCAAGAAAAACCGCACATGTTTTCAATGCGATTCGAATGCCGGACTCGCTTTCAATGTTTTCCGTGGTAAAAACGTGAAGAATTGTACCTGAAATTTATTTTCTCTCTGCGATTTGATGGGCTAACACTACGTCACGCAAGGTAACAAATGTGCGTATCACGTCAATGTACAAGAACTGAAATAAATTCAAGGTAAGGTATCGTGCTCTCATGTATAAATTGCGATCTAAGCGGTTTATTTTAAATATAGAGAACCAATCAATAAATATTGTGAAAGAAGGCTAGGTTAAGACGACAAGGTCGTGACGGCAAGGCCAGCGATGCCTTGTCTAGCGTTTAATCCGATGACAAAACCCAGGCGCGTGCCGGAGCCGGCGCCACGGGACGATGATGATGGTATGTACAAATGAAAGAGGAAGATCATGGCATGTACAAATTAAAGAACATCCACGGAAGGCTCACAATATATTGAGCGATATTTTAAGCAATACATAATCAACAGGCAATGATTTAATTTTTTTGCGTAGATGAAGATTAACAGCTTTACTTGATGTGAACCCCTTCCTTCTTGAAGCGGTCATTCCAAGACCCATATCCGCCACGCAAAGAATGCTATCGAACACGAGCAACTTGATTGGCATACTTGCTGGCACGCAGGCAAGTGCAGGAATTTTACCAGACAACGGACATTATCGACTACACTTCCATAAAGAAGCTGGAAATTATGAAATATGATAGCAGGCGCATTAGGTAATTTTATGCTACCAAGCACCCAAATACAATACTCGCCCGCCCGCCCTCTCCCCTTCCTCTCACCTTCCACTGGTTATGTAAGATTGCTAGATTAACTGGCAATATTGCATTTCTTCTACAATTTATATCAGTTTTTGTTATTTCGGAGAATCCTTATGGCTTAAATGTAGCAATCAACGCAAATGTCAATATAAACTTCATTCCATGCAGTGACGTAATTGATGCGCAATTCAAACAATAGGCCTGCGGAATGATAAGTACCTCATGTAAATAAAGAACGAGGCTGCTGGCACGGGAAAGTTTTGTTTTCGCTTCACTGACAGTCTAATGAAACGGAGCATTCATTCTCCAACGCGGAAAAAGAAAAAAACAGGGATTCTCGTTCCATGGAGCTACATATCTCGTTTCACTATATGAACCTAACCTATGCACACAGAAAGAATGTACGGTTTTCATTACGTGCCTGCTAACTGTAGTATACACAGGGCGTGATATTCTTACTGTGAGCCAGACTTCTTGCTATACATTAAACCACTGGGGGCATATTCGGGTGACACCGAGATGTATAAAATTGCCTTTCCTAGAGCAAGAAGATTCAATAAAGTTTGGTTTGAAATATGAGCCGACAGGAACACGACAGAGCATATTTTCGATGTATCCCATACTTCGGAATTGCTGCAATGGCCTGTTTGGAACGCCTCCTGTTTTGCTCCAAATATGTTCTTTTTCCTGCCACCATTTCTAGCCTTTCGTCTTCAGTTTCACTTAAAGTAAAAACACGTTGAGTGCAGCGCTACTATGAAGCTGACTCTTCTCAAAATATATGCGCATGCGTCCAACTTGCGGGGCCAATTCATAAAGATTTTCTTCCTCCGCAGATGTCACCATACTGGAGGAAATAAACGCGTTCTACGTTCGGATATTTGTCTTCAAGAACACCTCCGCCTGGAATGCAATAGTCAGGTGCGCGCCGAAGGAAAAACAACAACACTGAAATACTTCCGAACGTTGAATGTGTTCGTTCATAATATAAATACATATGAGGTGCAATATCAAGACCGCAAGCTATCGGGCAAGGTTCTGTTTCCTGGCGCTTTAGTACTGTGCTAGGTTTTCTTGAAGTGAAAAAACTGATGAGAAGTCGTGAGATGCTTTATAATGTACAGGTAGGTGATTGTACCGCAGCGGGCAAGATGAGGGAAACGTAACCTTGTTTTATATTTCGGAGCTGTAAATTACTGCGGGAAGGCTTAGGCTGTTCATGGTTATGAAGTGAGGGTTAGCTTAGACCAAAGGTTTGCAGGAAAGATTTCGTAGGTTTGAGAAGCGACTACTAGGGAAGAACAATTAATGTTTATGCAATATTTTTAGGAGAATCTCTCAAGGAGGAGTAGGCCTGTGATGAGAGAGTGATTACTTATAAGCATCTACTGCAGTGCACTTATATACTTACTTATATATTATTATATATTACTCATATACTATCTACTGCAGTGCACCCATATCGATGCAGAGAAAGAAGCAGCTATACAGCTTCCTCCTAAACTTTGTAGTTGAAGAAAAAATTGAGGAACATTTGTATACATATTCTGAGCCCATCCGTATTGCCGTCTGAACCTGGCTTTCTTTCACAAGATATATATATATATATATGTATACAGAGAGAGAGGGAGAGAAAAATTTCACAATGCGGAGGAGATTTGCAATAACAAAGTCCGAGTGCGACTGTTTGGAGAGAAGAGGTTCGAACCTGAAACCAGGACAAAGATTTCTTCAATAACTGCGTTGTAGAGCCCGCTGCATAACTTTCAAGTGTGCCCTTTGGTTGTACCCGGGTGAATTCTCATGAATAATAAATTGGCAGTTCAGTTAAATTAACAATACAATTATTATTAACAGTTCATGCGGCAAAAGAGACATTAACATTGCGCACGAAACGCGATTACTGCGACACACACGAAACCAAAACGCGGCTGAGTAAAACTAAAGCATTTCTCTCGCAATTCTGCGCATAACAGGTCGTCAGTTAACAGCAAGAACACATTGATTTTTCAACAAAGCCACCCGAAAGCAACCGGACGTACTTAAGTGCCAGCCAGCTTAGAATCTCGCACATACATAAAAAGGACTTGTATTACCACCTCAGGTGCGCACTAAGTCCTCGTTTTTAATCAACTTATTATTTCTGACGAAGAAGGAAAATTTTGTATTCTTTACTATGCTCGCAATAGAAGAAAAATAAAAGTACTGCTTTATATTGTTGCTTTAGCAAGAGCTAAAAACAATGAATGTTCAGCTGAAAAATCTCGCTGGGTTCATTTTATGATGAAAACAGTGACGATGGTTATCAAAAGCGAAGAAGAAGCGGGCTAGTATCGTTATACGTTTCATGTTAACAGTTTTATTTATGCCGACACAAAAACAAGGAAAGAGAACACCCACTTCACAGTCGCGTCAAATTTGCATTACAGTGTTGTAAAAGCTCGCAATATAAAATTTCGAAAATTGTAATGTGTCTCGCGCAGGTACTTCTATCTAAAAAATCGCTATCATTTATCATTTACGGTATGGAGAGTTTCTCAAAAAAGTGGTTGTGCTCTAGGCAAAGCGATTTTATGCCAAAATGCTGAAGCCAGGCAGCAAAAAAAAAAAAAGAAACAAACAGTTAAAAAAGCGCGCTCGAGATCAGATGATCTGATCTCCACGGACAGCTCACTTCAGCTCTTCTCGGGTCTCGAGGGGAATCACAGCGATGGGGACATCGTTGTGGTCATTATTGATCAAAAAACACAAGCACATAGAGAGAAAATAGGAACAACCGCGAGGTGATACACATAAAGGAAAAAGAAACTTGTGGGCTACTAGATTTATTCCGCATTCAGAAGCGAGTCACGCAGCTGGTCAGGGCTCAGCAGCTCTGACCGCCAGCGCTCGGTCGTCAATCTCCTTTGTTATACGGCGTTGCCGACCAAACCGAGACGACATCAGTTGTATGACACTGTCTTACGCCACACGTCTCGCGGTAATGCGGGTTTGAGAAAAGGCAATGCTGGGAGGGAGGCAGATTCTGGGGAAGAAAAGCTACTGAAGAAAAAAAAAAAAACTGAAGTGGAGCTGGTTGGGCACATTGTACCGCCGAGCAAAAAGATGGCAGCGAACAATACAGGTGATTTGCATACTTATTCAAATGCGAAGTATGTGCGCAGCACTGCTACACCTTTTCTCTTTTTTTTTATACATTTTGACAAAAAATGTTCTCGTACATATGATTCAACTTTGTACAAACTGTTTATTTAAATTATATTAAATTGCTCTCCAGAAAGTGAAAGGCGTAGTACTGTCATACGTTTTCCGTGGACACCTCAAAAACGACATAAGGGAAAGGAGGAAGGTGTAAATGAAAGCGGGGAGAGATAAAGAGGTGCCGAAGTGTACACTCTAAGAAAAAAGGGTGTGCGAAAGGGGTAAAATGGGCATAGCATGGTCATTTACCCCCTTTAGAAGGCCTTGGGGGTAACTTTGCACCTGCTGGAAGCAGGTCCCTATTCACTTACCCCCTCTTAGAAAACTTGCACCCTACTGTAACCCTACTTACCCTCTCTACCAGCGTTTGTGTGTTTGTGTGTGTTTGTGCCCCTTAAACTGCGGGGTGATTAGTTTGGGCACATGTCACGATGGGGCGCTCGTGCAGCATTCTGTCCCATCATGTCTCCTTCCTGCACCGTCGCTTTCAGAGAGGGGACGCCTTTTGTGCCACCTTCGCCACCTTTTTTCTCTGGCGGCGTTTGGGTCCCTCTCCATATTTACTCTCCTCAGTCAAGGACTGCAAGCTGCAGGTGTGTCGTGGTTTCTATGGGGTGACGTCATGACTGCAAAACTGCTTCTAAATTGTAATGAAACAGCCGATACTTTTCTTTTGCTTGTGGGAGTAATGCTCTGTCAGTGCACAGCCTGTTTCAGGCTTATAGTGGAGCCACTCCGACTGCAGAGCGAACTGTCACGGGTCGTTCTGCAAACGTATTTCCTAAGCTGCTTAAAGGAAAGAAAAGGTACAGTATATCTGTCACACTTCTTGGTAGAATCCTAAACCACACCGTAAGGGGAAGCTTGGGAAGTTTCGAAGGAAGGTGGATTAAAAGAAAAGAGAGAAAGAGGTGCTGGTTGTGTTCAGCAACAAAATTATGCACATATTTGATTTTACCTGAAGCGCATACAGCTCGTTCGGCCGAAAAGGCATCGCCATTGCCATGGTCGTCGCCGAAACTCGCAACTCGTGGAAAAATATATGCTCTGATTTATATTAAAATCTTGATAAAATCGATTCCTTGTACAGCTTTCAGGGTGGTGTCATACCCTCTTCGCGTCACATTTAGCATCCATCTGCTAGTCATGTTGAAGGTTAGTTTGCGACAGAGCTTGGAACCAACGACATATGTACAGCTGCCGAAATCTTAACTGACGTTCGTGACGGCAGTACTTTCTGTGATTCTGAGCGTTACAGAGCAGCTAACCTGCGAAAAGTCAAATATAAGAAATGGCTCACCAAGCTCTTCCGTAATCTTGATCATCAGGCAAGTATTGTCCTTATTAAGGCGCAGGAGCATAGAAAAGGAGGTGGTCATGCGCACGCCAGTTAAAGATTTGGGCGGCTCTACCTCCGGTTTTATGCCTTTCATTTTAAAGTTCGCCGTTCACCGAGAAGTGAAGCAGATACAGCACTTCCATTCCTCCAAACAAAGCAAACTAAAGGCGTTAATCACATTGCCAAACTCGGCGTCTCTTAACGGCAAGAATTCGCAGAATGAAAACGCCGTGTTAAAGGCGCTATCGCGTCCACAGCTTTGGTGTCATGCTGGCTTGAAATTATTTAATTTTATAGCGTTAACTAGAGGCAGGCTGGTGGGCAGCTGAAAGCTGTGACACTCGAGGACAAATTTCCTCAAAAGTTGTTTTTACTCGTTTTTTGTTGAATGCGACGAGCTACAATGAAAATAGGGCAACCCTCATTTACTGTACCGCGGAAAGTATGTCAGTCGGACATTCTTAGTTTACAAATGGACACACACACGTATGTATAATATATATATATATATATATATATATATATATATATATATATATATATATATATATATATATATATATATATATATATATATATATATATATATATATATATATATATAGGCTTAAACTGAACATTAAAAAGACAAAGATCATGGCGTCTTCCCCTATCAATAAGTCCTGGAGCATCAAGGGACAAGCAGTGGAAGCTGTGACAGATTTTCTCTTCTTGGGCTCCAATATTACCCCGGAAGGAGACTGCAGCCATGAAATTAGGAGACGCCTGCTTCTGGGAAAGAGAGCAATGGTTAGCCTTGACCGCCTAGTAAAAAGCAGAGACATTACTCTGCCAACCAAGATCCGAATAACTCGTGCTATGGTCTTTCCAGTTGTGATGTATGGATGCGAGAGTTGGACTGTGAAAAAGGCTGACCGCCGAAGAATTGACGCGTTTGAATTGTGGTGCTGGCGAAGACTCTTGAGAGTTCCTTGGACTGCCAGAAGATCAAATCAGTCGATATTGTCGGCCATAAACCCTGACTGCTCATTGGAGGGTCAAATTCTAAAGTTAAAGCTCAGCTACTTTGGTCATCTGATGAGAAGAGAGGAGTCGCTGGAGAAAGATTTGATGTTGGGAAAGGTTGAGGGTCGCCGGAGAAGGGGTAGGCGGCGAACGCGATGGTTAGATGGCATCCTCGAGGCGCTGCAGATGAAGTTATGTGATGTTAGGAAGATAGTGGGAGACCGGAAAGCGTTGCGTAATATGGTCCATATATATTATATATATATATGTCAAATATTGGGCAGAAATGGCATTTTGTCGCTGGTATAGTTCTTGCCTGATTCGATCAGAAGTCAGATGTTCCCATCGTATGCGGCGGCAATGCCGGTGCTATCGCTGAGGCAGTGGCTTGTCTTGCATCGCCGCCGCTGCGTATTAGGGGAACATTCGACTTCTGATCGAATCAGGCAAGTACGCCAAACAACTTTAATATTAAAAATACTAACGGCAAAATGACATTTCTGTGCGAAATTTTAGCTGCGAGGATTTTGCGGTTTAGTTTGGAGGAGCATTCTACAGCGCGCTGGTAATTGTGCAGCGCCCTGTATTTTCCTGGGTCTCCTCTTTTAGAGAGTTTTTATGTTTCTGCAAACGACCTGTCTGCCCTATAAATGCACTTTTCCACGGGCCATCGGAATGCGGTAAATAACTCGTCTTGCATCGACCAAGGCTTTCATTTGCTTGATCCTACTGTTTACACACATGCTCCCTTCTTCATTCCTTTTTTTTTTTTTCAATTTTCAAAAATAGGCTAATCAGTTTGGAAAGTGAAGAAAACAGAATGCGTACACCGTGTCGTCGTACTCTGTATTAATATTGCAGGAGACGTTATGTTTGCATGTCATCATTCATAATTTTTTCATTCGTTCCGATTTCAGAAGGTTCTTTTAATTTTAAGGTGTACAAACTTCCCCAAGAGCTAGCTCTATTGTTCTTAGTTTACCAGGGCTCCTTTATTTCGCAGTGCTTCGGCGTGTTTCGTACTTGCTACACCAGGCTGTCGGGTGGTTCCAATCGCCGCTTCTCGGGCGCTTTTGTGATGAAACACGACGCATGCATGTTTTCCGCCACGCCGCACACCAGGCACTTCGCGTTTTTCAGTGCAGCACACACGTGTTTGCAGCAGCTTTGTGCGACGCGATGCCTTCGAGCATAAGTTGAGTGGAGAACTTACAGAAGACCAGCTAGCTGGCTGCGGAGCCACGTACAGCCTGTGATACTTGCACGTGATCACTTATCTTTTCTAGTTCCGAGAATTCAGGAAACTGGGCAATGATTCCTTCGCTCGCCAGTATGACACAGCGCAAAGGTGACGCACGCTCTTTTGTCTTGATAAGCTTGCCCCTTCAGTGAACATCAGAATTTTGGACACTGAATCTCAAGCGCCAATGATGGAGGTGGGGTAAGGAACAATCAGAAGAACCTGCTGCTCCCCGGAACTCTTTTCTTCACAGCATGAAGTCATTTTTCGCCGGACTTTCGGAAACCAGTTTGGCTGTAGCTTCCACAGTGCTTAGGGGGGGTACACAAGACTTCATTGTGAACAATATGACAGGTCCCAGGGAGCCCAAAATGAGTACCACTTTTCGACGGCGAGCACATGGTGGCTCTGAACACATACTCTTCTCAAGGCTCCGTGGGGTCACGAGTCATTCCAGCAGAAGCGATGTCCTGTTTGGACGCGGAAGCATCGAGCGGTCTCAGTCTTATGCCTATGGGCTACACTGCCCTTGAGTTGTAAATATTTGTATCATACTCAACATGCAAATAGATATGTGCGAGCAAAGTCCTTCGTTGTCACTGCAGGGAACTACTCCCTGTAAAGACGTAACCTTAAATTAACTCACGCGGCAGAATTCTGTTAAGGGCACAGCTCACGACGACTCTGCAATCAGCGACGACGTGGAGCTTGGATAAAGCAAGAGGTACGCATCTTCCAGTGCTGCAACAGTCTTGGGCTGCCCAAAAGCAGCAGCGGAGGAGAGATCACGTTAGCAGATTCGCTGGGCCAGCGTTGAGAACAAGTACGGACTTGAAAGGTTGCTGCTGCTGCGGTGGCGCCGTGTACCAGCTTCGGTCTCCATTACGCATGTCAATGATGGGCGACAGCAGCAGGTGCGGCGGCAGCGGCCAACGGAAACCGGCGAATGGTGCTTGTAAGTTCCATTTTTCAAACTTTTTGCTGCCCTTATTGTGGGTTTAAGCCGGTACTCGTTTAATCAGCATGCGTCGCAATAGTGAGCACAGTGTTGAGTCCGAGGTTTGAGTGGTCCCAATCTCTATGACCAGGAGGCGTGACTGCATTTGAGTGACCACCCATACGTATAGCATGTGTTTCAGCGAAGGTGAACCAGAAGTTTTAAAACTGCTTTTTGTGATATTGAGGTGGTTTCAAATTGCAATCGTTTACACCAGGATGCAGTTTAATCAAGCTCATTTGGTGGTTAACTAAACTCGTAACAATTGACCTCTTATGGCACTTACGTAATCAATATTCGTGGTTACCCAAGTTTGCAAGTGCGAGATGCCGGGCTAGTGGGTACTGCATTCTTAAAGAACAGCGCAAGGAACAACACGGAAACACACAGAATGGATGGACACTGCCGCTGACTGTACTTCGTCTCACAAGATGCTTGCAGCACTGCGAAAGGCAGAGGCACCCCAGTGTAATCAGGATCACGCGCACTGCAATAGGCAATTGTGCTCCTACGCCGCTCTTGCCACCAAATTGACTGGGGTAACAGTATAAAAGCACAATTCTCTATTACAGTGTGCAGGGGCGAGAGGCACTTCGGAGCACAATTGCAAGGACTCCTCTGCCTTGCTACAGATAACTTGTGAGACGAAGAACAACAACTGAAATTTTATTACCGAGCAAAACATATATAAACATGCATAAAGAGGTGGAGCCAGGGCGATTACTATAGATTGTTTTCGGTGATCGCACAGCATCACCTTGGCTTCACACCTTTATGCATGTTTATATATGTTGTGCTCCGAAATAAAATTTCAGTTGTTATTGAGCGCCTGTGTCCGTCCATTCTTCTGTGTGTTTCCTTGTTGTTCCTTGCACTCTTATTTAGGCATACCTAAGTTTGGTCTAGTTTTGGGACATGTCCTTCAGAGTTATCTGGCGTTGAGAGCTTGCGTTGTTGATTACTGTGTCATATCCTTTCTCCTACAGTAAAACCGCTTAACAGAATCATGCACACAGCTTTGAACTTAGGCCAGTTCGCGCAGCTTAATTTCATGTCTCAGACATTTTTGCAGTAGCTCCCTGCGATTGCACAAAGCCCCCTCATCTACCATTTTTGATGACCATGCTAGCGAAAATGGAGGGGTTTTCTGAGCATGATTTTTCACGAACGTCCCCTCAGTTATCGACGCCCTGGCCTGCTGCACAATAATGGACCTTTTTTCAGCTGCACACCCCTCTTGTGACCGCCAGGTGAAGTACCCTTGACGGGACGGCTTACTGAGGTTCCCTCGCATATTTCTAGCAAACATTTTTTCACAATAGTTGAGTGGGCTTATTTTCTGAGCAGTAGTTGAATGCAGGGCTGTCATGTATGAAGCAGGTCAAGTGCAGGGGGAAGGTATATCAGGGTGTGTCCATAGATGCCTCAAGCATATCACTACACATGCTAGCTGAAAGTAGCCCAGCACTTATATATACTGCTTGGAAAGCAGGCCGGCACCACTACTGCGAAAGAATTTGTGCAGAAAAAATAGGAGTGATCCTCGGTAACCCGCCCCGCCCCGTCAGATGTTCCTCGCTTGGCGCCCACAAAAAGGGTGCGGTGCTGGAAAAATGTTCTCCATGCAAGAGAAAGCGCTTGCTGTATCTGCAGCCGCGACGCGGTTTCAACACGCTTCCATTTTTTTTTTTTTTTTGCCGCGCCGCCGCAGTTTAGTCGCCGAGGTGTTTCCATCGCTTGCATGTGTATACATTGTGAATGTGTCTATTCCCTCCACATCTCATTTTTGTCTCGTTTTTCTCTCACATAGGTTCCCTCGAAGTATGGATTCAACCACGACGATGACAAAAGACTGTTTGGTTATCCTGCCATTTTCAAACGCAATAAAAAGTAAACCCTGCCTTCCGTTATCATGTACTAATATCGGTGTGCAAACTGCACCCTGAATGGCTACATGGCCCGTCACAAATATGTCTCTCTAGCACGAAGAAACCAACATTGCGGAAGCGAGGGCGTCTGTGACCGGCTGACGAAGACATCATACATCTTTTCACCAAACGTTTTTCTTCTGTATAGGGCGTATGTTAAGGCTGTCTAATGTTGCAGCGGAGGCAGCATTACCACACATATGCCAAACGGAGTCGCTTGCGTTGCAAATAAAGAAAATGTATGTCTCGTATCTCTTCGATAGCGGCGATGTCTTGTGACTGACTGCACAATCAGTCGAAGTGTGGTTGTTTTCAAATTACTAGCGTACCAGTGTGCGCCTATACTATATTTAGAAGGGCGCAAACATACCCTTCGAAGGAAAATAACATTATCTTAAATGGGTGCAAAAAACACTATAATATTAATTTATTTTATTCCTCCGGGTGGTAATATTACCCTTCCAAACGAAGCATAAATATGAACATAAAAGTGCAAAGTTACGCCCATTCATAGGGTGCAAAGATGCACTTACGGGGTGCTGTAGTAAGCTCATTACGCTGGCATAAATGCAGACCCTGTGAGGGTAAGTTTACGCCCTATGATTAAGCATAAGCTTATTCCAGCTGGGAGCAAACATGCACCCGATTTTAGAGCATATTTTTGCACTTTCATGGCCTAACTTTTAGTCCTTCTGAGAAAGGGTAACGTTACTCCCCAGAAGCATATACTTGCACTTCACCATATGGCATAACGTTAGCCTCGTTGTAGCGTAAACTTTACACCAGACACACTTAAGCCCCCGTCGAGGGTGTAACTTTGCACCCAAAGGGGCTCCCCAGTGCGTCAGTGGACTTACCCCACTAAAGGGGTAAGATCACACCTTTTTTTCGTAGAGTGTAAGACTTCGATGTAACTTCGACCAGCCAAAACACTTTGATCTTAGGCAAAAGGTCGAGAAGCCACCTGGCGATCTTTAACGTGCCTGACATCGCACAGCACGCTGACTCCTCTCCGTTTCGCTACAGTGAACTAGAATATTCTAGCTCACTGTAGTTTCGCCTCCATCGAAATGCAGTCGCCGACGATCGGGTTCGCACCTGGGTACTCCGATACAGCAGTCAGGCATCTTAACGGGGAGGTAGTGAAGGGTGGCTGTTCCTAGCCCTAAGGGGCTGGGACTGGTAGGTCACGCCGCTTGCGGCGGGGGCTAGCCAGGCACTGAAATTTTATCTGTTGTAGTTCGTCACTGCACCCACCACCTCTTAGGTGGTGTACGACGGCTGCTGCGGCACACATTTTTCTCTCCCTCTTCTTTTTCTTTGTCCTCTACTTTCTATCTTCTATCTGCACGAGGCAGCGAAGGTGGATCAGCTGCAGAGCCAGTAGCAGGCCCGTGCATTTTCTTTTCCTTCTTCCTACAGCCACAACACCACATGGACGCCTCTCCGTTTCACCTCCATCGAAATGCCGCCGCCGGCGGTCGGTTCGCTAAGCCGCGCGACGCGCCTCGCCTCCTTGTCTTTCTCCACTTCAAAGTTCACTTAGAGAGAGAGAGAGAGCGGCTTCGGACAGGCATCGATGAAATCTGCGATTGCGGCTAGTATTGCTACGCACTAAAACAGGCGTCGAATCTGAAGAATAGGAAGCTGCTACTATATACCTATTGGTCGGAGCGTACTACTAAGAATCTCAACTTATGTTTATAGCTCCATCCGCTTGAATTTGTCAGTGCGTCGATCACTGGATGAAAATTGCTTTAGCAAACTGTTTCTGTTCATGCATAGTGGGTGGAACAGCGCGAAGACACGAAACACACAAGAAGAGAAGCACAACAGACGAGTGCTTCTCTTGTGTGTTTCGTGTTTTCGCGCTGTTCCACCCACTATGCTATTGTACCAACTCGCCCAACTGTCCATCTTACTTCAATGTTTCTGTTCGTCATGGTTTCTGTCACGAAATAGCCGAAATAAAATTGTCTGCATGCCTCCTGTGTTCGTATCCGTTGTACAATGTCGTTGAGGTTCAGAACCATAAGATAGTCAATACAACTTGTTCAAGATAAACGCTTGTAATATTGCGTTAGCTGCTCTTTATTTTTCCATTTTTCTTTGGACGCAATCTTTTCATCTGGTCGTGGTGGTGCAGTGGTTAGTGCGCTCGGTTACTGTGCCCAAGGAGGCGGGATCGAATCACAGCCGCGCCGGTCGCTTTTTTATGGAGGCGAAAAGCAAGGCTGCCGTGTGCTGTGTGATGTCAGTTCATGTTAAAGAATCCTAAGTGGTCGAAAAATCGCTTTTGGATGTTACAGCCCACAAACCAAACCAAACCAAGCAGTCCTATCGCTAGGGGCTTCGTAGATCGTAGCTAGGCGCTTCGTAGCCCATCTTTGGTGCATAGGTTGTTGCGGCTAATAATTATCAAACCCGTCGGGGTGGCGCAGTGGTTACGGCGCTCGACTACTGTTCTCAAGGACGCGGGATCGAATCCCGGCCTCGGCGGTCGCTTTTCGATGGAGGCGAAAAGCAAGACGCGCGTGTGCTGTGCGATGCCAGTGCACGTTAAAGAGCCCCAGGTGGTCGAAATTTCTGGAGTCCTCCACTACGGCGTCTCTCATAGCCTGAGCCGCTTTGGGACGTTAAACCCCACAAACCAACCAACCAATAAATATCAAGGTTGTTCGGCCACACTGACAGAACTGAACGAAGGAAACCAGAAAAAAAAAATATAATAATGTCAACTATATTGAAGTCACACGCACAGATACACGCATTGCTGCATGTGAATTAGCGCGCCGATCAGCTCTGCTAAAGTTGTCACGGTTTCTTGTTAGTCACATTAACTGTCATATCACTTTTCTCTTCATGTCAAAGTTAAATTATATTCCTTAATACGGCTGCTAATGTACCGTTAACACGATTAGTAACTCAGACGTGTATAAGTTTTTGTAACATCTCTATTCTGCTTAGAGGGCATAAAGTGAAATATAAATGCGGTGTCATCGTATTCTGGACTGACAAATTCTTACGTGATTGACAGTCGTGCAGCGCCCAAGGCATCAAATAAATTACGTGCCAATTAGTATCGCTTGTCGTATAGTACTCGTGCTTATATAACGCGAACATAAATGTGTGTGGTTGACCTCTGTACATAAATTTCTTCGTCGTTCATGACGAGTAATGTCTTTTGCTAAATTCGACGCTCAGTATTATTTGATTTGACAACGCCTTCCCTTCAAAATCAAATATCTTGTCTCACGGTTAATTGTTTAGAGAAATTCTTAATTTTTTCTAGGTGTTTGGGTATTTATTCTCCTAAATCTCTCATAGGCAGTGGTGCAGAAGTACATTTATTGTTTCTGGAAACACCTGTGGCGAATGCACTCCCGTTGCTTGATTTGATCGCTCTGCAGGGTCACAATTGCTACAGAAACGTTCGCCGTAATTAAATTAGCGAAAACCTTGCATCTCACTTGGTAGATATTAGCTGCAGGTTGGAGTACCACATTTCGATAGGTCTCCATGGAGAAGCGCTTTGCTTATAAAGAGAGGATATCTATATCAAATGAAGCTTATGTAAGATATCTGACTACCGAATGCAGCGTCGCACAGGCCTGTCTTGCGAAATACTGCCGCGGGATATCCACCATCATGTACTGAGCCACAACCGATCCTCGAATGTCGTTGAGTCGCTGAGCAGATCATTACGCAAGCGGTGAAGGCTTAGTGCCGCAACTTGGTCACGACTGAGAACTTGAGTTCGCTGGTTCACCTTGCTGCTATGAGCGACCAGTGAATGCAGTTCTCTTATATTGCGTGTTCAAACCCCCGGGTGATAATGTCCTAACTTTCCGACACGCAAAGTCTGTTTCGCCATATGTGCAGGGAGCCCCTGGTATGATGAAACATAATCTATTTACTTTGATCCACGCACCAAATAGGTTGCAAGGCGGCTGCCATACATTCATTAAATGGCACGATACCCGATTTCACCAGAGGATGATACGATACGATAGCTGTTGGTACAGTAACTTATTCAAAGCTTGAAAGCTGATATGGTTTGCTCTCAAAAATAGTTATACGTGACAACGCAGAGGAAATATTGATTTAAGATTGAGCGACGATGTTGCCAACGCATTTTTCAACTGCGTAATTGATTCTTGAAACTGCGAAGATGCGATGTGTGTACTTCCGCAATAAATGGAAGCTGAAATCAATATGCGGAACATATTATGACAAATATCTTCTAATGGGTTGATGCTGCTACTAACACTGTGTCACAAATTTATGCTAAAGCCAACGTACGATATAATAACTGCACAGGAGCTGTCACCTAGAACGCAATTGAACACCTGGTTGTCGAGTCGCTAAGTATATGTTTCAAGAATAATTTTCAAGACGTTCTACATTAATTGCTGGCGGTCATTACAGGTTGAATGTTTTCTATTTTATTATACGTATAGGTATAGTTACGAAGAACGAGGTCAAGAAAGCACTAGAAACTATGAAAAGGGGGAAATCAGCTGGAGAGGATCAGATAACTACAGATTTGCTGAAGGACGGAGGGGATATCGTGTTAGAAAAGCTGGCCACCCTGTATAAGTAGTGCCTGGTGTCATCGACGGTACCGGTACCATGGAAGAATGCAAACATTATCCTCATTCATAAGAAAGGGGACTCTAAAGACCTTAAAAATTACAGACCAATCATCTTACTGTCTGTTACGTATAAGGTGTTTACAAAGGTAATCGCTAATAGAATCAGGACAACCTTAGGCTGCAATCAAGCAAAGGATCAAGCAGGTTTTCGGAAACGGTACTCTATTATCGATCATATCCATATCATCAATCCAGTGATAGAAAAATGCTCGGAATATAACCAGCTCTTATACATAGCATTCATTGATTACGAAAACGCATTTGACTCAGTTAAAGCCTCGGCGGTGCGGCAGGCATTGCGAAATCAGGGGGTAGACGAGCCGTACGTGAAAATGCTGGAATATATATATAGTGGCTGCACAGCAACAATAGTAATGAATAAAGAAAGTAACAAAATTCCCATAAAGAAAGGAGTTAGGCAAGGAGACACAATATCCCCAGTACTATTCACAGCTTGCTTAGAGGAAGTATTCAGAGACTTGGAATGGGAGCAGTTAGGGATAAGGGTAGATGGAGAATACCTCAGTAATCTGCGATTTGCTGATGACATTGCCTTGCTAAGCAACTCGGGGGATGAACTGCAAATAATGATTGATGACCTAGACAGGAAAAGTAGAAAGGTAGGCTTGAAAATCAATATGCAGAAGACTAAGGTAATGTTCAACAGCCTCGGGAAGGAACAGCAGTTTTCATTAGGTAGCGAAGTACTGGAAGTAGTAAGCGAATATGTCTACTTAAGACAGGTAGTAACCGCAGATCCGGACCAATAAAAGGAAATAACAAGAAGAATAAAATTGGGATGGAGCGCATTTGGCAAGCACTCGCGGATTATGACTAGCAGGTTAACGGTATCGCTCAAGAGGGCATCTTACCTGTACTAACCTATGGGGCTGAAACGTGGAGGCTAACCAAGAGAGTTCTACTTAAGTTGAGGACAACCCAGAGGGCTTTGGAACGAAAAATGGTAGGGGTAACATTAAGAGATAGGAAGCGTGCAGAGTGGGTCAGAGAAATAACTCAGGTTACCGACATACTAGTGGAAATTAAGAAGAAACGGGCATGGGCAGGACATGTAGTGCGAAGAGAGGATAACCGATGGTCGCCTAGGGTAACAAAATGGATTCCAAGGGAAGGAAAGCGTAGCAAGGGGCGGCAGAAAGTTAGGTGGGCGGATGATGTTAAGAAGTTCGCAGGGGTCAAGTGGATGCAGCTAGCACAGAACCGGGTCAAGTGGAGAAATATGGGAGAGGCCTTCGCCCTGCAGTGGGTATAATCAGGCTGATGATGATGATGATGATGATGATGATGATGATGATGATAGGTATAGTTAAAGAAAAACTGAGAATAAAAATAGGTACCTGTCGGTGTGTTACAATTTCAAGGATACCTCCTTTGTTAACAATGACAATAACGGGAACCGCACAAAAATGCTTTATAAACTAATTATATACGAACCAGCCCTGCTATACACCCGGAAGAGCAATAAAGGGGATTACACAAGGTTTAAATATTCACTGTCAGAGAAAGAACGCTAGCCGACGACGGACAAGGAAGAGGAGGACACACACATGCGCCAACTAACAACTTTATTTTGGAAGATAGGTGATCTGCGCCTTACATACAAAGACCAAAAGTGCGCACGAGCACGGTTATCAGAGCTCAAACCGCAGCAAGCATCCAAGGAACGGCATCTGTTATTAAACACAATCAACGCTGTGACACGGAATGTGTGGGGCGGCGCAGATGCAAAGAAAGATTCCACACATTCCGTGTCACAATGTTCACTGTGTTTAATAACAGATGCCGTTCCTTGGATGCTTGCTGCAGTTTGAGCTCCGATAACCATGCTCGTGAGCACTTTCGGTCTTTGACTGTATGTAAGGCGTGGATCGGCTGTCTTCTGACGTAAAGTTGTTAGTGAGCGCATGCGTGTGTTCTCCTCTTCCTTGTCCGTCGTCTGCTAGCGTTTTTTCTCTGACAATGAATAACCAACTCGCCCAACAACATACCTTGTTCAAGTTTAAATATTGCAGCGTATTCATACGCCACGCTGGATGAACCTGACAAAGGCAAGAGTCAGTGCTACGTACAAGCGGCAAAAATTGATTCGCTTAGAGTTTAGAGTACTTCTTTTTGTTGGTTTTGCTTCTGAGTGCTCGCTCGTCACAAGAAAAATCGCCAGTTCAGGTAAATAAAAAAAATATTTTTTTTTTACTCTCCTAGAGCGAATCACGTTACTAACGTGTTGTCGAGATCACAAAGACGCGCATAAAACTCACAGTGATAAGTTTTGCAATCAAGGCTCAAAGAAAGCTCTAAAAACATTCCACAATAGACAAACGAGTGTTTTCTTTTTAAATGATATGATAGCTATAAATGATAGCTATAAATTCCAAGGACTCGCAGCAGCATGCGCTGATTACTTATCCGGCGTTTGCCTTCCCGTTTCCATGCGTTCCAAGTTCGTCTACTTCGAACAGAAAATCCAATATCAGAGAGTTAAGTTTCTTCGGGGAGCAAGTTTTCATATCTACAAGCATCTCTTCAATAATTTAAAAGATGTCTGAGTTACACGACCTATTTTACAGCAAGACTTTTTATACCTCCGCGCCTGTCGTTTGTCGGTTATGAAGCCACATGACGCAGCTATATCGCCCGCCTGGCTACTCTCACAAAGTTTCACATTAAGGCGACGCCTTTCAATATATTAGGTATATTTTAAATATTTTTGTTACTTCCATCCCGTTCGTATACCCTTCACCTAATCCTCTAGTTTTTGCACTGGTTGTTTTGGGGCGTAGAATATGTTTTAATCTTCGCGATAAATGTTTTTATACATAGCAAGCTCAGCGTGCAACTTCTTCATTCGAGTATAGGTTCGCGCACGAGAGCCGAGCCCCTCGCCGAATAATTAACAGCAAAGTAAGCTAACATCATTTCCTTATATCGTAATAATTTCAAACTTTTACACGTTGTAAACGTACTAGAAAGAAATAAAAGGTTTCCCAAAATTCAATATGGCACCACAGAGTCGCAGTGACGACAAAGTGTGGAACACAAATATCTGCTGTCCGGAAACAAGAATTGTATATGCATATTCATGCGAGCGACTAAAAAACGGCCACTTCGAAATGGTATATTGTTGTTTCAGGTAATTGAGAAGGGGGTGCCATAAGAAGCGCTACTTTACCTTTGATGTTCATCTGCTCACTTAATCCTTCTTCACTTGGAAATGATCCTTCCGCGAGGAGCTTATAACACTTCGCGCTACGAACGACACTCACATTTGAAGCTCGTCCAATTCGCAGTACATCACACAGCGGTGGATTCAGCAACTCTCTCGGCGTACATGGCGACTCAAGATTTTCTTCTTTCCTCGAAAAATAGCCTCGCTATGGATTTCCCAAGAGAGCCCACGGATCCATATTCACTAGCGCTCGATGGATGTGCGAATCCTTATATGTGAGAAGCGAGAGGTTTCTCGAAACTTCGGTTAGCAGAATTCTTTCTCAGTCACCTCCATTTGCGACGCTAGGCCTCATTGACTTCGTGTGTCATAATGAAACCCTCATTTCTCTTTCGATACTCTAATATATATATATATATATATATATATATATATATATATATATATATATATATATATATTTATATATGTATATATATATATATGAAGGAAAGAAGCCAACAGTCGGCGAGGCCAAGGAAAGCGTTGGGGAGGGTACTTTTATGTCTTTTTTTTAATGTTTGCTTAGATAATCACAGAAATTAGTAATGTAATCTGTTTAGGGGAAAGATAGTTAAACACAAAGTAGAAGAAAAAACAACGTGCCGATGGTGGGAACTGAACCCACGACCTCCGAATATCGCGTCCGGTGCTCTTCCAATATATTGTTACGTACTCAGTACGTAACGGGGGTGTTTATTGGTAGTCTAAAACGCTGCGAGTCACGCAAGGAACACCAGCACACACCACTGTGTCTTCCGTTTCTTCGTCTTCTCTCTAGCCTCTTCATCCTTTCCTGACGCCCAGAAGCACGTGACACTTCCCCCCTCGCAGACGAAGCCCCAGGACAAGCAGTTTAAGAAAGGTGCCGGGGATGGAACCTTTTTAGTCGAGCGACATGCACCACCTGGGTCCGGCGTGAGCATCGGCCACTTTCGGTGCGGCGTGAAATTACGTAGTTCACGTCACTCAGGCGCTCCAAAATGACATAAGGGCCGCTGTAACGAAACAGCAGCTTTTGGGCTAAACCACGCTTGCGCAGCGGCGTCCACAGCAACACTAAATCACCGGGCACATAAGAGACATGTGGGCGTCGGTTGTCATAACGCTCAGATATGTGGCGCAAACAAAGACAAACACAGGAGAAGATCCACAACACACGCGCGTGTGTTGTGGATCTTCTCCTGTGTTTGTCTTTGTTTGCGCCACATATCTGAATACGATGATGCACCAACTAGCCTCTCAAGCCGTTATTTTGTCATAACGCTCCTTCGAACGTTCCTGTGAGTCTAGGATGCGGAGGCGGGCAACGCGGCGAGCTTCTTCGGCTCGACATAAAGTAGTGGCAATAGAAGGCTCGTTGTAGAGGGAGAAAGGAAGGATGGTATCAAGACTGCTGCGGGGAACTCGAGCATACAGGAGGTAAAACTGACTGTAGCCAGTCGTCTCATGCTGAGCAGTGTTATAAGCGAATGTAATAAAAGGGAGAATTTCATCCCAGTTCTTGTGATCAGAGTCCACGTACATCGCCAACATAGTGGTCAGAGTCCGGTTCGTCCGTTCAACAAGTCCATTCGATTGCGGGTGATACGGTGTTGTATGACGGTATTCGCAGGTGCATAGACGAAGCAGTTCTTCAATAACTTCAGCAGTAAATTGGCGCCCACGGTCACTGATCAGAACTCGAGGAGGGCCATGGCGCAGGACGAGAAATCGCAGAAGAAATAGGAATACTTCGTAAGCAGTGGCTGAGGGTATTGCGGCTGTTTCTGAATATCGAGTGAGATGGTCAACACATACCACTATCCACCGGTTACCGTTAGAAGATGGAAAAGGGCCCAAGAGCTCGATGCCCACCTGCTCAAAGGGTGTGGTCGGAGGCGCAATAGGGTGCAGCGGTCCAGGTGGACGGGAAGTAGGGAGCTTGTAGTGCTGGCACTTGAAACAACTGGCTACATAGCGCTGAATGACTTGACGCATTTTCGGCCAGTAAAAGCGTTCCTGTGTGCGATGAAGGGTCCGGGCGACACCCAAGTGGCCCGACGTGGTATCGTCGTGCATCATTTCAAGAACGGGAATGCGGAGGTTTTCCGGCACGACGAGGAGAAAACGTGCACCTCCGGGGTTGAAATTCTTCTTGTAAAGTAGGCCGGCACGAACGCAGAAACGCGCATCTCTTGAATCATGAGCGGCAGAGAAGAGCGGTGCCAAAGTCTGATCGTTGCGTTGTTCTGTCTGGAACAGTTGAGGGTCAGGAAACGTTGCCGAGATAGGCGCCAGGTAGTCATCAAGGTTGTCATCATCACTACCAGTTGATGAAAGCGGCAAGCGTGACAGACAGTCAGCGTCAGCATGTTGGCGGCCGCTTTTGTATGCCACAGTGAAGTTAAATTCTTGCAACCGCAATGCCCATCGAGCGAGCCGGCCGCAAGGGTCACGAAGGTTTACGAGCCAACAGAGCGAATGGTGGTCAGTGACGATGGTAAAAACATTGCCATATAGGTAGGAACGGAATCGTTGCACCGCAAAAACCACTGCGAGGCACTCTTGTTCAGTAACGGTGTAGTTGCGCTCCGCCTTGCTCAACGAACGACTAGAATAAGCTATCACGTGCTGATCGGTGCCATGACGCTGGATGAGCACAGCACCAACGCCTACGCCACTAGCGTCGGTGTGAACCTCGATGGGGGCAGAAGGACAGAAGTGACGTAGAATAGGTCCTCATGTCAGAAGGAATTTGAGGTGGCGGAAGGCAGAGTCGCAGTCAGTAGTCCAATTGAACGGTGCATCTTTGTGCAAAAGGCACGTGAGGGGGTATGCGATGTCAGCGAATCTGGGCACAAAACGACGAAAATAGGAGCATAGTCCTAAAAAGCTCCGAAGCTGCTTCACTGATTTCGGTGCTGTAAAGCTGGTTACAGCCGCAATCTTCTGAGGATCCGGCCGAACACCATCCTTATCGACCAAGTAACCAAGAACAATTGTTTGGCGTTCGCCAAAGTGGCACTTCTTAGAGTTGAGGACGAGGCCTGCTCTCTCAATGCAATCGAGAACGATGGCGAGGCGGCTATTGTGTTCCTGAAAGGTCTTGGCGAAGATCACAACGTCGTCCAAATAGCACAAACAAATTTTCCACTTGAGTCCGCGCAGAATGGTGTCCATGAATCGTTCGAACGTGGCAGGCGCATTGCACAATCCAAAGGGCATTACGTTGAACTCATAGAGACCATTGGGGGTCACAAATGCCGTCTTTTCTTTGTCACTTGGGTTCATCGGTATCTGCCAGTACCCCGATCTCAAGTCTACCGAGGAGAAGTATGACGCCGAATGAAGACAGTCGATTGCATCGTCAATACGTGGAAGTGGATATACATCTTTTTGGTGACGGCGTTAAGGCGACGATAGTCCACACAGAAACGCCATGTGTTGTCTTTCTTTTTAACGAGAATAACTGGAGCCGCCCAAGGACTTGAAGATTCCTGGATAACGCCACGTTGGAGCATCTCATGAACTTGATCGTCAATAAGCTGACGTTCGGCCGGAGACACACGATAGGGCTTCTGTCTGATCGGGCGAGAAATTCCAGTATCAATCGAATGATGGATGCGAGAATTTGGAATCGGTGGCTGATGATCTCTGGCGAAGTCGAAAACCGAAACATGCTTGGAGAGTAGGTCTGTCAAAATTCGGCGCTCCTGTGCGCCCAACGCTGTGTTTATCATTGCCTGGATTCGAGACTCTGCAAAATGAGATGTTTTCTCTTCAGGAGCATGGTTACTTAGTGCCGCCACGTAATTCGACACACCTTCCTCGTAATGAGCGAGCCTCATGCCACGAGGCAAGACGGCTGGCTCGTCTGAATAGTTTACAGTCCACAGCAAGGTGTGGCCTCTGGTGACTGAAACTATGCAACGAGGAACCAAGACACTCTTTTTTGCGCAGGCCAGCGTTGTAGGTTCCACTACGGCGTCGAAATTCTCGCTCAAATTCGTATATGAAATAACTTGAATGAATTCTCCGGACATCGCAGGTACAACTGTATCTTCGGACACAGAAAACGCTCCTAAATCGAGTGACGAGGTTTCTGCAAGGGCCGACATCAACGCAGCATTAAGCGAGATCTGTCCACTACGGCAGTCTAACGTTGCACCACACTGTTGCAAAAAGTCTATACCTAGAATTACTTCATGCGTGGAACGAGGCAACACTGTGAATTCGGTTCGAAACGCTTGGCCACCAATCACAACTTTCGCATAGCACACACCCAGAGGCACCAATGATTCACCGCCAACACCACGGAATACCACAGCTTGATTCACGCTAAACATAACTTTATGTCCTAATCGATTCTTGAATGCTAAACTCATAACAGAGACTCTTGCGCCAGTGTCAATTAGTGCCATGGTGGGGATGCCGTCAATGGATACTTCGAGTTTGTTCTTTAACATAAACACAGGCAGAGGTATTGGGAACGTTGATTTTCCGGCGACCTCACCCCCATCGGCCGCGTCTTCTAGTTTCCCGAAGGGGAAGAACGGCGCCGAGGAGACGGAGATTGTCGCTGTCTTTGGGTTGGCGGCGTCAAGCTGCGGTTCGAAGCAGGCGATCCGTTTCGCATCTGTGCCGTGCGGTTTGTATCCAGAGTCTGTGTCGGATGAAATTCAGTGCCCAAATCATTAGAAACGTTGGGCAGCGGTCGGTGATCTTGTGGTAGTAGGCCCCACCGACGGCAATACCGGGAGATGTGTCCGGTCATGCCACAGCTATAACACACGGGTTGCTGGCGCCACCGGTCCGAGTAAATGCGGGCGGAAACTGGTTCTGGTTGGCGGTAGTAATCGGGTCGGTATTGCTGACGAACCACCTGGCGTGTGAAGGTGGTTCTTCGGCCCATCCGTGGCTGAGAAGTGCTTAAATCGTTCTGTTGTCTGCCCCCGCCAAAGCGTGATGCATTTAAAGCCGGAATCGAGGAAGTTGATGGGGTCGCGGGTTCTGCTTGCAGCGCGCAACCGTCATACTGGTGTTCGTCCCGGCACGCAGAGTCTTTGTCACGCAACAATTCTTCCCGCACAATCCGGCGTATCAGATCAGCCATGGACTCCGGAGCACTGACATCAACGCTCGCAACAGATTTGACGTTGGCCAGTCGCCCAAATTTAGGAGTAATGCGGCGCAACTTCAAGGTTTCGAAAGTGCGGCAGTGCCTGATGAAGTCAGCTGTAGAATTCAAATTGTCTTTGCTGATAAGAAAATTATAGACATCTACAGCGATACATTTAAGCAAGTGCCCCACTTTATCTTCCTCGGACATCCGAGGGTTTACCACCTTGCACAATTTCACAATATCCTCGATATATGCGGTGCATGTCTCGCCAGGTACCTGGGCCCGCTGCATCAACGTTTGTTCTGCGCGTTTCTTCTTCGCGGATCCGTCGCCAAAGCAGTCCTTTATCTCTTCTGTGAAACAATCCCAGCTGGTAAGTGAGTCTTCATGGTTATCAAACCAAACTAGGGCAGTGCCTTCCAAGAAGAACACTACGTTCGCTAGTTTAACGGTCGCGTCCCAACGATTGTACCGGCTCATCCGCTCGCAGTTGGTTAGCCACTCGTCGACGTCCTCGTCAGGTTTTCCACCAAATGTGCGCGGCTCGCGGTAGTGCTGCCAGTTGCTCACCGCAGGTGTTGTTCGGTCAGCGTCGCCGTCTTGAGCCATGTTAGGTGGTAGGGGTGGCAAACCAGCGAGCCGGCGGCTTCGTCGAAGACAACGGGGATCCGTGTTGATCTACACCGCAAACTCCCCCACAACTGTTACGTACTCAGTACGTAACGGGGGTGTTTATTGGTAGTCTAAAACGCTGCGAGTCAAGCAAGGAAAACCAGCACACACCACTGTGTCTTCCGTTTCTTCGTCTTCTCTCTAGCCTCTTCTTCCTTTCCTGACGCCCAGAAGCACGTGACTATATATTCGCAAACAATCACTGAGGTTACGTGTGAGGGCTGCTTTTCTAAGACATGTCATGTATCTATTTTTTTTTTCACCTATGTTAAGAAAAGACGAATTTTATTGCACGTTTCTTAGTCAATTCCTGTATTGTGGCAATTTTCTTCCACGAGGAAAGAAGAAGTGAGTGTTTGCCAGCCGATGTGTCAGTGCCCGGCCTGCTGAACTGCCAACCTACACGTGCCAGTAGCATACACGGGATTTTGCAATCAATCAATCAATCAATCAATCAATCAATCAATCAATCAATCAATCAGTCAATCAATCAATCAATCAATCAATCAATCAATCAATCAATCAATCAATCAATCAATCAATCAATCAATCAATCAATCAATCAATGCGTTTATTTTCGCATACAATGTACAGCGAAAAAGGGTGACAGGAGAAAAAGCTGCTTTTATTGCAGCTTGACTGAGCTCCAGTCACCCAGCAGCATTGAGGAACGATATGCACTAGTTACATTTATACATAATTTGACTACATTAATTATACATTATACACTTATACTTATACAGGCTAATAAGCTTACAATGGGGAAGTTCAATGTTCCCAGAGTGTTCACTATCCATTTCACCCTTTTATGTGACTGTCCGAGTTGGGAGTTCTTCCAATGACCCATGCCACCTATTCTCGTATGTTACGCAACCTGCCGACCAATCAAAGCCAGATCATATAACCTGCCAACTTCCATCTGACCACCTGCCAATGCGTTCTCATTATTTTTAGAGGCAGAGAGGCTTGAAATATTCGGCATATTCTCCGGCGCTGAACTCGCCGGACAATTTTTTTTTTCGACATGGGGGTCTCCTGAGTTAAAATCTGCAATAGAGCATACAGACGTGTGCAAATTCATAGCTTTGTTACAGTGGGATATACAAAATTTGTACGATGACGCTGTTTCAGGCATTTTACTTGAAAAGAACGCTGCGTTGCTCTCAGCGGAATCCCTATGTGTACCTCATAAAATTGAGACAAAATGGAGCACGCCGTATTAGAATGTGTCACCGTTTTCCAGTATAGAGGACCAATCGGATGTGTGCACTTTAAGCTGATACCCAATAAAATGCGTCTCTATCGTAGAGTTCGAGTCAAAAACGTTACTTGAATCCTATTTCTTATTGAGATTTAGCCCAGCATCCCTGTAGCTTGAGAAGTTAGGCAGTTTGCTCCATCCGTACGTACAAATCTCATCAACCCAAACACAGGCAGACCACCGGCTTCGATAGTTCAAATTGATTTCAGACATATAAGCGCGAAGAAGTTGAAGGATCCTCATATCTTCACTGAAAGGACTACGAGTTGCTCTCCTCGTTTCTGTGTGCCATTGACAGATAAAATAGAGCTCCGCGGCATCAAAGTAACAAAACAAGGAATGTTCACAGACCGTGAAATGAGTTTACAAAACTTGTTCTGCTCGGTCACAACTTCTAACTGTTAACCAGAGGAATGAGCCTCACGTGGTAGTGTCACTGGCCTCTTTGTCAAGTAGCAAGGAAAAAAACACAGACCAGCCTAAATTTGCGATTTTCATAAAACAAGGAGGAGAACTATTAGCGCTCGTACTGTTTGATCAGTTTCCATGTCCTTTGCTTGCGCTCCGGAAGCTTTATTTTTTTTTTATTATTAGCCAACAAGCCCAGCAACACGGTGCAGCGATAAGCACTTCATCGTGCCATATTACTGCGGATCGCGGTAAGTTGTGGTATTTTGAGGAAATAAATGCGAAATAATGTGAAATAAGAAATTTTCACTGGAGCTTCAATGGAAACTCGCTATCATTGACCCTGTCTAAAAACAGTGCTCGCTAAAAACGCTTGATGCTTGAATAAAACCTTCTTTCGGATTGTTTGATTTTGAAGGAAGCTATGACACTGTGCGAAGAAAAACAGGACAAAGTGCACTAACGTGCGTGTCTATATTCGCACAGCTTTGAACTTTTCTATTGGTGCTGCTTTAAACACCCCGTCGGTCCGGGCTGTGACAAGCGCAGTTAATTTAATAATATGCGTACACATATTGTTGTAATGCCTGGTTCATTGGTGAATAGGATAATACATGTCGCCAGTTTAAAACGCGCTACGACGAAGTATGTTTCCAGGCCTTCGTCACGTGGTTATATTGGCGTGAGATTGGCCCCACGGAAATACCCGGAGGCCAAATGTCGTTATGGCTGAATAAGGACGGTTCTTGGCTCTAAACTGTGTTCCTGGAATACTGCGATAAAGGGCTTCAGGCATTCTGACAGGCGATCATTTTTAGCAGCTGTTTGCATACAATCACTTGAATTAGAAGAAGTAGCAGTAGCCACCGCGTTACTTACGCGGATTTCGTTTCCAACGGAACGCAATTACGCCACCCGTTCTTCCGCCAGTAGGAATAAATAAAAGCAAAGGATGAAACAATTTGCATGAAATTCATTCTGAGTAAACGTTGGGAAGCATAGAGAAGAAAGATTATTTTGGGACCTGTGCTTGAAACATCTGCAAAAGTTTGCGGAGAGCATCGGCGCTACTCTACCGCTCTCATAATTTTTTTCTGACATCAAAAAAGGGCTTTCAAGCTTATGGCTATGAATTTGATGAAAGCATGACGAGAGTAGCCGATAATTCTTAAGCATAAATTTATGTCTGTAAAAAACAAATCGAGATCGTTTTCTTCGGATTTTTTTTCCCCTCCTTTAACTCAGCGCGGACGCCAGCTTGATGCAAATGTATGCAGGACATTTCGGACTAATCCCTTGCAAAGAAAAGCTAAAAGCAAGTGAAATGGATTAGCAGTATAAGAAATAGTAATGTTAAAAATTGCATAGAGATATCTCAAGAGAGCCTTTGCTAGTAAAAAAAAAAAAACGCAAGCAATAAAACTACCGTTATTTTGATTTTGCAGATATGACTGTGTTTACCAGTTCAATGTCCAGTGTTCATGTGGACGTGTGATAAAAAAAAAATTACTATAACAGCGCTCAAAATAGTGTGAAGTGAAATTCGTCCAATTCGGAGGGCTCATTCACAGTTTCAAATAATCGATGGCATTTGAGGAGTGAACCTTTTAGAAACGTAAAAGTTATTTATTTATTTATTTATTTATTTATTTATTTATTTATTTATTTATTTATTTATTTATTTATTTATTTATTTATTTATTTATTTATTTATTTATTTATTTATTTATTTATTTATTTATTTATTTATTTATTTAAACACCCTCAGGCCTGTAGGCATTACATATGGGGTGAAATTAAGCTTTGAACAAAATCAGAGTAGCGATTTTGTTAATAAATTCGGCATATATCAGTGCTGTCTCAGCGAATAAATGTAATGAATTATGTTTTTTAAAAACCGGGGGAACAAATAAATTAAACCCCCAATTATGAATGGGGTGTGTATGCCCACGCAACAAAGGATGCGACGATTTTGCTCACGATAAATACAAGTCGAGCGAAGGCAGCCGAAGCGTGAGGACGGTTACTAATGACAGCATGAGCGAACTACGCTCGGGGCTGCCGAACAGCGGCCCTCTCTACACGTGTAGCGAATATCGTGGAGATAATGATAGCATGCTGGAGGCATGTATGCCGTGTAAGAGGGAGGGATGGCATTATTCAGGGTAAGGAGGATGAGAGGTACAGATTGAACCGGGTGGGTGGCTGAAACTTCACTTGCTTTGTGGAGTGAAAATTGAAGTGGTAATTATTCATGTTCATTTATTTGCGATACCACATTCGTCAGACAACCTATGCTCTGGCGTTAAGCGCAACTCCAACGGGCAGGTCGAAGTAGGTGGACGCACTGAATGGCGTAAGTGTGAACCGCAATGCGGAAGCTAGTTTTTCACAAAGGGGGGAACGAGCGGAAGCTAGTTTTTCACAAAGCCAGTTTTCGATTATATACAACTGTATGTCTTATTAAGACCCAACTGAATGAGCCAGTAAGTAGGCAACGTTAAATGTTTTCTTGTTTGCATTGACATAAAGAATAATTGGGCCGAAAGAGAGCACGAGGACATACCTTGGCGCCATATTTCGGCAGCCCCGCATGACGCACTGAGTGGGATAGCGCTCGTTGAACTGCTGCTGTGCGATCCTTTCCTATGCAGTTTAGTTGCGCTCCCGCTAATGCTTCATTGGCATATTTATTTATATACACTTCGATTTGAGCTATTTAAGCTTAATTTGATATATTAAGCCCACTCATTCAGCAAAACAGCACTTCGTCGAGTCAGCTAGTTGCCGAAGTGTGGGCCCGGCTGATAAGTTTACTTGGACAAGCACGCGAACTGACCAGTGTTGTTGTTGCCATTATGGAAGGAACTGAAGCTTCCATACAACAAGTCGACAGTACCTGCTAGTAAACCTCAATTATAATGACTCTTTGCTAGAGGAAGAAGAGCTGTTGTAACCCCGCCACAACCCACCTGGCTGATTGTTGTATTAATGAATGCTCATTGTGCCCTGTAAGTGGCTTTGTGTATTGTGCCGAAGTCAGGCAATAAAGAAAAAAAAAAAACGGAGTGGCGCAGTGGTTACGGCGCTCGACTACTGTTCCCAAGGATGCGGGATCGAATCCTGGCCTCGGCGGCAGCTTTTCGATAGAGGCGAAAAGCAAGGCACCCGTGGGCTGTGCGATGTCAGTACACGTTAAAGAACCCCAGGAGGTCGAAATTTCCGGAGTCTTCCACTACTGCGTCTCTCATAGCCTGAGTCGCTTTGGTACGTTAAACCCCACAAAACCAAACCAAAGCAGAGCTGTTAGGCGCCTGACAGGTGCTGAACTACTTCGAAAGGTGTCGGCGGAAGCGGTGCCGCCCGCTTGCTCCCTTGAATATATTACAACAGACAAGTTGGAGTGGGGGAAGACGTGGTTTACTCTTTTATGCCAGTTATAAAAAGTGCTTTTCACCCAGCAAATTCTTGCGCACTGACAAAAGTCATTGGAACTCTTGGTTCGGGGGTGCATATTAATTTGTTTTCTCCGCGCAGAGTGGCAGAAGCGGTGCCGCCCGCTTGATCCCTTGAATATATTACAACAGACGAGTTAGAGTAGGGGAAGACGTGGTTTATTCTTTTATGCCAGTTTTAAAAAGTGCTTTTCACCCAGCAAATTCTTGCGCACTGACAAAAGTCATTGAAACTCTTGGTTCGGGGGTGCATATTAATTTGTTTTCTCCGTGCAGTGTGCATTTGCTGACGCATATTCAGCATCTCCAAACAGTTAAGCTCTATCTTCCCATTTATTCACGTACTCTGTCATTTGAAATTACATCAGTACTGTAGACGCCGCTTGAGACAACCCATCATGCATACCACTGCCCGTGGTTGGAGAATATTTAGTTCACTTCAGCGAAACTTCAGTGTCAACGCCTTCATTCAGAATAATCAGACCTTCTGTCTTTCGCACGATCCTTCCTTGTTCTGGGAGCGTACTGCTTCATGGAGGCAGCATCTTTTCAGCCTCTCCAGTAAAAGCTCTTCGTTTGATGAGCTACTCACAGAACTGTTTAGTGCGAACTGCATAGACGAAATATTGCTCGCTGAAATGGCTGCTGCCCACATGAGAATGACCACTCGCTTCTTTGCCCATTGAAACCTTAAATAAGAGAGATTCCGTGAGCTTATTTTTCGGTATCACTGGAGCTTGCGCCGAGTTTCGTCGCGTATGTCCGGAGGCAGAGCAATAGCGGACACTGGAAACTGCATAAATACACTCCAGCAGCCTCAGCAACGATGTTAGATAAAAACAAAAAGCAATGCTCGCACTCGTTTTTATCAAAAAAAAAAAACTACTGAAAAAAAAAAACGCGACTATTAGCGCAACGCACAAATACAACTGAGCGTCTGCTCCAGCAGCAGTAAGAGGAGTCATGTGGTCCCACTTGCTCCCCTAGGCCGCAGCTAGCGCCGTTCGCTCCAGTGGTGGCGCTCACATCTAATAGATCCAGAACACTAACCATTAAGTATGTATTGAAGCAGGACGGATAAATTAAGAACATTAAACGACATGTAAAGAACATAGGGGCTAAACTTGAATAATTCAATGAAAAAGAGGCCTACTCTGGACATATATAGAAAATTAAAAAAAGGAAACCTCTATGAGAACTCAAGAGGCAGTGGCCTTTTGAAGCTAAATCAGGATGTCTTAGAACCCGAAGCTACAGAAGGAAGTGTAATCAAGAAGATGAAATTTGTGCTGCGTGCGGTAGATGCCCAGTAACAATTAAACATATTGTACTGGAGTGTGGCAGTATCCATCCAGATTTCGATGCGGACATAGTCACCCTGGCCGAGGCCCTGGGGTCTAGAGATAGCAAAGGAACCGTGGACGAATCGGCGGTAGACGTAAGAGACGTTTGGAAGATTGCTGAATAAATAGATGGGAGGAGACGCATGGAATCTGAATCAAAACTAAACACGGGTGTTTAAAGATAACCCTGAATTAAAAGAAAAGTCGTCATATTTGACGGATTGTCTATGTTAAAAAACAAAATTAAAGGTTGAGCATGGTGATGACTATCATTATCCCCTTTCAAAGGGGAGGCTCCTAACCATCCGTCCATTCGTCCTTCCATTAATCGCCCATGTGATGACTAGAGAAAGGACAAACCTACTCCACTCTTTTCTTAATCTAACATATGCTTATACCACCACTGGCATCTACTGTGGCTACTCCTGGCAACAGTGACAGTGGAATGAATTAGAAGAAAAATGGCGGAAATTTTACTCCACCTAATCCTGATTATAACCAGCAGAAGCACCCGCCCTGGTGGCTCAGTGGCTATGACATTAGGCTACTTAACCACAGTCCCTGTCCTTGAATCTGCTCCAAATCCTTCTTTTTTTACTTTTTGACTACGAACGTAATACGTGCGGATTCGGATTAGCTAAGTCCCCACGCCTAAGTCCTTGTTTGAAACCAGGAGAGCAAAGCTTCCACTGCAACATGTATTTATCTCCGGTCAGAGTTTTGAAGGAGAAGACAACGAGGTGGGACGTCGTGAAGATGACTTTTGTATGATGTAAAAATAATATTGGTGTAAGAAAGTTTGCAGAGGCGTTTGACATTATGTACGGCTATCGATGGCGAAATTCTACCAAATACGCAATGCCTGCCAGTCTACGCTTAGAATTTCTTCCTACAAACATTTCCAAATGCTCCGTTTAATGAATCAATGCAAATAGACCTCATAGGCGAGCGTCATGTCGCCACCTTCAGGACCCGCTGTTGGACGCTTGAAAATAGTCAAAAGCACCCTCTTCCAGACAGCGGCAGGAGTTTCACGGAGTTCGATAGACTGCGCCTGGTGAAATTCGCAGCCTACTCTTGCATGGGAAGTCCTACTAACGTATTTAGAGAGTCTGATGCACCTAATAAATAAATAAATCAAGTCGCAACGTCTATAACTTCTTGGCTTAAGTTAGTGTTAAAGCGCTCTTAAGTCAAGACATGCCGAAGGAATCATCTGTCACTGGCGTTAGAGTCTTCATTTTGTTGTTTTTGTGGCTTCATGCTCTCTTCCTTTCAATGATCCGAATCTCCAGGCTCTGGGGCAATAAAATCTAAAGCATAATTGAAAACAATGAGGAGATAGCAGACTTCTGTTTTTCAATTCTAAAGCTTCTTAGAAGAAACAGCGTGTAAAGGAACCAAATGACCGCAGTCTATACAAATGAAAGGACGAAAGGTCCGATATCGCAAAAAAGCAGAGACTCCTTTGCAATAACTTTCGGTTCAAACGAATACTGATTAAAACTACTGCTTGAGCACAGAAGTCCGAGCCGATATTATCACACTCGCGTTTGCTACACAAATAATGTTGATCTCCGAAAAATAAGCATTAAACCTATTGGCGCTCCGGAAATAAAGGTATCTTCGTGTTCTATGACAGCGACCCTAATTAGCGCTCTGTAGATGGCACTACACGGATAATCATTATGTTGAAATGACGTCATAATGCGTTTTTTTTTTTTTTTTTTAGATGGGCCTTGCGGCTGCACCGTTCTCTACCCGAGAGGATAGAGAAATCACCGCGAGTTATATTCACCTCAGGTCTCCGGGTCAACTTCAAAGCACTATCGTCATATCCGTGCTCAAACATCCATGAAAAGAGCTATTTCAAAGCACTACGTATAAGGCCGCGTTCACTGAGCCCCTCAGTATTCAACTTTTCATAAGCTTTCATGCCAGGAGGCCCATAATGGCTGGCAAACGCACCTACTCTGCTATGCGAGCAATAACATTTACCTGGAAGCAAGGGAGTGGAGTCCTGCATTCTGCTGTCTCACTTTGAATTTACTTCAGGCCAAGCAGCTCCTACGAAATAGCGTTCACTTCATAACCTGCATAGCTATAAGGGCAACCGTCGTCGCTCGTCAGTGGTTGGCTGACTTTATTTAAACTGCCACGGATGTTCCTTGCATCCGTTACTTTTCGCATGACCTTGCCCATTTTGTTCTCCTCAGTGGCGTAAAAAACAAAAAAAAAAAATATTCGCAGGCGGAGAAAAACAAGCGAGTCTTCAAGACAGCCGTTTTGCGAGCACAGAATTCATTACTAGTTTTAGCCTCATGCTTGCTGAGAGGACCAGTGGCTGTTTGTGCTTTCGAAAGGAGATTGAGAAGAATGCTTACGTGAGTCGTGGAAGTCACATATAAACACACGCACCCGGAAGTGCCAGAACTTCAACATCATCTGTGAACAAAACACCAGTTCTACGTATATACAAGCAGCGTTCTTTTTTTTTTTTTTTTCATGTCTTTGCTTTCAAGCATTGACTAAATTGGCTCAAAATTGAGCGAAACATTCATGCGCTATATGTTGAAAATGAGCTATCGTCTAAAGAACGTGGAAAGTTTATATAAACGTCATTTCGGATCAGAGGCATTTGAATATTGCAGCTGATGGCACTTGAAATCCGATACGTATATATGCTCCTTCCACCTACGCATTATATGCAATATTCTGCTCAAATCTTGTTATAGAATTCAGAATTTGTTAAGTTGTTGCCTTCGTTCAGACGCTTAGAGTTCCTGGCCGTTCATATCCAATTTCTTTAATCTTTCTCCATTCTACACTGCAACAAAGGTACAATAAAAAAGAATGATCAGCAATGCCGACGGACGCCTTTTGGATGGTCAAAATGGGCCACATATATGATGCTGTTTGAGCTCACCCTATGACTTCACCCTATGACTTCCTTGAAGCAAAACACACCATGAAAGTCTATTAGCTTGCCGAGTGTAAGTTTACGGCTTAAACAATCGTTTTGTTTTCTCCGTCAGAATGACCATTTGGACACTTATGAAACTATTAGAATCGCTCCTTTTGTAAAGTAAAGTAATTCTTACTGAGGCACTCAGACTGGCGTTTGGACTGTCCCAGGAGACTCTCACAATTGGAGCCCAGCTAAACTTGGACAAAGCCTCATACCAAACAAAACAATCTATTCTTTTTATGACTTTCTGAATTCGGTAACTGTTAAAGGAGCTGACTCTGTTGAAATAAACTGTCAGCCAACAAATATTTGAGACATTCATCGCGCAAGAACAAAGGCGCACGGTGGAATAATTTTTATTTCCTCGTATCTTCTTGCTCTTTTCGTATTCCTAGTGAAGTCTTTGCTACTGCACCAACTCTAAAACCTCTTATGCAATAAAGGCGACTTCGATCATAACAACATTAAAAAGGTAATGCCACTTTTTTTGGTAGAAAAGCTCCTCATAAAAGCATGCCGGCCAACTTAATTTAACGACTGCCTTTTCATGAATGAAGATTTTTAGAAGCATTTGTTTGACATTTTTGGCAATTCAAGCAAAGAAAAATTCAAACTCTGCTCTAAACCCGCAAGTACGGTAAAGTGTTATCACACTCACGCTGAGTGCGCGAATTCATGCTGTTTTGCGCAAGTATAAGTCTGGAATCTATTGTTGCCCCGCAAAGAACTCTAAGCGTTGTATGACAATGACGCGAGACGGCGCTGCGGAGATAGAACATCTTTGTTACTCGAAGCGTTGATATCAAAGAATATCGTGGAAGCTATTCAGCTGTTCATGACAGTAACTGTACTTGAGAGAATAATATTCTTGCTGCATTGACGTCATCATGCACCTCTTCAAAATGGTCTGGTTGCTCACACTTCTCTTTCTCGGAAGATTGAGAATTCAAGGAGTATTATTCTCGCCTGAAGTAACCGCGCCAGTTTTTTTTCTTATACCGTTAAGCGTGTATAGTCATTAAAAGAGCTATATTAAGTCTTGATGATAGGCGTCAGCTCTATAGAGTACCTAATATGCGCAGAAAAGACATCTTTTATTATATATATGAGCGATGTCGGTACTTGGGAGCTTAGGGCCTTGCATTTTACCGTCTCGCATTTCCGCTGTTTGTTACAAAGTAGGTCTGGCGAAATGGCGTTCAGAACTCGATGCCTATGACTATGCAAAGAACGGTCATCGACACTTGCAGGTTGGCGAATTCTAACCGCAGGATTCTCCATCCCAGCTCTTACTGGTGTAAACTCTTGCCGTTCCCAGTAGGTTTATTTTGTTCTCTGACAGGCATGAAAAAACTTCTTTACTAGATGTTAGATGACTTGCATGCTTAAGAACAAAAAAAGAAAAGTGTGGGGGGGGGGGGGGGAGGGGAAGGCAAAATAATACAGGAAAGGCAAAATAAGGTTTCGATGGATTATATGATTTATTAAAGTTCTAAAGATACTCAGGCTATGGGGGACGCTGTAGTGAAGGGATCCGGAATTTTCTACCACCTAAGGTAATCTTTTAACATGCACTTTACACACTTACATCAAACAGTAAGCGGGCACCTTGCTTTCCGCTTCGAAAAGCAGCCGCCGTAGCCGGGGTCTGATTATGCGTCCTACTGCTCAGTACTCGAGGTCCCTATCCACTGCGCCACCACGGCGGACGAAGGCAAAATAGTAGCAGGAAGGAGTAGCCAGAAATCGATTGTAAATTAATCACGTTTGAAAAAAAAAAGAAAAAAAAAAGCACTCAGAGAGGTTGTAGGAAGGGAGTGGGATCTACACCTCTGAATCTCGTCTCCCAGCTCTTTTCAACCCATGAGCTGAATGCTATCCGGCTTAATTCCGAACTCTCATTCTTTATTTGGGTTTAATAACGAGTTGTACTTTTTGGGAAGTGTACCAACAATGAAACTCCTGCTTGTGTTAGTCTTCCAACGCTCTCATCAGTGCACCTGTTTTCCGTCAGCTTTCCTGACGATCCCTTTTTCTCCCGCATTTGACGGGCAAATAAAAAAAACGTGAGGAATGCATCGTCGGTTGCTTCGAGCGCTCCTTGCCGAAATTGGCGCGATCGTTTTACTACAGCCGCTCCTCGAGGCAAGGTTGGAAGTTAAAGTGAGGGAAGGCGAAGGGGGATCCGCGTATGCACAGAAGCGCATAGGCGAAGAATTCTCGCCCATTTACCACACTCGTCGCTTCTATGGCCGCCACACGTTAGGACAGGCGAATCGATACTTTCGGGCGAGCATGGACGCCGGGCATTTCAAACGGAACGCTGACTTTTGCGCGCCGAATCGCATTCCCCAATCCTCGTGGCGCGTCTTGCCTTTTAGACTCCGCTGCCTGTTTGACAGCAGCCGGCTCAAAGTACAGACAGTAGCGAGAATTGCTTGCGAGCTCCATCGCACGCACGGAGAAACATTTTAACTGTGCACCGAACTTTTAGCCTCGAAACTTTTTCTCTGTTCCGTTTCTCGTTGCTCTAAACCTCTTTCTTCCTCCCTTGTCTTCCTCCCTCCAGCTTTTATTGCCTTTATTTTTTTTTTCGCGCAGTCAGCTTCTACCAGCTCTCTCCAATTCAGCAACCTTTACGGCAGAGCTCTCATTTAGTGCTCTACTTGGCTCCTTTCGCCCCAGCATTGTTCGCCTTTTTCTTCACTTCCCTGCTTACATCCTGTTTCTCAACAGTGTGCGCGTCGGTGGCTGCCCGCCGAGCGATGACACCGGAGGCGCCCTGCGCTGCGTCAAGTGCTCTTATTTACCCTCCCGAAATACTCGGCTGAGGCACTCCCACGATGCGCGCCATATGGCTGCCTCTGAGAAAAGACGGGAACTCGACCTCGATGGGGAGATCTAT
Source organism: Amblyomma maculatum (assembly GCF_055883805.1). Classification (NCBI taxonomy): domain Eukaryota; kingdom Metazoa; phylum Arthropoda; class Arachnida; order Ixodida; family Ixodidae; genus Amblyomma; species Amblyomma maculatum. Next base: position 77,972,375 of record NC_139347.1, read on the forward strand.
TTGGCTCCATCGGCACGCGCCTTCGCGGATCTTATCACCGGCTCGTTTCGCGTTCCACGGCTGCTGAAGCATGCGGTCCAGATTCTGCTTATGTTTTCTGCTCTTCTTGAACCTGGGATGCTACTTGTACTGGCTGGGATGAAACTGCCTTTATCCCATTCTGAGCCGGTGACGTTTGAACGACCACACTTGAGAAAAAAAGACTCCTCTTGTAGTCAGTTTCTTAGGCGACTACCGTTGGCTTCCCCGGGTAAAGCCAGAAGAATATGACGCCATATTGTTGTCGTATAGGCCTTTTGTAGGCTCCTAAGTACAATATAAATTCAGTCTCTTCGTTTTTATGTCTTAGTGCAGTCGAATTATAAGGCTGGTCGCAATTATGATTGCACTTTTTTATAGTGAGCGTGTGCGTTCGTGCGTGTGTGTGTGTGGGGGGGGGGTGCGTGCGTGTGTGCGTGCGTGTGTGTGTGCGTGCGTGTGTGCGTGCGTGCGTGCGCGCGCGCGCGCGTGTGTGTGTGTGTGTGTGTGTGTGTGTGTGTGTGTGTGTGTGTGTGTGTGTGTGTGTGTGTGTGTGCGTGCGTGTGTGTGTGCGTGCGTGCGTGCGTGCGTGCGCGTGGGCATGCGCGCGCCTATGTGTGTGAGTGGGGGGAGGGGGTTCATTAAACCTTCAAATGAAAAAACTATAATTTCATTCCAGAGTGATCGGACTCATGATATCAGTAGACATGTCACATAATAGGCTCACAGAATGTGTGTTGTTTGTTTCCTTTAAAAGATCCAGGAACGTGAGGTAACCTTCTGTTGCACTGCAAGCAAATTCTATGCACCTGCAAAGGACTCAAGAAAAACAAATTGGCACGAAGGCTCGTCGTTCTACATTATTTTTTTCTCAAATCGGGAACGTGCGCAACACGCACTCTCAATTATCGTCTTCCGTTCAAGTAACTTGAAAAGGGAAAGTTCGCTGGAAGCAATTAATACTGATTATTAGGAGTAATTATTGCGCCTTAAAAAACTGAGAAATTTGTGAATGCTGCGGTCAGCAGTGACTGGAATTTTGATTCCGATACGCAACGGCTTTGTTGACCCATTCGCATACACGGGTTACATAGAACAGCCTTTAGCTGAGACGACTTTAAACGTTAAAGGCCTTACAGAACAGCATAGCTTCTCCGGATGAATTTCGCTTTGTTGCTTTAACAGTCAAAAACATCTGCAGTGCATATTAACGAAGCCCAGCAATACTGCAGGAAACATCTTTACAATTACAGCTGAAATAATATCACCAACAAACCAAGTCATGTCGTTACTACTGTACTACTACTACTACCAATACTACTACTGTACTACTACTACTACTACCAATACTACTACTACTACTACTACTACTACTACTACTACTACTACTACTACTACTACTACTACTACTACTACTACTACTACTACTACTACAACTATACCTACTAGGCGTCACGTGTTTCGAGGCCAAGGGATGAAACAGTGAGTGTAGTCATCTAAATTTTGATCGAAAACGTATTCTTTTTTTATCACCTTGCGACTTTTGCGTAAGTAATACAGTGCCGTCAAGCAAACCTCTTGTAGTTCGGCCTTTTCAAAATGCCTGTACACACTTCTTTATGCGTCAGCGAGCTCAATCGCGTAACTATAAGGCATTCACTTTGTGCACTAACCTCGTTTGATAGAACCGAAAACTGCAATATAAGCTGAACTGTCTGTGTTTGCATATTAATAGCGTGAAAATAAACAGATGCGCGAGATTATACCGCTTCTACAGAAAATAAGGAGTTTAGAAGCTCACACACAGTAGGCATATGCCCGACCTGACTCGATAAGGCAAATATGCAAAACAGTATTTTAAACCCTTCGTCCTGCATGATAAAGTAAGCGAGACAAGATTCTTCTCGGCCTTATGCCGATGGTTCACTTGACTTTAATGCGAGTCACGTCGACCCGCTTCTAGTCTGCGTTCTGCTGTCCGCAGTGATGCATCCCGAGTACTTTAGCATCATGTCAGTGCTTACGTGCTGTTCGAGAAAAAAAAACTCCGCCATTGTTTGGTAAAACTTTTCCTTTCGATATAAATTTCTCCTTTGCTTCCGTTTTCGCCGCTGTGTCGGAGCGATGCATAGAAGATGCAAAACTTTCAGAGAGCTACAGAGAGCGGTGCGTCCTGAATACCGATGACGAGGAAAGGACGAAACCGTCTAGGGATATCTTTCAGCCTCTGGGTCCCTCTTGGCGAGCGTGGTACAAACAAAGCAACGTAAACAATTTGTTATGCGGCTTTAGCGCCCATAAACCTCGGCGCATCCGGCGACCCCGAACAGCACTAAGCACCGTAATGCAAGGACGCATACAGCGGAACCTATACTGTACTGCGGATTGCATTATATATGTGCAAGGCGTGACCGTCCCTGCTACTGTTGGCTTTCTCACAGGCAAGCTCGAGCATTTTGCTGTGCTTTCGGTATGACACATTCACTGACCGTGGGCACAACCACTTCTTCCGTGACCGCGTCGACACCGTCCATAATCGTTGAAACCTTAGGCCACTGGTTTCGCCATGGAAAAAGATTAATTCTTTGTTTCACCTTGTACATGTGATATTACATGCCGCGCGTCTATGAAAACACTCCGATAGTTAGTATAAAGTGCGGTTGATACCTTCGGAAACATTAGGCTTTGAAACATAAAGAAACGAAATTCAAATTAAGCCCATATTTGCGTTATATATTATACAAGAACGAAGAGGGGCGAATTTAGCAGGCAAATAAAATTCTTCCTGCCGAGCAGTTTGGCAGCCTCCTTCAACAAAGAACATGCGTATTTACATATCGATTCTTGTGCAACACCCGTGTGTTCGTGAGATATAGCTTTTGTTAAAAGCAGTTCACGTCCTTGCCTCGATCAGCGTTGTAAGCTAGTGTGATTTGAGTTTCTCTGTGCTTGGACAGCTTCTCGTATCTTGTCATAATTTACGCGAGAGTCCTAAAGCACGTATTCGACTTATAACGCTTTTCCTAACGAATTTGAGGGAAATAATGCTCTTCCTTTAAGGGCACGATTCTATAGCGTTAACCTCCCTTCTGTCTGCCGCCTCCCCTTGCGGATCCTTGTTCGCACGCGTTCGCTTTGCTATCACTTCATTATTAACATTTTGATTCGGGCGTCTTTCATCTCACACACTATGTATGCAGCCGTAAGCTATTTGATTTATTATATAAAAGAACATCCGACGTCGACAAAAAAGCCCTGGTCCAACCAAGCCATGCGACCGGATCAGCATCGTCAAGGAATAGCGTGTTAGACTATAGAGATTCAAAGGCACCCAAGCGTTCGATTTCATTCTCGCCGCTCATCTCAAATGAGAAACTAAAGCTGGTTGCTCCTGCCAACACGACCATGTAATAACAAGGTTCCGGGACATCACGCAGCCTGGCCATGGAATCAGTTCCCGATCCTTTCACCTATCATCTACCATCATCATCTATATCATCACATATCATCTACCACATGTTCGTGACCCTTCTCGCACAACGCCAATGACAATTAGAGATACAGACATTTAGCCCTGTCACACTTAAGTTTTGAATGAACTAGTTTGGTTTATAGGGTTTAACGTCCCAGCGCTCTGTAGCTGTCAAGGGCGACGTACTGAAATATTGACCACCTGGGGCTATTTACCTCGCGTGGATATTTCGCCTTCATCAAAAAGCGGCCTCGTCGACCGGGATCGAGCCCATATCTTTGGGATAGGCAGTAAAGCGCCCAAACTTCTGAGCCACCATGGCGAGGATATTTCATATGAACTGTAAACAACGATAATTTTGATGGCGCTGCTACTAAGTGTGAGGTTTCTATGTTATCTTAAATGAATTGCCCAAGAGTGTTATCGACATGACTCAGCGATGCTGATGACTGCGACCGCTGAATCCAGATATAAACACAAAGACGAAAAAACAAAAAAGCAGCCGGCTGAGTTAATACTAGGTGTCTTTTACGTAAGCCCTGTCTCTCAATGTCATTCTCTCAGAATACTGCTTGGTTAATTCACGAATTCCTAAAGGTATTGTCCTGACGCCAGACTTATTTCCAATCACTGCTGAAAAAGAATTGCTGCTTATCTGGCAGATGAATGAGGGAAAAATATAACCCACCAATTTTATTCATCTTGCGTAAAATGCAAGCCAGCCACTTCTTGATACGGATGGCTCAATGTTGCGTAAGCCTCCTTGTATGGCGAATTAACGAAACGCAATTCTCAATTTGACATTGAGCACAGGATCGTCTCTACATATCTAATAAAGCAGCACTAGCGACCACTCTTTATATTAAATCGTGTTCAGCACATCCAACCCAGGCCAAATCAGCCAGATTTAGAGAATATTCGCATTTGTCATCTAGCGAAGCCTTCCTTCGTTTCTGTCTACTTAAACAATATTTTAAACCTCCCCTTTTAAGGTTCGTTACTGGAACAGAAGTGTTCAAGATCGCTGGCTTTTTTTGCCAAGGTTCAAGTCTGGCATTTTGTTACCCCTTTAATGTCATAGTGTATAAATTGCGCTGTACCTCCACAGAAAGCTTCCACCACAGATGCACACCTGCTTTTAGAGTAGGAGAAAAAACTGCTGAGAAGGCTAGCTCTCCCGTTGCAAATAGCATGAGTGAGCGGAAAAGCTGCCCGATGTCTGCACTTTTCCCCATAGTGGCAAAAAAAGAAAGAAAAATTGGAGAATCTTTTTTCAGGGAAACCTTCAATTCCGTTTCGCGACAACTTTTGACAAGCTGACGCCGAACCAGCCCAATGTCATTTGCTTCACTACTGCTTCTTTTTAACTTAAAAAGAAAACAAATGAAGCAAGTCCGCAGCAGCCACGAAAACCAGGCGTATGGTGGAATGACAAAAACATAAAAATGAAAGTTCTTCGAGCTAAAGCAATTGCAGGGTGTCGACGTTTCCTAGATTACTTTTGATACAAAAAACGCATTGCTGTCTGGCCGGTAAAGGTAGCCATTACTTGTCCATTATGCCGCCAAGAAGAACAAGACCTTTTTCATTCTCTCTAGAAATTTGATCAATATGTCCTCCTCTACTTTTGGCGTTGCGACATATGACCATTCGTTTTGCTGGTTACGACCTCCTTATCGTGATTCACTGTTGCACACCTCAATATACCGAATGACATGTTTTATCGACCTCAGGAATTCACATAAAAAAGATGAGTGTGAAACAACATCCTTGAGTGAATAAATATATCGTTATGGGCGTGCATTGCTTTTAACAGAAAGATTACATTGAAGCCGTCTAGACAGAAAGCCCTGAACCCTCCTGATAAAAAAGACCACTTTAAATTTGAAAAAAAAAAAAAATGCCATCACACTTCCATGCAAAAATAACTTCCGAAGAAAAACAAATACAAAAAGCAGAAAATTATTGCCAAAGTGTGCTGAGGGATAATCGGTCAATGAAGCCGACGCAATATGATTGTGCACCTGCTTACCCGTAAAGTTTCCCACTTTTCCTCTTAAAAGGTGGTCTACTTGCCTGTCATTTCGACGGCTTGCAGAGACGGCACAGGTAAGAGGAACTGCACTGCGAGCCTATGAGATACTACTTACACTTCGAAGTGTAGTATACCATGATGCCCCTATCACTCGCCTGTTCTATCTAGGACTATACATTGTTTGTTGCAATACTAGGCCGAAATAAGAAACGAATTTCGCTCACGAATTATACCTTACGTGTTTTAATTTTATACGCCAACTATTACAATAAACAGAAGTGGTTTTATTCCCTCTAAAAGTTTCCGTTGTTTATATTACTTTGCAGAGTATTCATTTCGCTCTATTTAGACGGAAAATAACACCGAACACTCCACCCGTTTGAATATGGTGCGGCAGCCCGTACTCTACGGTGCCACCACTTCCTACTTCGGAAGCAGCTTGCCACTTAGCAGTGTCGTTATTTTTTCTTTCTCAGTCCTCAGCATTTTGCCTACTGTGCTCTTTTCGTTAACAACGTCAAGCACGCAGAGGACATCGTTGCTTTCTGCCGCATCGGTGAAGACGCGGTAAGTGTGTGGGGACTGGGGAGACCAACCCGAATAAACTAAAACAAATCAACAGCGCAGAAAAGGTGAGCCCAAGAGGGGTGCCCGTGCTTGAGTAATCACAGGGAAATTCCTAGAGTTCTTTAGGGGTGCGTGCTGCTGCGAGCAAGAAATTTGATCAGTGAGCGAGTGCAATAAGGAAGCGAGAACAAGTACGTGTCACGCAAACACGGTTCACTGCGCCGACTAACACAGGAAACTAGCCGGCGTAAACCAAACACTAGAAAGCTGTAGCGAAATGAGGGCTGGTTAGGTGCGCGCGGCTTTTATTGCACTTGTTGTGTGACTAGTCGGGAGCGACCCATTAAATTTGCGCGCTGCTGGGCACTCTTCCCGAGAGCGTGTTCTGTTGTACTTCGGCGGTGCAAGAAAGGAGGCAATAACTGCACTTCTTGCACGCCACTCGGCCCAGCAATTTCTAATTAGAGTACTTAGTTTAGCACGTGGGGAAATACCATGTGATGCAAGCAGCGTGGTAAACGCACACGACGCCCAGACGTTCACAGATGCGTGGCCAAGGCCGACAGTTTGTTTGCGGCTATATGTCTGGTTGCATAAACAACTTCAAGCTTTACGCCAACGGAGACGGTTGCTACGATTAAGTGCGAAACATTCTTCTTAACTACTAAACGAGCACGTTAGCTTGTCGCACTTAATGGTTGTCACTTTCTTTTATTCGGGAAACTCTTTTTAACGCGATATCATTAAGGCTCCTGTTTAGGAAAAAACACGGCGTTGGCGTTGTCGACGTCGGTGTTAAGGGCGAAAAAGCACGAACCTACATCTTGCAGGGGGGTAGTGGGCTGTTGACAAGGCCAGGCGGTGATTGGTCGCTAGGTTTTGTGACGTCACGAGAGATGGCCGCGTTAGCAGGCTGCCGACTCTGATAGCTCCTTTTAGGTGGGAGGGCGACTTATGAGAATCAAGTTCTCAGGAACGTTGGATCCGGAGTCAGACACAGTACTCTTAAGCTACAAAGGCCTAAGGTTTGTTACTCTGAATAATAATAAGCCCATAAGGGAGTAAAAATGGGACAACGTATCCTCAGAACACTCCCTGTTACGGTCGGGGCATGCTGCCCGAGCCGTGGAGAAGATTTTCACAACTACAAATACGAGACACCCATCATCGGCAAAGGAATCGAATCTACTTCAAATATGCTACGTTCTAGCAATTACAAAGACTTTAACCGAGGTTTCAATGTATTCTAATAGAGAAACTCAAACCCTTTAGTGCAGCATTAAATACTTCCTTTCATTGCAAATTACATCAAGTAAACGGGATTTAAGAATGAAATGTGCTTCTTTCGCCAACGTATAGCATTTCATAAATTTTGTGACGGAAATCTACATGTCCACTTGGAGAGAATACTGTACCCTTACATGGGAGTAGACTAGAACACATGGCAAACTTTAACCTTTTATGCGCTTATTCGTGTTTAGAGTACACTCCTTGTTAAATGCGGGGCTTTATGTCAATGTCGCGTACTCTTTCACACGATGCTGTATCTTACAACTGTATGCTGATGGGTAGTTGCGCGATTACAGACGCACTCATTAAGAGAGCAGACATAAGCGAGCTACAAAGTGCATGTCGATGATGGGTAAGTGCACGCTAACGGATGTACGCTTGTAGTGCAAGATGCTCTGATGCGGGGAGTACTAAGCGTGGTGTGTTTGTGAAAGAGGAAACATGCAGTGTCTCCGTCTGCTTGGGGAAGAGGAACCGCTTTTGATACCTATTAGCTCTGCAGCATCATAAGTGCATCTTAATCATCTCCTAATTTGTTTCATGTTAACATTAACATTGCCTTACTTAAGTAAAGAAAAATAATAACAAAACTCCGGAAGATAAAGTGAACCGGCCATTCTTGATGAAATAAACAGTAAGAAGATGGAAGAACTGCGGCAGAAACAGAAAGGTTTTTGAGCGGATTCAGAACGTCCATCTGGAATAAAATCGCAAGAAAATATCTGTAAGACATAAGGAAAAACATATTTCGATGTATCTCTGCAGAAAGACTCCCTCTCTCTTTTTCTGCTTGCTATTTATTTGGGCAATAAACACGTGAGGCAATGAAGAGGCAGGAAAGAGCGAGGTTCCACTTCTAGCCAAAGCAAGGGAAGGATGCCAGAAATTTATACAGGGCGCGACGTGTTCAGAATGAAAAGAGGCCTCACGCAATGTTGTTCCATTGTATGCGGTCCAGTCAACCGCTTTCTAGACGAAAAAAAAAAGATAATAATAAATTGACGACAGCGGCCTTTAAATGTTTGAATAGTACCATCGGCGCCCTTATTCAATACGATTGAGTGTATACTTGATATAATGAAACATTAAGCTCGTGTTTTTTTTTTTTTTATACGCAGTGAAAACGCGCTAGTAGATGCTCTCTTTATAGTCATGGCGATATTATCGGAGAGCATAGACTTTACGTTTGTGTACACCAGCGCCAACTTTGCACTCGAAGTGCCGATTGCTTGCCAATATAGTTATTACCCTTATACAAGCTGGAGCCTCGTGGATAGTCTGCCTGGCTGTCTGCGTAAATATAACGGCGCCTGCGGGCGATATATTTCGTCATGTATATGTCTACTGTACCATTCTGGGATTACTTCTTTCGAAACAGCTCAAATTCGCTTCAGGCTACGCAGCAACTCTGTACTGCGATGAAAGCTTTGACGTCAAACCCGGGGTTTCACATTCATGTAACTGCGCTCTTGACTTTCTCAAATAGCGGTCTCTCTGGTTTAGTATGCAATAAAAGACACTCGGGAATCTCACGCAGCTAAATCGTCCTCCGACAATGGTCGGTTTGGCTCGAGGCATTCTTCTCTCGCTGCAGCAGTTACGACGGAAATAACCAGCTCTTTCATCCCGGGGAAAGCTAAACCACCGAGAATCATTGCAAAACGGCTATCGTTCCACAAGGCCGGCTTTCATACGTACATTTTTTAAATTAAAGATGAAGCTATTCTGAATGCAGAGAAGTAAGTGGTACTGGCAGTATTTTCCAAAATATGCCGCGATGTGCTTTGTTCGCCCGTATATTCGCTCCCTTAGCGTGATTTTAAGTAAAACTGGGAAGGCCTATTCTATGTTACTGAGGATAATAACTTAATGCGCATTTGTGCTAATTACGCTTTATTGTTTTTATTAGTATTGAGCACGCTGTCAGTAAGTCTTGTATGTTCGTATATAAAGTAAAAGCTCAATGACGCCTTACGTTTCACACGTGAAAGAAAGTCTCAGTACAGGGGAAAATAAAATATGCACACAGCGTTATTTTCGAATAAATACTAGCTGGCATCTGAACTTTCCAGAATCGGAGAGCTTAACTTTAAAAACAGCCAGATTCTGACGCAGTTAATTTGTTTTTAATCCTCTGCAATGCTCTGCAGTGCATATTTTAATTGTGCTTCATTCCCCGTAGGCAGTCCTTTGCGCGATATCGTACGCCTGACTCGAAAAAGAGAAAAAGGACATCTGCCAATCTTAAAGATATTAGTTTATTTAAGTCAATATATTATTGAATCTCGTGCTTACGAATACGATGGCAACATTTTCTTTTTGTTTAGCTACCTCTCTGAAGCAAATAGATTCTTGAAAAGCCATCATGTGTCTGCGAAACTCACTTCTATCAATACCGGTTATAGCAACATATTAGACATATAGCAATGGACGTCCAAGGCACTGTTCGCTTTTTCATCATTTGTAAGGTTAATAAACAACTAATAACAATGCTTTCACCGCGCATTATCACTTAAAAAATTAAATCTGTTAACAGAAAGCCAACTTTAAAAAAGAAAAGCAGAAATGTTACAACCACACGTGTCAAGCCACGTTCACAATGTGAAAGTGTGCCCACAAGGAGCTGTGGAGCTGAACGATTAATGAACTCGGGGCTGAGAAAGCGAACGCCCTCCATGACACACACAAAATTAGTGCATGCCGGGAACGCTTACATGCCATAGAGGCGCTGGAGAGTTAAAAAGGCTGACATTTTAGAAAGTCTCCTTCGGTAGACAAGTTCATTATTATTGTTTCTGAGGGTGTGATAGAAAACGCACTGGCATTTACTAAGGTTTACGTGCCTTCCAAGAGCGGTTTTCTTTGCGATATCCGCCATCACTTGTCCCTCACAGTCTGCAAACTAATCGGATTTGCTTCTGGAAAATGGGCTTCATTCAGTGTGCCAGTGAAGGGAAATTCCCGTCGATGTAAGAGTGATGGTGGTGCTTCAATACTTGGATAATTCTCGCATATTAAGGATGGTCAGGAAAAATGAAGATTTCACTGATGAAGCGATCATCTCAGATATCACCTGGGCTAGGTCCGTCCCTCCCCCATCCCCCCCTCCGCCCCCCTCCCCCACACGCCCGAGAATGTGTAAAATTTGGGCGCCCTATAACGAGATGTGAACGAAATATGGCGTGAATCAATCAGAGCTAGCTGATACTGATTTATTTCTCCAAAACAAATCTACATTGTAAACTACTTTCCTATCAATACCTGGTCTAAATATTTTTTATTTGTTGTCTTAAATCAATTATAAATATTATCGGCTATAAAACTTCTACTTCCATGACACTTCAGTATTGCTATCAGTCGATTTGACTGTATTATCATTCCATGACAGAATAAAGTACTGTTGAAGAGTTAGATTCTTTTGTTGTACTTCAAGGTTTTTTTCTCTTTCATAATTACACCGAGTGTTTTATTTATTGAATGATTTCCAGTGCTTTGCGAAAATTTTTGTCAAGCAATTAAGAGAATTTTTCAACGTTCACTATCCACTGCGGCCCGTTCAAAAGGTTACACTCCGGTTACGTTTTCTCACAGAATGCTTCCATCTGCCATTCGCAAGTACGCCGAGCACAACGCAGAAAAAAAAGTAAAAGTGCTTCCAGAAACTTCGGATTTGCATGTCACTTCCGTGGTGCTAGATTACATACGGTGTTCTATTCAGCTGCTTTATTAGAAAGTCAGCCTGGATGCGACGTTTTTTGTGTCTTTTTAAAGACCAATACGACCGCAGCAAAAACTAGAAATGTAGAAATGGATGCAAGTAATAATGAAAAGGCAGGAGGAGGAAGCTATTAGCGCTTTAACGGCTGGCTGGTCCTAGAGTGGAGGCAGCGGCCCACGTCCGAAGTGCCTCTATCCACAAGCCGGAACAGCAGCAGCTGAAGGGCTCGAAGCAATGAAAATGAGAACAGAAATGAATGCCAGGCAGGATAGGACTTCCTTCCCGATCACGTACTTTCCAAGAGTGCTTTGGCTTCCGGCTCTTCACTAGCCTGGGACCAACTTCAGGACAAACAGGTCGCACTGCGCACATCCATCTGGAATTGACAGCCTCCATTTGTGCAACAGGTGTCAAAAAAGAGAAGGCGAGTAAAACGCCGAAGGCATTCGCCAATTTAAAACCCTTCCAAAGTGTCGTTACCTCAAATACGGCTCCCTTTCAAAGTCAGGAGCTAGAAATATTATTGTCCTTTATTCATTGCCTTAATTTAAACTATTGGCGCAGTTTTACGCGATGAAAAAAAAATTGGTGAACACTTCAACTGTCTCTCTCAGGACATGACGCTCAACGTGCGTACCGTGGTTAGCGTCACGCACGTAATTACCAATCTCTTATTTTCTCCCTCTATTCATTCACGCATACTAATAAGCGTAGAGCTTTGCCTAAAATACCGTATGATGCGAAGGGCCACGCGACAAAGTTTACCAAGCCGTGCAGACGGACCTGCGTAGCCTAAAGTAGCTTTTCTGACTCCTTGGTAGCTTCTGCCAACTCGCCATGTTCTCCAGTGACGTCACGAAACCTGAAGACTAATCAGAGCTTCGCCTGCCAACTACCTACCAACCTACCACCAACCTGCAACCTGCCAACTACCACCTGCCAGAGCTTGTGGTTTTTCGCTCGTAACTCTGATGCCGGATATTTTGCAGAATGGAGCAGTTAACATCGTCGACGATCTCCTTACTTTGTCGCAAAGTTGCCGATAGAGAGAACGCTTTGCTCCACAGTTTTAATGGATATAAATTGAAGCATGCTGTCGACGCGGATAGCTTGTTGAAACTAACGCGTTGACATGTGCAGTGCTATCCTCTGCGAAATCTCGGTTAATTTAAACCGCCTCCCATAGCTGCCCCAACCAGACATTTATGCTGGCAGTCATTCAAACATTGCCTAGCGACTGCAGGTGTTTATCTGTGCTGAGTTGCGTTTCGCAGACTGAGCCACTGATTTAAACAGGTGGAGATAAAAAGTTGCGTACTTTTGCTTTCGAATTATGAGCAAGTAACTAGAAAACTTGAAACCCCGCGTGAATTTCGTCCCGCTCAGTACGAAATTTGCAATGTAATTCTGTCTGCCGCATAGTTCTGCTTTCATGTTGCCGAATGGTGGCTTCGACGCCCCAAGTGAATAGGAGATGACGTTACCCCCACACTGAAACTGCAATGCGATCGCTTTTCGTCCCGTCGATGGGATTGTGACTTCTGCGGTAGTTCTGCTTAATTGTTTGCAAGAAGAAGAAAAAAAGGACGACGCAAGCACAAATTTACAATTAAGCTTCGCTTTCCAACCGCGAAGAGATTGAGATAAAAATCAAGCGAAGAAAAGCGAAACCACAAAAGCGAAAAAAAAAAAAAAAGCCCTCACTGTCCTATGACAGGCATCGGGCCACACTGCCTTTCTGTTCCGATAGACACATTTCTTTATTTCCCAGTCAACACAACTGGAAAAGAACTCACTAGGCCAACTTCATTTTCGACAAAGCCATTGCAAGGGCCACATATAACTTACGTGAAGGTGCTTGTGTGAGCGCTCCTTCAGTTGTGTTGACCGGGATATAAAAGCTGCTTCCATAAAAACAGAAAGCAGGGTGGTATGTCGCCTGTCCTATGTTTGTAAACGTGCTTTCTCGATTTGGTTTCTCTTTTGTTTTCTTTGTTATTATTTATTTCTCATTGATTTTGGTGAAGATGAAAATAAAGTTTAGTCGCAAGTTTGCGCTTCTGTCATGTGTCGTCCCTTTTGTATTTTGTTAGCACGTCTGTACGTTAAATTGATGAAATATCAACTATCGCAGTGTAACGTATTGCTATCGGTTCCTTGGTCAGCAATTTTGCGCGCCATGGCAGATATGCTAATGGCTCGCAGAATTGTAACGATTGTTTCTGGAACGCGGTAAAAACCTGTAAGAAATTTATTTGCACTCCTTTTCTTTCCTCAAAACTTCAAATTTAGTATTGTATTGATTCGGAACGAGGGCACTTACGTGCAGCCAAGCCACCGGGAAATGTTTGTATGAAACAAGGCATGCGACAGCATGCCTCACAGTCTGACTGACGTGACTCCTCTGTATGTACTATAAAAAAATACCTTGTCTCCAGTACCGACCAGATGTCTCAGAAAAAGTTTACAAGAACATCCACTTAGGGGACTTTCTTTTTATTGCACAAGTTTTTCCTTCGGCATAAGGGTCTAAATATATTGATACAGGCCAGTGGCCGCAATGAATTCCAACAGCTCTCGGTGGTGTGGGCCATATGTCCATACTCCTGTGTCAGGCGGTCTGGTAGGGTGCTAAGAGTGGCTTCGAAGGAGTGACGTGCGGGACACGCGAAGACCAGGACAAGTTGTGGGGAAGTGGTCTAGTGTGGCCTCCGTAGCAGGGGCTGGGCAGAAAGTGCAGTTCAGGGGAGCAGTCTGGGTGGTCCAGGAAGATTTTACAGCAGGCGTTAACGCAGCCCCCACGCGGATTCTTCTCAGCACCACCTCCTCACGGCGAGTTAAACCGCCGGGAAGGTTTTATCCACATGGTGGAATTAAAGCACGCGTGGAGCGGCGAAGAAATTCTTTCGCAGGCACTAAGGCATCTCCTGCGGATAACTTTAGCATAGGCAGAAGATATGTCACTTTCTGGAAACAAGACTCATCATCAGTTTCTGTGAGACTGAGCATAGTGTGGGGAGCCCACACCACACGCACAGGGCAAGGAAATGTTTGCACAATATTGTAGATATCGCTGATGATGTCAAAAGTATTAGCTATACTCCGTAATGCTCGGACTGCATGGCTGGATTCTGAATGCAATATCAAAAGGGTCGGGAGTGCAGCACATAGGTTGTCTGCTTATGTTGACAAACCGTCGCGAATGGCAACAAGTTCTGCTATTAGAGAAGGAAGATGCGTTGCTTCTGTTCTATATGAACATTTCTGGTGTAATTTCAGGAAGCAATGGACAAATGAGGGTAGTATATAAAATCTCATAGTCCGTGCATGCGTTTACATAAGCTTGAAGCGCCCCTGTAGTGTCTGAGTAATAATCGGGCTCCGCTTCTTGCACCTAATGTCTAACTCGGTGCTTTTCTCGTAGCGAACGATCGTTTGTCATCTGTGGCAGATTCCATGGAGGTTCCGAAGGCGTTGATTCAAGCAGCGTACAAGACGAATCAAAATAAGGCGCAAATGCAGACGCTGCAGGAATAGCTTCACGCTTAAGGTAGCGCGCTGCACGACGCTGCTCGACGGGCTCATCAATGGTGTTCAGCTGGGCCTCCGCTTGGAGAGTGGGAATGGATGTCAGGCGAGGGAGGCCAGTGATGGCTCGCATTGCCTCTCTATTGTCTGCTTCCAAGCGGTCCCAATCTCGTAGCGTGAGACGTTGAAATTGGGTTTGATAGACAAGCCGAGGCTGTAATACAGAACGCACAAACGTTCGAGCCATGTTGCCACAAGCGCCGCCTTTTTTCTGGGCGATGCGCCGAAATAGGTGCAGGGTACTAGCGACCTTCAGTCGTGCAGATCGAACCCATGGCACTGCTGAACCAGAACTGTCCAGTTCGACACCAAGGACTCGCATCGACGAAATGGTAGTGAGCAGGATGCCAGTTCAATGACAGCTGTAATGGTGCTTGTAAAAGCCTGCGTCTACCCCATCGGTTTATGATGGAGATAAAGTTTGTCTTTTCTACTGAGAGGGCTAGGCCAATTTTCGGGTACCACTCAGATGTGTTGTCAAGAGCAGTCTAAAGGCCTAATTCTTGGCGGCCTAGATTCGTAAGTAGTGACCATACCTTGGCGTCGTCTGCATACATCAGATAAATTATGTCTGGAATGGTGGCTAGTTGCCAGGCCAAAGGTAGGAGCGCCATGGTAAAGAGCCAGCACGCATCCTTCAGGCACGCCCCTCTTTACGCTGAAGTGTCCAACACGTTCTTTACCAATCCGTATGGAAATAGAGTGGTCTTCTAAGAAGGATCTTACAAAGTTACATACTCTGGGTGGGAGACGTAGCCAGCGTAGCATGGCTAGAATCGCTGAGTGGCTAACATTGTCGTAGGCCTTGTGGACTTCCATTGTTAATATGATTCGGATTTTGCGTGATCTTCATCCTAATAGTACCATACTTGAAAGGTGTTCCAACCCATCTTCAGTGCCCAAATGAGGGTGAAAGCCAATCTGAGCTGGATGGTACCATTTGTATCTTTCAAGCCACCATGACAGGCGCATTGCTAACATGCGTTCTAGTAGCTTGCAAAGTGTGGACGTAAGCGCTATTGGGCGAAGGTTGCTTAACTTAGTGGGAGGCTTCCCGGGCTTAGAGACTGACACCAGCTCAGCATGTTTCCAAGGGGTCGGGACATCTCCAGAGGTGCAAATGGTAATCAGGGCCTCAAGAAGCCACTCTAGAGCTGATTGTTCAATATTTTTAGACACTTCGTATGTCAGGCCATCCGGCCCCGGAGCTTTGCGCGGTTTCGTTTGGTCAATAGCTGCAACAAACTTGGCCATTGTGACATGTTTTTCAATACTTTCAAGGTCCTCTTTGCTTGGAGGTGAGCCCACTTCTGACGGGAGATTATTCGGGGACACTTAGGGTACACTTCACACATGTAGGCTTTAAAGATAAACCGGGCGAAGCGGCTGCAGGTTACGCTCTATTTTGCTTTGAGGATACACAGGTTTAACGCAGCAAAGTAATTCTTGATAGCTTAAGTTACGTGCCGCTTCCAACCCGCAGGGTTTTGCAGTCCAAGAAAAGCATAAATCCTAGCCTTAGACCCGCTCAATGCCCGTCAGCTATGGCAAACAGTTATGGCTGTCAACACCCGTTCTGACGTGTGAGCCATTAAGAGTGTACACATTCGAGCACACCTAGGGTGATGGCAACGACCTTCGTCCTGGAAGCGTTGGGAAGGAAATGCATAGGGTCGTCCTTTCAGTTTACACGCTCCAGCGTTTCGCCTACACAAACTCTGGTAATCTTCGACAGCGGGGCCGTGACTCTCGGGTACACATGAACGAGCACTGGGTGCTCTCAGAAAAGCGTCCAATCCATTAGAGCGGACGCAATCAATATCCCTTTAGCGAGGCGACACAACATATTTTTGGATGAGGTTTTCAGGTTGACTCAAGAAAAAAAGGTTATCCATCCACGCTATACAGGCAAGCCAGCACTCGTATATGGCAAATATAGCGGCTTTACAATAGCCAGGCGCTTTATAAGTAAGGCCACGAATTCAGGCAGTCTCTATACAACACGCGTCTCTATAAATCAACTGAAATTCTTCGCGATGAATGCAGACCTTTCTCACCCATGTTGAACAGAAAGTAATTTGAGGCAATGAATACGAATGTTCTGCGATGATCTTGAAACTCGAGTCGACTCTGCTTTTTTACATGAAAAAAATGCTGGTGCATGCGTGAATCCTCCAAGGAAACGATCTCGCATTTCATTGTAATCGACGTATTTAGAAAATTCGTGCACGTTAAAAGGCCATCACTGTCATCGGTTGCACTGAGGGATTCAGTTCAGTTCAGGCGTTCAGTCGTGTCCGACTCTTCGTGACCCTATGGACCATGTCACGCCACGCTTTCCGGTCTCTCACTATCTTCTTAAAATCACATAGCTTCATCTGCAATGCCTCGAGAATGCCATCTAACCATCGCATTCGCTGCCTACCCCTTCTCCGGCGACCCTGAACCTTTCCCAACATCAAATCTTTCTCCAGCGACTCCTCTCTTCTCATCAGATGACCAAAGTAGCTGAGCTTTAACTTTAGAATTTGACCCTCCAATGAGCAGTCAGAGTTTATGGTCGACAATATCGACTGAACTGAGGGATTAGTGCACCCTATAATACCTAAAGCGAAAACTTTACTAACCTAGCAGGAGCTAAGATCACCAGCGGGCCAGATTTGACATCAGCTGTGGCGCGAACAGCCGGCGCCACGCTTCTTCTTCTTCTTCTTCTTCTTCTTTTTCTTGTTGTTGTTGTTGTTCTTCCTCTTCTTCTGCTTCTTGTTCTTCTTCTTATTCTTCGTCTTGTTGTTGTTCTTCTTCTTGTTCATTTTCTTTTTCTTTTTTTCTTCTTCTTTGCACGTGCAGGGTACGTAGAAGGCGGCGGCGTTCGCTTCTTCTTCTGCTGCTACTTCGCTTTTTTTACTTCGCACAACTGCAGCTGCTTCTCATTTTTCACACATATGTCAACACTTTATTCGTAGAGGTACACATCTTCACAAATATAGATCATTGCTTGACACAGTGCCACACACCATTTCAGTCCAGTCCCCTGCCTACCGTTTGCCTCCACTGTCACCGTTGACTATATGCCTCAAATCTTAGGACTTCCCGCTTAAAAATTCCTTTGATGCCTTGTTTTGTTTTAGACCCGGCTCTGGTGTAATTGAGGTTCGCAAACAGCTATGGTGGATTCGCCGCTGGAGCCAGTGTTTTGGCTACGTTTACTCGACTTTCGCAGACAGCCTTGGAGGAGTTCAACCGCGGCAAACATTGTCTCATCATGTATAATCGAGTTTCCTCTCAGTAAACTAGGTTATCTAGATGAGCCCAACCTGGCTTAGCAGCGCAACATCATCAAGCATAGCGAAGCTTTCGCCTGTATAAACGGGCTTAGCCGAGCTAAGCCACAGCCATTTTTGTTACATCCGTGATTCATTTTTACTTCTTCACTTTCGTATCCTTCCAAGCTCAGTGAAATAAAAAAATGGCCTATCATCTTAGATAATATCTTGTGAATAATATGCGTGCTAAATACAATATTTGTGTGCGGATCATAAGGACAAGTATTGGAGATCATTCTACAAAGCCACCAATAAAATAAGAACATTGAAAAGAGTCACATGAACTAGGATCACATTTTTCTTTCTTTTAGAGAAAAAGCCCTACTTCACAAACTAAATTAAAAAAAAAAAACAACAACAGGGGGTATTTCTCAAGCCTAATCTTTTGGCGTTTATATTCCTGCCAATATGACAGGCACTGCCAAGTCCGGCTTCAATATTGAGATGGGAGAGTGACATCGGAATCCAGGCTTCCTGAACCCTTCGATCAGGGTTAGACAGGCTGCTCCTAGGCCACGCAGGCAGGTTCATATGGATTGGTTAAAGCGGGACTTTATAATTACGTCGGGTGGCCATTCATACAATGGGATTGTTTACTATTCAATTTTATTTAGATGTGCTAGGTAAGAGAGGCACAAATTAGAAGATTAGTAGCAAAGTGCATGTACAGGTGGGACCCAAATATTACGGAGCACGCTTCCGGTGCGTGAAGATTTCTCACGCGCTTCATAGTGAAGATGTGCTAGTTGTTTGGGTTCGAACGCGAGCGCACTAGCGGCATCTGCTAATTGTCATGTGCACAGCGCTTTTTAATATTCGTTTCGTAACAAGTGTCAGAATTTTGTATCCACGAGGCATGCGCCACATTATTAAAGACGGGAATGTACGTGAACGAGGTTCAGGAAGGGGAATACGCTCACGGGAGCCGTTACCGTCGTCGCGTCACATCCCTAAAAGTGGAACTTAGGTTACCAACCAATTTAAGCGGTGGGAACAATAGCGAACAAGAAAATATCGAGGTCATCTACATTTGTCATCCAATGTGAAACAAACAGCTCCAAACTAGTACTCCCCGTTAGATGTGCTACAAGATTTGCTACATTCAGCCACCCTTAAGTATTCACTTTTCTTTTTCGCCTAATAGGCATGCGCTTTTCCCGCAGCCTGCTGGAAAACTCATGTGCATTCTAAGTTGCTTGCACTTGCCTAAAAGTTTTTGCAAGTTATGCACAGAGGTAGTGTGCACGCTCGGTAGAGAGAATTGGCTCTCAACTATTCTTGTCACTGAGCATAGAGACGATGGACGCTTATTGAGGAACGGCAGTGCAAACAACGGGAAGATTCGACAACTTGTGGTGACGCGTAATGAGTAGCGCATCCAAATGTTTAATTGCTCAGAACTAAACACCATTCACGTTGGCGTATTCCAAGAACTGGAAACCAATACCAGAAACTAATAATCCCGTCGGAAACACCCAAGGTGCAATCGGGCACCTAGATTCCTTTCTTTGTGAAATGAAGTCAAGCAACGCACCGGCCAACACGCGTCGCTATACAGTGAACACCGAGCCAACGGTCTTATTAGAGTCCAGCTCTCGTTCGTAGCCTTCCTTTCACAATGCTGTACCAATCGCGACGAGGACACTGCACGCGCGGACTGCGACGCTCTCGCTCCGGCGTCTGTTTGCGCTGCAGGAGGATTGCCAAAGGGCTCTAACTGTGCGGGGAACAAGACTAGCGTGCGGCGCCAACATCCCCGACGTCTCAATCAGGCGATCAGTGCGAGCGACGCAGAATTCTTGGTACAGCACGGTCGTCAAATAAGCGACGGTCGAGATGGTATATCGGCGGCTCCAACCCAACACGCTGCGAGCACAGCAGTTCCAATGCTCGTCTCTTGACCTAAATCGAGAGTCACAGCGCATCCACGCCTACTCATTGGTTTAGGACCCGGCAGTGAGCGAGGGATTGACAATCTTTGCGCTGAATGTCTACAAAGCTAGAGCGAGATAAAATGTGAGGAGTGCCATGACCAGTGACCAGTCAAAATAAAAACTGCGCAGCAGCTGAAGTCTGCGCGAACCAGTGGAGGACTGTATGCCCCAAGCAGTTGGTGCATAGGAAACGCAAGTAATTGGCCAGCGTCCACTCACTGGCCTATCACGATGGCCAGCGATGCGATCAATAGCCATTCGCAGTCCCGAACCGTTAATCAGCTCGCCGTACTCAGGAGTGCGGCGCCAGACAACCTAGCGTTTGCCTCGGCATCGTGCATGCTTTGAGTAAGGTAACGTAAGGGCCTCTAAGCGGATTGGTGCTGACGAAAGCACATGAGGAGGAGCGTTCTATAATGAGCAAGGCGTGGTGAGCATGTCAGCGCAAGTTTAGAAGTGCGGCGCAGCACCTCCGCACCGGGTGCGGGTGACCCTGGCGACGCCACTGACTGAAATAGTTTATACCTCTAAGTAGTCGTAGAAAAATCGAAATGTTTGGAATGAGCAAAGCAGTTTGTGAGCTCGAACCTGCAACCGAGTACGTATAGTAGACATTTAGTTTACCCAAACTATTGAAATCCAGGTAGCCGCGAACATTCGGAGAACGCTTGATATACATTTTCACCTGTTTTATGTTTGTGATTGAAGCATAACAATGTGTCAGATATTATATTGAAATAACGCTTTCTTTTAAGAATGAAATATATTGAATGCAACATAAAATATTATTTATTTATTTTTATTTCTTTAGCACCGCCTATTTTGACTGTAACGATAATATATAGGCGTGGGCCTGATTCCTGGTCTCGAAAACTCGAACATGCATACAAAGAGGGAAATAAATGTTCTGAGAATATCATTGCTTTTTTCAATCTCCCTAAAGGCAAAAAAAAAAAAAAAAAGTTTCACGCCTCGCAACGTTCGTCACTGTTATCTTGGTTAGAGCAATTATTGGTAAAAGTAACAGAAAGCTAAATATCCTCCTAATGGCTACTGCTACAGTTCTGGTTGAATAGAAAGACACTGCTCTGCAAACGAAAGTCGCTGTACAAAAACGTCCTCATGGTCCGAGGAAAGAAACCGTTTGTGCTAACAAAATCTTTCCCCCACCGATCAGTACAATGACGGTTTTTCCGTGCGCACGTAGTTGTTCAGCTTCTCAGCTTCGGAAGTGCACCGGCCTCTGCCTGCGCCAGAAAGTAATTTCGTGACGAGAGATCATTGCGGTCAAGAACCACCACAATTTCTTACGTTCTGCTGCCTTTTTTTTTTTTCTGCCTGTAACGCTGGCTTCGGTGTCCTCCTTTCTCGTAATGTAACTGCTCTGGCCCATCAGACTAGGATTTCTTCGGTCGTTTTCGAATTGCACACCCCTACTCCATTGGCCTCCGCCCTCCTGATGATTCGACCTATTTACGGAATGAATCGCGTAGGTGGCGCGACGATACCCTACGCTGCTAGGCTATTTCTGCACGATTTGATTTCGTTTGATGGCATAATACGTGGGTTTCTTGCTACCTCGCCCATCCCCGCCCTGTGCACCACTGCCCCACTTCTCTGATGACGTAATTACGATTACGACTTCTTGCAGCGCCATATATTCCGCGATTAGCTTGCTAGGTTTTCGATTGGCGTTTGTACTCCTGGAGAGCAGTAACTCTCTAGCCTAGGAATATTTCTGAAATACCAAGTTAACATATTGCCAACCTTAAGATATTTAGGCAATATTCCTGTAGGCTGTAGATTATTTCTAGTTCGGCAGCAGTTTCATGCTTTTCTTCCTCCCCACTTCCCTCGCTCATGTCCCTTCATCCCTGTTCTTCCTTATTCCTTCTTGCTTTCTGTCCTTTCCTCTCCTTCCTTCCTTCCTTCCTTCCTTCCTTCCTTCCTTCCTTCCTTCCTTCCTTCCTTCCTTCCTTCCTTCCTTCCTTCCTTCCTTCCTTCCTTCCTTCCTTCCTTCCTTCCTTCCTTCCTTCCTTCCTTCCTTCCTTCCTTCCTTCCTTCCTTCCTTCCTTCCTTCCTTCCTTCCTTCCTTCCTTCCTTCCTTCCTTCCTTCCTTCCTTCCTTCCTTCCTTCCTTCCTTCCTTCCTTCCTTCATTCATTCATTCATTCATTATTTCGCTTGCTTGCTTGCTTCCTTGCTTTCTTCCTTCTTTCCTTGATTCCTTCGCTTGCTTGCTTGCTTTACATGCACACTGGCTTTATTTCCTTGCTTACGTTATTGCTTGAGTTTTTTACTTACTTGTTTCTCTCGGTTTCTTTGATTGTTTGCTTTGCTGGCTTGCTTGACACAGTTTATTCATCGCTATGTTGGCTTACTTTGCATGCCTTCTTGCTGTGTGTGGTTGCTTTGTATGCTTGCTTGCTTTCTTTGCTGGCTTGAACGCTTGTTGGTTTGCTTGCCTGCCTCTGCATTGATGCTGCGCTTGCTTCCTTCGTGTTTTGGCAGCTTTGTTTGCTGGCTTGCTCTCTTTCTTGCCTTGCTCACTTTTATTACTGGAGCACCTCGCTTGCGCCCTTTGTTTTGTTTGTTCTGTTTATTGTTTGCCTTGGTTACTTGCATTCCTTCTTTCCTTGCCTGTTTTGATTGCTTAATTTGCTTGCTTTCCTTCCTTGTTTGCTTTCTTTGCTCATTTGGTTACTTTGGTTACTTTGTTTTTTATTCGCATCGCTTGCTTGCTTGCTTGTTTTGCTTCGATCTCGTTCATACGTCACAATCTTGTACTTGCACACTTCCTCTCTTTTTATCCTCTACTTCTGCTGACTTAAAAAATAGCAATAATGTTTGTTCAATTCGGCTAATTACTCGACAAGCCAGGGTAAATTACTTCAGAAGAATGACGCACAATGTTTCGAAAGCAACTTATATAAAACAACCAGGTATTAAACATTTCTTTTTGTTGTGAAACACCTTTAGTTAGAATTGATAGAGATTGTCCGTTTGCGAATTTCCAGCTCTTTCGAGCGCAGCTTACAATTCGCTCAGCTCCAAAAATGAAACGGTGCCGTCACCTGCAGTTCGCTCCTTCGTACTAAGCTCTTTGCATCTTTTTAAAAGCTTACTGCGCAGATTCTAAAGAAGCCATTGTGTTTTTTTCTCCGGGAAACTAGAAGATCGTGTCCGCCGATCTTTCTGTCACTTAAATTGCCTCAATTTCCTTCGCCGCCGTAACGAATCGGGAAGTGTAAACATTGCCGCCAAGCACCCACGTACTAAAAACACAAATTATGAACGCCGTAATGAGGGCGTTAGTTGATGTTGTGGCAGATTCTGACATACACTGGCGCTTAGCACGGCTTCATGACACATTTATTGAAGTGCTGAAACTGCCAGATTGCTTCTGAGCTGTCTTTGCGTTTGTAGAAGCAGCACCACAGATTAACAATTTAAGCTTCGGTTTACTCCATGCTTTTTGAATCAGGATTAAAGAAGAGAGGCTCATACCTCTTCTAATCAGCTAAGAATAACAGAGACGCTTGAAAGAGATTTTCGTGGCGAAGAAAGTGCCGGCATCTCGTGCTATGTCTTTTATACTGAAAGCATACTCTCTCCGCGTAAGCGACCTCAAAAGGGGACTTCTTACATTCGGTTCCGTGCTCCTGGATAATACGAGATGCCGAAATCGCGTTATGTCGTTGGCGCGCCCATCAAATATAAGAAAGCACAGAGCCTTGTCTTCTTCTTTCCTTTCGCGCGTCTTATTTCTCCTCAGGAAACGAAAAACGAAAAAAAAAAAAAAAACCTGCTAGGGCAGAATTTGCTTGCCTTTTTCGCAACTCCCATCTGCCTTGGCGCTGACAGGCCGACTGCTTTTCGCGTTTGTTCCTCGCGTGTTTTCGCTTCACTCATATGTGGCTCGCAGATAGTCCGGATCAGCGAAATTGCTGCTGGCCAATCGGAAAGCGCATCGCCATGATTGCTGCTCCGTAAAGGAGGAAGGTTGAATATTACATGCGCGCGCGTCCACGACGTCCGGTCCTCTGACGGACGATTGAATATTCAGCACGCAATTGCCGACGTTCGTGTTTATGGAAGAGCAGCATACTTCTATCAGAGAAGCAACCCAGTCGCCCTCTTTCAAAGTATAGGCATCATATAATAAAACAGAGAAAAAAAGTCATGTTTAATAGCCCCGTTAGAGATGCCGCAAGCGCTACGGATTTCCTTCTCTTTGATCGCATAATCTCCTTCGCGCATTATGCATTATATGAGTTGAGTTGTCAGGATTCCCTTGTAGCAGCCAACAGAATAGTGAACGAGGATTCGCCTTACTCGATTATTCCATAAATTCACGCGCGAGGTATAACACCAAATGTAGCCGCAAGAATTTCTTCACATATGCATCATGTTATGTGTAAAATTATTTTTAAAAATCTTTCCCGTAAAGCGGCCTTGAGTTCAACTGAGGGTACAGTACGTCTCATTTAGGGTTGCTGTACTTTTCCGTGTAATCATGTGCGCATCTCTTTTCGATGCTGCACATGTATCATTTCTTCTAACGCTAGCTTTAGAGCAATCAATAAGATTATTTTTGTCCGTTTATCTCTCCCGTCGCTGCAGATTTAAACCTAGATTCTGAGTATCGATTTATAGATTTGCCGAAATTCAAGAAGGCCAAGCGTCTTCTTTAAGCATTCAACATTCAAGCTTCAACAAAAGTACAGCCGCGCATGAATTATAACACAAAAGGTATTGATTAAAAGCAGGGAGTAAGGCTCCAACATCCAGGCAGAATGTACAATATTCATGCTGGTCTCCAAATCTCGCAAGAAAAGAAGGGGCTGTCTTGAGTTATGTGCGATGAAACATTTCTAACGCTTATTTTCTCAATTATTTATTTTATGTGGCACTCGTAAACTTTTCGTAATTTTAAACCCCTCTCCTAGGCAAGTTGGAATACATAAATTGTGACCTTAACACGTATACCATTCATTTCATATCATTAGGAACAGTCAAGGCACGTACAATGGGTAAGTTCGGTAAAGTAGAAAGCTGGGCCAGTTGGCAATGATTCTTGTAAAAACGCCACACATAAAACACGAATACACAGAGAGATCAGGACGAACAGGAGCACACTAGAAACTGACGCCTGGTCAAAGAAACACTTCTCACTCAGTGAGCATGCGCAAGAAAACTCAGCAGTGTCAACAAAATAAAATCCACATCAAACCATAGCGTAGCTGTACTGTAAACGTACGGAATAAAAACTGAGACACAAACTAAACTGCTCTGTGCAAGTTAAAAGCAAAATATGCATGAAAGCGCTACAAAATCAGCTGTCAGATACCGAGGAACCTACGTTCTTTTTCCAACAAGAAAACCAAAATCCGCTCCATCCCAATCTTATTCTTCTTGTTATTTCCTTTTCATGGTCCGGATCTGCGGTTACTACCTGCCCTAAGTAGACATATTCGCCTAGTAATTCCAGTGCTTCGCTACCTACCGTAAACTGCTGTTCCTTCCGGAGGCTGATGAAAATTACCTTAGTCTTCTGCATATTAATTTTCAAGCATACCTTTTCACTTTTCCTCTCTAGGTCATCAATCATTATTTGCAGCTCATCTCCTGAGTTACTTAGCAAGGCAATGTCATCAGCAAATCGCAGATTACTGAGGTGTTCTCCATCTGCCCTTATCCCTAACTGCTCCCATTCCAAGTCTCTGAATACTTTCTATAAGCAAGCTGTGAATAGTACTGGGGAGATCGTGTCTCCTTGCCTAACACCTTTCTTTATGGGAATTTTGTTACTTTCTTTATGCAGAACTATGGTTACTGTGCAGCCAGTTTATACATCTTCCAGCACTTTCACGTACGGCTCGTCTACCCCCTGATTTCGCAATGCCTGCATGACCGCCGAGTTTTCTACTGAGTCAAATGCTTTTTCGTAATCAATGAATGCTATGTATAAGGGTTGGTTATATTGCGAGCATTTTTCTATCACCTGGTTGATTGTGTGGATATAATTGATAGTAGAGTACCCTTTCCAAAAACCTGCTTCATCTTTTGCTTGGTTGCTGTCTAAGGCTATCCTGATTCTATTAACGATTACCTTTGTAAATACTTTATACGTAACAGACAGTAAGCTGATTGGTCTGTAATTTGATCAAGTCCTTAGCGTACCATTTCTTACGAATTAAGATTATGTTTGCATTCTTCCATGGTTCCGGTATCATCGATGACACCAGGCCCTGCGTATATAGAGTGGCCAGTTTTGTAGCACCCCCCCTCCCCCCCCCCCCTTCCCGTTTTTCAACAAATCTACAGTTACCTGATCCTCTCCAGCTGATTTCCCCCTTTTTATAGTTTCTAATGCTTTCTTAACCTCGTCCTTCGTCACTGGTGGAACGCCTGACTGCATTTCCCTACCGCCAATCTCATTGTTGTCCTGACTTCTTTGGCTACTGTAGAGATCAGTATAGAACTCCTCGGCTACTTTGACATATATCTTGTCTATATTCGTGATGACATTGCCCGCCTTGTCCCTTAGCGCTTAGATCTGGTTTTGCCTATGCTAAATTTCTTCATCGCGTAAGGCTTCCTCCGTTCTTTACAGCATGCTCAATTTTCTCCATGTTATACTTCCTTATATCGGCCACCTTGCGCTTAATGATTAGCTTTGATATCTCGGCCATTTAGATCTGGTCTGTTGGATTGGCAGCTTTCATACTTTGGCGTTTCTTAATAAAATCTTTCGTCTCCTTAGACAGTTTACCGGTATCCTCTCTAACTATCCTACCGCCTATTTCCACAGCGCACTCAGTAATGATATCTCTGAAATTATTGTTCATTGCTTCTAGACTGATGTCGTCATCCTCGGTTAGAGCTAAATATCTTTTATGTAGCGAGATCCTGAACTATTCTGCTCTCCTCCTCATCGCTAATTAATTGATGTATTTCTTTCTTACTAATCTG
This sequence comes from Amblyomma maculatum, assembly GCF_055883805.1. Lineage (NCBI taxonomy): Eukaryota > Metazoa > Arthropoda > Arachnida > Ixodida > Ixodidae > Amblyomma > Amblyomma maculatum. The sequence goes on from NC_139347.1 coordinate 77,999,296, forward strand.
TTTCGTTCCCTTTTCAGATTTAGACTAATTCAAAACTTTACTATCCTGTGGTCACTGCATCGCACCTTCCCGATTACCTCTACGTCCTGCATAATGGCGGGACTAGAACACTTCATGAAGTCAATTTCGTTTGTATACGTGTCCGTTATTTATCGGCAGTGCGAATACACCATTGTAAGCATTTATATATTTTATTGCTTCTGGCTGCCCTAATAGTGTTCCCCACAGATATAAAGGACGCCCGCTGCACTCATTCCAAGAACCTCTAGTCGTTGAAGAAGCCGTGAAAGTTTACTCAGCTACATTTGAAACAAAATGGAAGAGCTTTAGTTTTTTACTTTTCCTAATCTCGAGTTCCGTTTGTTGTGAGATTCAAATGATATTTATCGTCATTCTTTTTTTTTAATGACTGCCCACATTGTTACATTGTAAGTTCACGCCCAGCGTGCGTTGTGATGTATGACAGGATGCTTTTCTTTGTTTTCTTACTCTGGATCACGTGGCGCTTCTGTATCTGCAGGATTTAATATTTAGCAAACCTGTTTTATAAGTTCCTTTACTCATCGCATACATTATGCTTAGAAAAGTGAAAAATGAATAAGAGTTGACATAAGCTATCGTTATCATGGTGTCTTAGCTGCAATTTTTCTGTACATATATGCTCAGAGCTATTCAGGCTCGCCGTGCAGTAAAATGAAGTAAAATGCATTTGTTGTAGGAACCTTTTACAGCATTTATAGTTTTATTGCCGGCACCGGTTTTCAGAGCAAGGAAAGAAAGTTTATAATTTAATTCATCCTTGGCGCTGTGAACAAGGAAGAAAAAATTTATTTTAGAATAGTATTTGTAAGAGAACCTTATTAGATGGTACCGCATATCATGCTAAATTTATTTGCTTATTTGTCGCTTTGTGCTGGTCACATTTTTGCATAGTTTCGCAGTGAGATTGGATTAAATGGGCATAAACAGCGTCGCATTCAGACTGACTATTCAATAAAGCAGCTGAAAGGAAAAGCTTATGTAACCCAGCCGCAGAACAGATATGCAAATCCGAACGTTTTGGGAATATTTTCTTCTTTTTTTTCTGCTTTTCTGTGCTTTAGATTTGAAAACGGCAGATAAAAATGTTCACTGACACACCTTTATTTGAGTCTAATCTTTTACAAGACCTACAGTAGTAAGCGAACGCACTATATTGCAAATCGTAAAATAAGAATCTCATTTGGGCAATAACGTACGGCGGTATACATGTAGCTCCATCGCTGCGGGAAACAAAAGCAGTCAACAACAATTCGCACAGTTAAACGTTTATGTGCAAAGTGATAGCCAAAGAAAAGAGTACTAACTCAGAAATGACAGCACAGTGGTTGGAGAAAAATACGCCATGAGGGGGCCTGACACCATCGCGCTTGTTCTTCCGTTCTCGCATCATTTGTCTCCATTCATGCTGTTTCTATCGGCCACGGGCATCAACCAAGCAGCCGAACTTTCTTTGCCAGATCGATTGAGGCAACCATAATGCGTCTTATTAAGCGAAGAAATACGATACAGCATACAGCCCCCTCCCCGCCATAAACATTGGTTATCCCCAGATAGCTATTTGTTCTACTGACTTACATCGCGGATCGACCATGTCAGTGGCTGAGAATGGGTCGTTCGGGACCTGCCAGTCACAGGTGTGCTTCATGGGCAAACAAAAACACAGTTGTTCTCGGTTGCGAGCCCATATGTGGAAACAAGAATCATTCTTGGCCACTTACGATACGCGAGCTCTTCTCTTAAGGGCTTCCTGGCCTGATTTTGCCGCGGTTCCGTAGCATTTTGCAGTTACTTTACTGAAATGCTGTTTTAATTAAAAAACTGGAAGTTTAAGTGTTAATGGACAAACACACACACACAAAAAAAAACGAAAAATAAAAAACGGATTGCTTGTTTGATAATCTCACTAATTTTGCAGCAACAAAATGCCACTTTAAAAACTTGGGGGGGGGGGGGGGGGGGGTTAAGCATGGCTTGAACCTAGAGAAAGAGTGAAAACGATGAGCGTTTCAGGGAGTTTTTTTACGGACACCTGGATTTAATGTACCGCCGTCGCAACGTTCGAGCGAACCTCCTGTCCTAGCAACTCGCTGTTGCCGCTCGCCTCTACCAACTAGCGAGTTATCTATTTTCTTCGTCTTCTTCTTTTCCTTCTTCTTTTTCTTTTCTTTCTTCTTTTACTTCTTCTTCTTCGCCTTCTTCATTCTCTTCTTCTTTTTCCTTTTCAAATTTATTCCTTCCTCTTCTTCTTCTTTTTCTTCGCTAACAACGCGACAGTTGCTAGGCAACGATCACGTGGCACGGCTTGAAAACATAGCGCAGTGTAGCTTTTGATACAAAAGCACAGCCAAAATCTACCGCAGGGCCTGTCGTTCCGTCTGCTCTCCGATTACGCTGTCCAAATTACCATCTGCGATTGCCCTACCGTCGGAAACTTCAAACCCTCATCTGCCCACCTGACTTTTGAAGCCCCAGAGCTACCCTGTAAGGCCTTTTATTCTTTTCACATCTGTATATTTAGTTTTATGCAATTTTATCAAGCATTACGTGGAATTTAAATGCGTCACTTGAGCCGCTATATACACGTTCACTCGTCACATAATTTGCTGCTAATTGACGTCGTTGCTCATAATAACAAAAAGCCCCATTGGGACTCTTTGTTTTTTTTTTTTCGCCAGCGCCATTAAAAGTATCATGTGCACACATTAGCCATATTCGCTGCCCATACAATAAAAACGAAGGGTAGCGCGAAATGCGTTGGCGTTATTCCATTCAAATCTCTGCAGCCAAAACAGTGGCGTACTGTAAGAACGCTCCTTCTACTTTCTGACTAGCCTCAACAATAAAGTAAATAACAACTGCTCCTTACCAGTACTTGCCTATGAGGCCGAATTGAGGGAGCAAACAAAAAAGGTTCATCTTGAGCTGACGACAACGCAAAGAGGTTGGAATGAAACGTGGTAGGTGCAACGTTAAGAAACACAAAGCGAGCAGATTGGATCAGGGAACAAACGGGAGTTAATGACATTCCATTCAAATGTATGTAAGGCGAATGTAAGGTAACCGACGGTTGCTAAGGACAGCTGTCTGCATTCTCAGAGAATACAAGTGTAGGACGAGCCGGATGAAAATTAGGTGGTGGTATCAGGTTAGGAAGTTGCGGGTATCAAGTGGATGCCACTAGCCCAGGACTGGGTGTTAATTGAAAAGATACGGTAGAGGTAGAGGATTTCGCCCTGCGTCGTGGGTGTAGTCAGGTTAAAGATGATGATGATGATGGTAATGATGATGATGATGGAAACATGCAATAAAGTAAACAAAGTAACAAAGCAAATGCATTAGCAAACGTAAAAAGCACGCGTAACGCGCACAAAGAAGGCACTGATATAAATAAAAACAGTAAGGCGGTTCCTGGATATGCAAAAAGATGTGAGACGTCGAACCACGATTTCACACAATGTGATCGTATTAGTGCTTCTTGTTGAAACTTGATGACATTCTCAGCCGAGCAGCAACAACATTCAGTTCGGAAAAGGAAGTTAAGGAATCTTATTAATAGATTTCAGACTTTAGAGCCGTATAACAGCTAATGCGAGAGGAATGGCGATAGGCGGAAGGATCAATACGAGAGGGCAACTAAGTTACGAGATAAGAGAGCATGTGAAAAGTTAAGCCTCAGTCGGCGAAACGCGCTGTTAGTAACGCCAAATCTCATCAGGGGCTTTTAAAACTTATCCCGAATAGACCTTAATCCCGAGAAGGAGCACAGAACGCAGCCCTTCCTAGAAGCGTCAAAGCATCGGTGTTTTCTTTCGGCATGCGCATGGTGGAAGCAGCAAACATAATGCGACCGCTTTTCTTCGCAGTATCGTCAGTTGTGTTAGCAGAAGCAGCGAAAGAGGCACTTCACTGCCGTGGGGATAGAATAATTAATAGGGATTATCGATCACTCGATATCATCGGTGATCATGTGTGTTCCTAGAGCAGCCTAAGTTGCAAAGGCGAAATGAAACACATAGCGCTGACTCACGGCGTACTAACTTTCCGGCTGCAGTTGCATTGTTTGGAAGCCTCAAGTTCTCTGAAGTGAACGTCAGTGGATTGTATAGCTGTAAAAAATCGAATAACCCGCTCCGGCTCGCTTTGCAGAATCGCAAGCACCTATAGTTTAGAGCAGCACACGGTAAGTTGTCAATGGCCTATCACAGTGGCACTTCACGTTTCAGACATATAGAAATAAAAAATTTAAGCACACGGGCGTTAGGTGCTTTTAAATATGCAAGCTGCAGGCAAAGAATAAAACTTGCAGTTATTGGTTTTCTTTTTTTATTCTGGGAGCTTAACTACCGATTTCTACACACATTAAAAACTTTTCTTTTTTTCATGCTTCCACTTCACCTAATGGCTTTTGATACTGCTGTGAGGTAGCTAAAATGTGCCTAAATGAGCAATATTACTTGTTCTGTTAATTTCATGCATTTTCAAAAAATCTGGTTCCCAAATTTGGAAGTTAGGCGAAAAAGAGAGACTTCGTAGATGTAATATATAAAATGCTTTGACTTCATGTTCTGCCGCATCGCCAAATATAATTCAGCACTATCACCAGTGAGGCTCATAGACTGATTCGTAGCCAGCTTGGGTTTTATTAAATTTGACTCCAGTATATAACGGAGTGGGATTCTAGTGAACTAACCAATCATGACCGTGAATAGGGATTCGCCGAATTAAGCCGTGCTTCTCAACAATGTTGAAATACATGCTTAGCTTGTTGCCGATTGGGTATGTTGTATGTTCTACCATTCTTTAAGTTACATCTCGATCCGATAACGCGTTGATAACTGTATGCGTGCACCAAAGGGCAATAAAATGACAAGGAAACGATATAAGTGAGTTGTGGGCCAAAGTTCGTAGCGCAACAGTAATTTTTCTGTAATGGGGCACAAATGTAGGCCATGACGCAAGCACACACTTCCCTTTAGTATATGAAAGTTTTCAAAGATGGGTAACTGTAGCCTAACTTGACGCCAAACTCTTGTCGCTCGGTTATACCTTCAATGTTGCTGAGAGCCTGAAATGTGAGCAATTCAGATGACTTGAAGGAACGCAACGTTTAACACGCGTCTTTGTCATCCATTTACTGGTCGCTGCACTCAATGAACACTCGCAATCAGTTCATCGAGCTGATGCATTGCATCGTCCACGCCAAACCATTACAGACATTTTAGGAACTGCCGCGTATAGTTTCCACATCAGACACACCGTACGGGCAGCGCCCAGAATAGCGCTGAACCTTCCACGCAGCCCAAATCCTTAATCCTGACGCTGTAAGAGACAGGTCTAAAGCTTTACGGCTCAACTGTCGCCATGACAGCTGCCCGAGTAGGGTAAACCAATCCAGCAAGATTCTCATTGGCAACGCAGTTACACAAACGCGCAATTTGTTTACCTTCGTAAGTAGCAGATTATGAATGGCGCCATTGTACTAGACGCTGATTGAAGTAAGCATGCGCGGTATTGCGATGTACTCTTTGAATCTGTACCGGCAAGCATTGCGCTCGTAATCCCTTAATACCCGCTCCCTGAGGCCCGCGCAGTTTCTGCACTGTCCCACGAGTCGCTTGCTCTGTACGCCTAACATCTCGAAGGCGATTGCTAGTGCTTTGTGCAGCCGGCCGTATTTGCCTTAAGCAAACACAATAGTAGAGACAGCGCCAAAGGAACAACAGCTGTTGGCCTTGAGAATAAAGACATGGCACTGATTTGCTTTCTTTGACCTGTCCACTTTGGGAAAGCTCATCGCGCTTCTTTCCTTTGCTTGTATTGGACTACCACGCATATCCTGCATGGGGTTAAGAAATCAAACGCCAGACCTATAGAAAGCACGACCAGTTACACAGCGTTCTTTCTCTTTCAATGGACTCCCCTGCCTACTCCAATCAGCGCAGTGACCCGGCCGATGCATATGCTCGTGGTAGGAATCAATATAGGGGCCGCTTGGCCACAATACATAGTGTGCGACTGCGAATCCCAACTCTGGACGAGAGAGGAACAACAGCCCGACCTCCTGATGTCGTGGACGGCACGGCGACCATTATAAGGACACTGCGCGGATTACACCGTGCCCTTCTAGTCCCTTGCAAACAGCGGGGCACGCAGTGTGTGGAATTACGTCCTTAGAGGGAAACTATGCATGCCCAGAATATTGACACGAGATTGGAAACGCCACTCCCGTCCGTTCTCTCTGAGCTCCCTTTGCCCCGCTCCTCTATGGTATTTCGGTATTAACCTCGCCAACCCTCGCCAACCAAGTACTACGGTCGTCGCCCTTTGTTTTCAAGCGCGAAACGAAAATACGAGGCAGAAGAACGTGTTATTCTGATGGCGCCTCTCTGCGGGAGGCGGCTCGTTACAAATCAAGCCGCTCAATACTGCGGAACAAATCCGTGTCATTTTTATACCAGCCAGCCACATTCCCTTCCTTCGCTAGCGTGGCTGGGAATTTTTCTTTTATGCTGATCATTCCCCGCCTGCCACATCTGGTTCCATAATGGGTTGCGTCGCCGGCAATGGCCTTAGTACAAGCGGCTTCGCTTTCATGGAATAACTCGATAGTGAGTGAGTGCGGTTGCAACGAACAAATCGAGTTTCCTGAGAAGGAGTGACACGCTTCCCTCTTCACTTGTGCGTTCAAAGTTGTCCTTCTGTGGCCCAACCAATTTCCACTTCCCCTCATTTCCACCCTCCCCAATGTGCAGTTGTTGCGTGGATCCTAAAGCGTGCTCAAATGTGGGCTCTCTCGGCAATTTAGGAGGCCCCTCGAAAGTGCGCCGCACGATATTTCCCGCCGCTTTTGGATATCTATTCGCGACCACACTTAAGTATTCGAATCGACGATAACGCTGCGTTTTTATACGTTTCAGCTGCGGTGGGACAGAATGCAATCTTAAGAAAAGACACAAAGAGAACGATCATTCGTAAGCCGCGCCTTTTTCTTCGCCGTTATATTTTCATGGAAAGAAGAAAAGCTTTTATATTTTTTTTTAGTTTGTGGAAGTGTCTGCTATACTGTCCTGGGAGAGGCAAATTTTCCTAGAGCCTCTCCAGGGAGTGATCGCTTGGCTTTTCTTATCGAGTTTTATTGGCTTTCTGTAAACAATCGCTTACAATTGCTGCTATAGTTGTGGGGAACTTCTGCGTCATTTTGAATTAGTGCAGTGACCTACATAGATATCAAGTGAGCTAGCTTTTAGACTTTAGGGAGAATTTTGAAGAAAATGCTTGAAAAAAGCTAAGTTATGTACATTGTTCTCCTTTGTGTTGAATCCTTGAAAAGTAGAATAAAAATTTGCACATCAGCGCAATGGGGAAAAGTAGGAATGAATAATCAAGTATAAACCACGCAGGATATGCAGCCGGGCGTAAACTGAAGTGTATCGTGCGGTATGTTTTGAGGAAGAAATCGGGAAGGCCGGGTGCCAAACGATCATGTTAGCTATGTTATTCAAGCCAATTATTGTCCCAGGGAAGGAAAGAATCCTTAAAGCAGGTTTTAGGTAAGCGCAGTAGAAGCTTTACTTATATTTCGTTTTGGTGGTATACTGTCACTACAAAAGTTTCCTATGTCCAGTAATCAATTGAGCCAAGAATATAGGCGGCTAAAAGCAATTTCTATGCTGTCCAGGGCTATAAAATAGGCAAAAGTTGCCAATTTGGGTGATATTCACGATGAGTTGGAAATGAATTACCATATGTAATCTCATTGCTTTCGATAGAGTTACTTAGTAGTTCTGTCGATATTGAGACTGATTGCCTTGTATAATTGCTGTGAAACTTCTTATACAATTATTTTACTGTGGGATTCATCACACCAAGTAATAATCGTTTGCACATTATCGCGCAACAATTACTGACTTCAAATATTTACAATCTCCTTTTAGACAGCAAGGTAATTAGTATTTTTCTGTAACAGTTATGCTCATTTTCTAGGCTCCTTTCTATTTTTAAGGAACCAGTCTATTCGCTAAAACATGAGCTAATATTTTTCATAAATATTCATTACTAATATCTAGCAGATTTATATCGTACCCCCAATTTGTGTTAAATTTCATTATTTATGCGTGCTCACTTTCTAGTTAATGGCTTCTGTTCTTAGGGTTATACTTTGATAATAATAAAGGAAACCTTAGTTTTCACAGACTTGTCAAGAACAAACCTAACTATTCCAATGAAATAAATGTATGTTGGCCAAGCCCCGGTGACACTGACAATATACTTTAACCCTTTAAAGCCAAATTACGAGGAATACAAATGAAAGCATTATAATTGCTACAATATGACAATGAGTTCCGCCACATTAAAAACTTAAATAATCCTGTATGTCCTGAATTCGCTACACTGGCCATTCAGGTAATTTTATAATAATTATAGCACCAGTTATTAAAACAGCATTTAGATGCATATCACCTACCCGCTCACGTGAAAAAACGAGGTGCGGCGAATTATTGGAGGACAGGGCTGCTGTTTTCTGTATATGGTTCCAGAAACGAGAATGCACATGAAAACCTTACTGGGCCTATAACGTTATTAAATAAGGCCACAAAATCAGTCACATCACCTGATATAATTTCGAAATGTAGGGTATATTTTTTTATATTTCATAATTATATCAGGTGAAGTGGCTGAGTTTTGCAAAATATTTATGCTTCAAACCTGGCAACAGTGACGTATACGATAGGACGATGCAGATGCTATTTTTTTAGAAGAAAGTGGTAAAAACCTATCTTAGGCCTTGAAAGTTACTAGATGATTTCAGAAGTTGCCCGTTGAATAAATGCCTTTTATTGTTTCTTGGTAGCGATTGAACTGTCTTTTTGGTGTTGTTTATTGTTACTCTAGTAGAAAAAAAAAAACAGCTCTTATAAGACGGCGTTGGTTGTATCAAATAACTTTACTTTATCGACATGCAGTTACCAGTACACCACAATGGTCTCCCTTGTCACTTTTATCCCTAGAAGCACCTATTTTATCTTAAAATCAATAAAGCGAATCTCTTCCCCTTGTGCAAGTATATACTCAATGTGCGCAGTAAATTACGCGGTTAGCGAAATAAAAAATTGCTGAATCAATGCTAAACAGATGAGTGTCTAACCAACCTAGGATTCAGGCTTTTATGTTTTGTCAATAAAGCAAACGCGCTGTTCCTAAAACTCGGTATATTTCAGTTTCGCAACTGCAAACACCAGTTTCGCGCCGTTTTTGTTTTTCTCTTCATTTACGACGTGAACGAAAATTACAAACACAGTCGCATGAACGAAAATCACTCTATAATATAACGGTTACATAGAATCAATTCGTCCTGCCAAAAACTACCCCTTTTCTCCCCGCTAGTTGATTAGGAACACCCGCAGTAACGCGAAACAAAAAGATTATCACAATATACTTTAACCACAAACTGTTTGCAGAAAATTTTAGAAGATTTGGAAAATTGTGAGCGTGCACATTTTACTTGTACGCCTTTTCATCCCTCCGTATTTTACCTTTCAAGGCATGCATATACATAACGGTTACTGACTGGGGCTGAAACTGCCGACCAGCTATTTAGATATTGTGTCACGCTTTCTTTAAAAGCCAAATGCATTTTTCCCAAGGAAGGCACAAGCCATTAGAAGGGAAAAACAGAATACAAGGACAGGAAGGCATAAATGCGTATGCTAACTGATGTTAATAAACGGCGATTAAAGTGAATAGCCAGGTAACCTTGCCTAAATTTTCTTTCAAAATAGAGGAAGTGAAAGATAACAACCATAAATCTTCATGTCATGCGTTATCACGAAACACGTCCAGTTTTTAGTTATTCTTGTGTTTGCTTTATCGCGCCCAACTCAGGTTCCTAAAAAGAGCTCATGGGCCGCCATCACTACTAGAAAACTTTCCTCGGCAAAGTATTCACACCTGGGTGCGACAGACTCCACCTGTTTAAACTTTGCGGTATAGCAGTAGTTATATGTTTTTATCAGCAACTTTGGTTTAGGAGACTAGACTGCGGAGCAGCCGCTCCTTATCGACGCCTCTGAGTGCCCGGAAACGCCGCGAATGAGCAGCACAGCGTAGGCCTCTGCGCACTCACGATAATTTATGCACAGAGTGCCGCCGGTGTAGAGCCACTCTATGAGCGATATGGGTCTCATGTGGGCAACTTTCGAACCATTTTTAGTTTTATATTTTAATCTATATGCAGATTCAGCCATTGGTCTTTTGAATTTTAAGCATGTTGCCCTACGGGCTATCGCTACTGGGTTATCGTGTATTCGAGTACCTGAATTTTTGAAAAAGCCTGATGATAGATTGCGGTTTAAGCAAATACCTGACCGAAAGAAATAAGCCCCCATGAAACTAGATGGGCCACGTGGGATATCATAAGGAGGAGGGAGTTAAATTGCACTATAGAAATAGATTAAATGTAGGTATCTCGTGATTTTAACATACGCTTATTTTCTCGTGCGAAAATTACCTCCTATACGTTTTTAAGGCATTAAGACGCAGTCACCAACCACCTCTATGATGTAAGTTTTTGATCATACGATCTGGAAACGATTTTTCTTACTTGTGGGTTTTAGAGACGCCAACAAGCAGGGAAGATTTGGCGCACTAAATAAAATGCGCGCAAATGGACGGTTTCGAATTATTCCGGTCATTAGCAGCCTGGTGACTTTCTGGGAAATGCGACAAGATGAATGATTTTGTATCGCCCGATGATACGGCGGGACTTAATTGCTCATCCGACACGGGCTGGCATTCCAAGTCAGCGCAGTCATGCAGCCACTGATTAGGAAAACACCATGAATCAACACGTATCAATGGCTAAAGCAGATTACTGCACGGATTATGTCTTTCATATGGGATTATAACGTTACGCAACTTCGTGCATGATGCAGTTTTACTTCAAGCCAGGAACGACACCTTGGTAAACATTGTGAAACTGGACTTTGCTTTTCCTTTCAGCGTAGCTTAGAATATCTGGTGCCGTGTGCGGACGAAATTGCAGCTCCAACTTGCGAAGTTTTACTGTTCTTCTATTTACTCCTGTTAAACTAGCTGTGGTTTATCGGCTTGTGGAAGAAACGTTAAGCGGTATTCACATTGGTTTGAAAATACGTTTATTTTTTGTTTGTTTTTTTACACAGATGTAAATACATGACGAACGAGAACGAGCTAAGGTGTTATCTAGGAGATAAATATGAAAAAAAAATCCTTTATGCGAGGTCACATAGAAGAGGACAAAACAAAACAAAAACAAAAACTAAGGATGAAACATTAGAAGTGAGTATACAAATAAGATTTCATTCATAAAAAGTGGTGGCAATGTTAAGGAAAAATGAGTGCTTTAAGCTTTTAAAGAATGGTTTGAGTTGGGACATGGGACCGATTTGGTCGTAGTAGTCTGAAGGGACATTGAAGGCAGTTGGCACATAATTATATTTCAAGAGTTCCTTTAGTGAAATGTGTAGAGTGACGTTATATAAACTATGGTGAAGATTTTCTTTATTACGACACGGAATATGGAAATTTATCTTTAAAATCACTAAAGAAAATTAGCGAGAGATGCTAGTCGCAAAAGAAACAGCCGAAATGAAAAGGCATGCCAAGGAAGTCAAACAAGGACACAAGAACACATCATGTGGATATGTGCAACTGTACACAACGCTCTTAAAACTTCCCTGTAGCAAAGCACGAACGCATTTCTAAAGCAGTTTCTAAAAAGGGCTATGGAGTGAGTAAAAAAATTGCAGGCTAGCACGAAAGCAACAATCATACGAAGAGCGAACGATTTGATAATGAACAATAGCCATGATACACTATGAAGTTTACAACAAGCAATTGTAACCTGTCAGAATACACTCCGAAGTATTTCAATGAGTTCACGTACTGCACTTGGCAACAATAGCATGAAGGACACTGATAGGTATGCAAAAATAAAGGTTTGTTCATTGCTGCTTGTTATGGGTTGAGGCACTGGCAAGAATAAGGTTATTGTGGAACCATTTTTCAGTGGCTGTATTGTGATTTTGCGGGATATTTGATACGCTCGGTGGGCAGACCGGTATAATTAGCATAATAAAATTATTTAATTAGGCATGTAGTGAGGAAGGTCATCAACAAACCGATCGTGAAGGGAGGGAGCGAAACAGTGTCCTGTGGCTCCTCACTTCGAATAGGTGCTTCTCTGCTAAAGTCAATTCCATTCAGTGCAATTTGGGAGTGACTAGACGGACAGTTTTCAAAGAAGTAATAAAATAGGCCACGAAACCCAACATGCAGGTCCCCTTAAGGAAGATACTCTGGTTCTCCAACAAGAACACTTTGGGCAAACTCTTATAAGAGAAGCACTAAACAGGCTATTCTCAAAACCCTTATGAAGGAGATATGAAAATTCCTATCGTGTACTTGAGGTAAATACGATTATAACGGACATATTATAGTAATAGGCCGATGCCATTGGCTGTTCGTCCTCATTTTATGAATGTTAATTGCTCATTTCTTCATTTGTGTCTGAGTAGACATGATAGCATGGTCTGATATTTGAAAAAAAGGAAGATTTAGAAACTACAACTTCACACGGAAGAAAAACAGAGGTTAAATGAACAAGGATCAACTTGCCAAGCCCTAATGAATTTCACTCCATGCGCTTGTTCTCCTTAATCGTTATTACCCTGAGTGCAGCCCCCATAAACCGTGTTCTGTCTCGCCTGACCCCGTCCTTTAAGCGGCAAATATATACCATTTCTGATCGATCGGCCCAAATGATTTCTCTGGAAGGGTTAGTTGGAGACTTAGCTAATATCCCTCGAACAGCTGGCGTTTGGCGAAAATCCGCTTGTCGGCAATTACCGGGCCTATACTCGGCTATACACTGGAGCGGTAACCACGGTGGCGCAACATCGCACTCCGCCGGATTTCGCTACGTCTTTGAGTTTATATGAAGCGCGTATCCTGCTTCAAGTATGACGTTCACGTGTTTATGCACTGGCCCGAGCATTCGCGCCTCGTAGACTGGCTTTGACAGAACGTATCTTTTTCCTCGATCGACCAGCACGCAGAAGGCTTTCAATGCAGGCCGTATCTCGCCGAGCATGCTTGCTCTCAGCGGCTCGATTACATCGTTTGGTGTGATGGAGGACGCGTGGCGCAGACAACAAAGCGATCTGTCTCAAAAATAAGCTCGTTCCTGCGCCTCCTGGGAAGGCCTTATGAGGCTAGGTGTTGTAACGAATTGGTCACGCCTCTTGTGACAAAGCGCTCCTATCATTCTCTGCCCGATCAATGAGGTCAAAGCCGCCGAGCCCGTACCTCTAGGCTTGAACCGAAAAGGGGCTATTGTTTCCTAAATAGTGTCACAGGCGTCTTCCACTAGCAACAAAGCGTCACCGGGCTGTGTTGCTGACAAGTGTACTGTTGTCTTGGCGGAAAACTAAGTGGAGACGACGCCCTGCTTTCTTGTTTATTTTTTTTTTCTTTCGTTCATCGTCTCCGCGCTTGCCATGGACTCATGCTGCATCGGCAGCAGCTCCCTCGGTCGCCTGGTGCGACGGCAAACTGCCACAAAATGGCGCGCAGACCACACCCACCGCCAGCCGGCAACGCCCAGAAGACAAGGAGGCCGTGAGTAAGTGGTCTTTTACTAATAGCCCCTTGCCACGCATGTCAGAATCATCCGCGTGCTTTGCTTTACGAGATCCCACTGTACCCCCCTCGGCCCTGCTCTCCAGCGACACTAATACCACAATAACAAAGTGTTGCTTCTGGAAAGGTTTCTTTCTTGAACGTGTACGGAGACAACGCGTAACCACGCGCGTGAGGTGTGAATACCAGCGGAGTTGTTCAGCCACTGCATCTTCTATGGTTTTGCACGCAGCAATGTTCAGGCGCCTCGCCCACAGATGTTCCGGCAGGAGGTTTTACTTCGCGCATTTTTGTTTTCGGCAAATCTTGGTTTTTCTCCGTTTTACTTCATAAAATATTTATTAAAGCACGTACAAGAACGAGCGTCATTTTGAGGGGAGCAATGTGGCATTGAATAACGCATTCTTGCATATCGAAGCAGGCAATCCACTCTCTTAAACCAGAAAATGCAGTTTCCTTTTACTTTTATAAGTGTTCACTCACTCTCTACGCATCCTCACAATATCCTTCCTATGGCGTTGCCTTCGCTTCAGTATACCCGGCCATTTGGCCAAAAATGCTTATTTAAATTTCATTTGTAAATAAAGGTGATTCCTTCACTAGACACAGGCTTGTCAGTAACATTTTATTGCATTATTCGTGTAAAAATAAACAAATAAAACAGTATGTTATGGCAGACATAAGGAAACAAGAACTATAATCCTGTTTGTATAACCCCACCGGGGTGGCGCAGTGGTTACGGCGCTCGACTACTGTTCCCAAGGACGCGGGATCGAATCCCGGCCTCGGCGGCAGCTTTTCGATGGGGGCGAAAAGCAAGGTGCCCGTGTGCTGTGCGATGTCAGTGCACGTTAAAGAACCCCAGGTGGTCGAAATTTTCGGAGTCCTCCACTACGGCGTCTCTCATAGCCTGAGTTGCTTTGGGACGTTAAACCCCACAAACCAACCAACCTATTTGTATAAGAAAGTATGGGATGGTGACCATTAAGCAATACGCTAATAGCAAAACCTCCTGTGTCAAAACCGTTCTATCCTTAATATTTGCTGTGTCACTCAATAAAACACCATCATTCAGTTAAGTAAATGTAGAAATAAGGCTCTTCCTACCTGCCTTCTTTTGTAGATTAAAGCTTACAGCCATCTAGAGTGCTCCTATTTTTCAATGGCGTTTAAAGTAGCGGACAGAACCTTTCTCGTTTCTTGGCCAAAGATGTACAGGAACCATTTTGATAGGCATTCTGCGTAAACGTGCAGCGGTTTGCAACTTGTCTTTATTGCCTTGTTCTTGTCCACTAGATCTATGCCAATCATCACAACTGTGTTTCTTAACTGCTTCTAAGAAGCAAAAAGCTACTCATTTCTCTGGAAACGTTTTGTTTTAAGAGGACGCAAGTAAGCGTCTTTGTGGTTTCGACACCTGCACGGGCCCTTAGCTATAAGAGAATGCTGCTTACGGCTTTCGAATAAATCAATGAACCCTTGTCTTTTATTATATGTATTATATTGTATTATATTTATTATAGCGCTGTATATGTTCAAATACGGCGCTTGATTCTATGGTATTAGCTTATGAATTGCGCGAACAAAAGTAATCTATCTCTTACTAGGCCAGTGCTTCTGCCAATATTATTTCTAAATAAATAAATAAATAAATAAATAAATAAATAAATAAATAAATAAATAAATAAATAAATAAATAAATAAATAAATAAATAAATAAATAAATAAATAAATAAATAAATAAATAAATAAATAAATAAATAAATAAAAGATCACCACAATGCACCCTAAGCAGACGTTCATTCGTTCACAAAGAATTGAGGCCGCCGCCTTACATAGCTAAAGCTGTGGAGCATCCCTCACATGCCTGCCAGTTAGAGGGCAGATTACTGATTCAGCCAGTAAAGGTTACTTTAGTGTGAAATAAAACTACCGCGTCTGCAGTTAACATATCTAAAGCAGCTTTAACTTTTGCAGTTGCCCGACGCCCATTTATATAGTTTCAAGCCTATATATAATCGGGATTTTGCATCGTGCAAATATTTCCTTCCAAGCATATGTGTACATACTTCGTTCGCACAAAGGCCCTTTTATTCTGGTGTGTTTTTATTGCCCTATTTCTAATGTTGTTGTACATCTTCAGTAACAACTGGTGCAAAGAAATCTAGCAAAAATGCTTCCGATATCACCAACCTCCTGATCCGACGGTGCCCTATTCTTGCTCGGTGCTTCTCGTGTAACATTTCCCGAAGCTTACTAAGGAAATTAGCGTATACTGCGTCACGTACGCTCAAAGCCAAATGAAAATGAAATGCAATTATCACGTAAAATGTACTTCCACGCTGTTTTAAGTTTGTCCGGGGATAGATATATATGCAGTGTATTTGTCGCAGGGGCTGTTTCACAAAGCGGCAGCAAATATAAAATATATATATTGGATACAATATGATTTGCCGACTCGCCTTACGTAAAGTTTATGACAACGGCTCTAAAGACGTACGAATGTTGAATGTTTTCTCAGCAGAGACCCGAACGGCATGTACTCACGTGCCAACAACATATATGACAACCCGGGGAGATGAATACACGGATCTAGCAAAGTTCTCAAGAACAAAACAGCACCAAATCCAAGTTCGTTTCCTTTTTTTTTTTTTTTGTCTCTAGGAGCATTGAGACCTGTTATTCCTAATAAATTCATCCATTCATTCAAACTCCTTAGTTTCAAGCAGTGAATCTGTTGTGGTCTTAGGCTGCCGCCTTCTAAGCTCACAGAAAACACTGAATGCCTCAAAGGAAGCTTCTTGGAATGTTCGCATGTTGCTCACTTGCATGATTTTCCGCACAATAAGCTTTAGTTTTCTTCAAGATAATTAAATACTTATTCATTTTGCAATGATTTACTTTTCGGAACAAACTCTTCCGAATGATCACGGGGTTCTTATTGTTTATTGTCATTGTTTTTTGTTTTTTTCAGTAGCCACCTCTTTCGCTTGGATAATGCACTTCGCTTATATTTTCCCGCGTGATCTTGCTTTTAGTTTTTCCTACTTGTTCAACCCTGCAAACTGCCCAAGGAAGAGAGATCTTCGTTACACGTGCCCGCTGTAGAATAGTTTTGCATTCATTTTGTGTAAAAGCGAGCCTTCATTAAAAGAGCATTTGGCTGCATTCCTCATTCCTGGTTTCGATTTTCGCGGTATTCAGCGCTGGCCTTCCTGTATATAAAGAGTAAAGCCATAATTGTTCTCTAGAAGGAAAAAAGAAAAAAAAAAAAACGGGGGATGAAATGTCAGCTGCATAAAGCTAAAACAAAGAAAAATAAGCGAATAATATCGTTGTAGTTTCCCAGCAGCCACTTATCCAGTGATTACTTTGCTGTGGTCATTAAGGTGAAAAGCTGATTCCTTGCTGGTGCTTAGGTTATTATTGGGATCGCTGCCATTGCAAACTAAATAGGCACTGGCGGATATATCAATAATAATATAATAATAGAATATAATAATAAGGATTTTTATTAACCGAACACGCCCATCAGCTTGTTAGTTTTTCTAAAGCCAACAGCCATTTTTCAAAAGCGCATGAAATATGGTTCACCGCATAGCGCCTACCTAAGCATTGAAGTTTGACATCTCCGCTGTCAAAAAAAAAAAAGAAAAAAAGAAAGATGTAAGGAATGCGAAAGCACATAGATGACTTATTTTTATTTTGCTTCAAGGCCGGTGTGCTTGCGCCTCGGCAGGCACATTTCCATGATCCAATTTAGAAACGGTTTTCTTTCACAACAGACGGAGCGCTATTGCCTTGAATTCTGTGAAAAATAACCAAGAGTTTCAAGGATAAACTCCATTACAAAGAGGTGTGCTATGAGCGTGGATCCCGCTTTTGGATTCTCGGGATTTACGCTCAGCGCTCAATTTTACAACCAGCCATGAATTTGCAGAGCGAACGATATTTCCCGGTATGCACTCGGGCTTTGATTTGACGGCGATACAAATAAAAATGATTATCTTCTAGCGCTGGCTGAATAAACAGTCCAGTAGATCCTCGCATGCGTCATATTTAAAAAAAAAACTATCTGATTCCCTATTACGTCATCTCAGTACAATGTACTGTGCAAGCATTAATAATCGCTGCCGTGAAAACCTTGAGCTAAGAAAAATGCAGAAAGGAAAGGACAAGAAAAACAGTGCCTTCAAGTGATCTTATATTGAGAGCCTATAGAGGGGGGTGTTTCCAGTAAAACTGGATCGCCGGCCCTGTTATAGGTCAGGCTACAACTAAGCGAGATAGTTCTTCCAAGCGTTGGAAAATAAAAGAAAAAAGCCAGGTGCTTAGTGGATGTGAGAAACGGGTCTAAAAATATATTCCTATAAGAGCAGACCATAATTGTACTCGCATAGTTCTTCGTTATAGTTCGCGTATGGTCTACAGCATCTTTTTTTTTTGTTCTTCCTTCCCCGTTCCTTGCTACCAGAGGGCCATTTTTATTATGCTGAAATCTAGCGAGTCTTCCGCGCTCCAGGCTTCTACGTCGGTATCAGCACTCCTTACTTCCTTCACTGAGAGGCCTAAGATCCCTATGCGCTGCATGGACATGCACTGGGGAACGTAGAAAAAGGTCGAGATGATATCGCGGCACCCTTCAGCCCCAGGTACCTGCACTGCTACGATGCGCTCCCAGTGCAGACAAAAAACTCATTTATGTGTATGTTCTTTGTGCGTCGCTCACCTGAATACACCCGGAGGGCTTCCAATAAAGACGCCTCCCAGCAGGGTGCCAGATGGAACCAAGGTTCAAGAATGAGATGCGGGCAGGGAGTTAAGAGAAAGGGATAAAGGAGGCCAACCAGAAGAACGAAAGGAAAAAAGCAAGGTGAGGAATGAATGTCTAGTGGATCAAGATTCTGGGAGAGGAATATCGCGGCTGTCGGAGGCAATTTCGGCACTGCCAAGCGAATGGCGTGTAAGAGAAGGGGAACCTTTTCTTCCCATGGAAGTTATCAAAGGACCTCCGCCGGGGCTTCCTACAATACCGCAGCACTAGGAGCGGTCACGATATCTGAGGCAGGTCTACGGCGTTCTCAGATGCAGTCTTGTCGAAGGAGCCTGTACAGACTGGCTTACGTGGCATGTGCACACGTTCTGTTAGATTTCTCTAGTGAAGATGTGGTTTTGCAAAGAGTACATGCCGTAAAATAACATGTATTAACCAGTAGATTACAGCCGCTGTTTTTAGCCGAGGCGGTGATAAAAATTTATCCACAATTTCTGGAGAAATACGAACTTCGGCTGGTAACTTTTTGTGGGTATTTCATTTTTTAGGTGTATATTTTTACTTTGTATCTGTTACTAATGCTACCATGCGAAAATGATGGCGTCTGATTATAGCTCAGTAGACTGCCGCCTCCATTTTTCAGAAGCACCCCCTCCCCCCTCTCCCCCCGCTACATAGCCCAAATCTAAACAAGTGTCGTAGCGAGCCATTCATTGCCCCCGTCGTCACACCTTTTCACCTCCCGCTGCCCAACTTCACCATACAAACTTTTCTTTAGCCCCCCATACATTTTTCCTGTGTTTTTCTCAAAGCCTTCTTTCAGTGGAAGCCCACATAACAGCGCAAAAAATATATACACGTTATATATATATATATATGTGAAGGAAAGAAGCCGACAGTCGGCGAGGCCAAGGAAAACGTTGGGGATGGTACTTTATGTCTTTTTTTTTTTAATGTTTACTTGGATAATCACAGAAATTAGTAATGTAATCTGTTAAGGGGAAAGATAATTAGATACAAAGTAGAAGAAAAAACAACGTGCCGATGGTGGGATCCGAACCCACGACCTCCGAATATCGCGTCCGGTGCTCTTCCAACTGAGCTGAGGGTGGCGTTGGTGAACACTCTCAAGGTTCGTATACAGACAACATAAATACCCAAGCAAGTAGCAGGGGGGACAGCGGCCGATGTAGCTCAGTTGGAAGAGCACCGGACGCGTTATTCGGAGGTCGTGGGTTCGGATCCCACCATCGGCACGTTGTTTTTTCTTCTACTTTGTATCTAATTATCTTTCCCCTTAACAGATTACATTACTAATTTCTGTGATTATCCAAGTAAACAAAAAAAAATAAAAAAAAAGACATAAATTACCATCCCCAACGCTTTCCTTGGCCTCGCCGACTGTTGGCTTCTTTCCTTCATGTATTATAACGAGCACCCTCATTTCCCCTTGATTGATCTGCCTATATATATATATATATATATATATATATATATATAGGATAAGTAAATAGACGTACTTGGTTGCTAGAGGTTACATAAAAGTGAAAAATTGCTTCATACTGTTTCCAAGTTTATTTGTAGTCGACGTTTCGGCAGGAGCCCTGCCTTTCTCAAGACTGAGAAAGTCTTGAGAAAGGCAGGGCTCCTGCCGAAACGTCGACTACAAATAAACTTGGAAACAGTATGAAGCAATTTTTCACTTTTATATATATATATATATATATATATATATATATATATATATATATATATATATATATATATATATATATATATATATATATATATATATATATATATATATATATATATATATATATATATCACAGAGAGCAATTGCGTTATGCGTTGGCAGTAAGATAGCATTATAAGCTGTTGATGCTCTTACATAGAGTTTTGCTTGATCTTTCAGGGTCTTGTTTACCGACACTTTCATGTCGGTGATTCCACGAAAGAAAACGTACAGATTGGCGTCTCTAGACGGAAATTTGGAGAGCTCATGGGCGTTCTGTAATTTATTCCCAGTTCATAGCAAATCGCCTGTGACGAGTCGCACTAGGGCACGGGGTGCATGAGCACCGTATTTGCTTGCACAGAAAGCGATCGTGGCCCGTAGAGCAGCGTGCATTAACTCTTCAGCAGACTCTGACGAGCCACTTGCCAATGGTCTCCACCAATCATCGCTCACCAATGATTTACGATGACGGTGCTGAGACCTTGAATTGTCAGATATCTGTTTCTGTTTGCATCTGCTTGTTCCAAAGGCCGGAATTTCATCCCCTGTGACGTTGATATCCGAAGCGCTGACGCTACACCCAAGAAACTGTACTGTGAATTGGAGCTACGCTCAGTAAGACCGGCTGTAAAATCGTGTTCAAATAAGCATTTTGAAACCCATTTATCCTCTATAAGCACCACTGGTCAGCCAGCTGACCATCTCACCATCTAGGTGAAAATCTCCCCTCCTCCCCGCCATATTTCATGTTCCTCCCCACTCCACTTGCATTTACCAGAAACGTCACAAGCCACCCACCCACCTCTTCCCACGTTTACCCCAACAAAGAAATCCTCTCGCACGTTTGAAGCTGCGGCTTAGCATAAAACCTATTACTGCAATAAAATCAACAAAGTCATACTGAAGGTAATTCCAACTGCTTTCGATGAATTCTAGTTTCAGCGGTCTGATCGCTCTCGAAATTTGGTTTTGCGAGCGAACAGTGCTGTACTAAGTTCGGATACTTAGGCTTTCTCAAGACCACGAGCTATATGGCATCGGTTGGTCAGTGGCCAACGTATTCTTTTGTATAAAAATAATGGATGAGCAATTAGTATGTTGTGGACGAATCATAGGTTTGGTAAACTGGAGTGTATAATATCAAGTTTATTGCTCGAGAGAGCCGATTGTTAGTGCAAATTACGATGCTGTCAGCATTGGCATCACACCGTGTATCTTGCTAATGTAAATTAACGCTGAGTGATCGTATGCGTCCTTGGGGTCTCAATTCAGGGCGTTTTGCCTTTTATATCAAGGGCAGAAATTTTCTAACATGTAGTTTGCCTTCTTGCCTGTTGTCTAGTGCGAAGTAGCTGCATTGTTCTGCTATGGAGAATCTGTCTGAAGCATATCTCGTGCCACACTTACAGTCCCTATGCAGAAGACACCGTTTTGTATGCGTATTTTCTCGTCTGCTTCTTTCGGCTTTCAGTTGCTGGGTGAAATAAATTAGCCTTCCTTCGGTAACACTCGGTCACGTATTCTGCTTTTAGACATTGCTGGACTATATTCAAAACGCAAATGTAAAGTTAAGAGCTATGAGAGCGGAATGTTAGAGAACGTAAGTATATTGCATATCCTTTAGTCATGTGAAAACATTTTCACTGAAATACTACGCTTATATGAAATACTAATAAATTCACTCATAAAGTAGAAGTATTTCAGTGAATAGTGTTTTTAGAACCAATTTTATACACTCGTGGAAAAAAAAAACACTCGTCTATGATGACCATCATTGCAAGAAGCCCTTGATCGACCTAAGTTTATGTTCTTCCGGATAAAATAAATCGACTGGAAGCTTTTGGAAGTATCAACCGACATAAGAAAAGAAAAAAAAAAAACGACGCTGTTGCTACTTCACTTCAAAGCGAGAACAAGAATAAAAGAAAATAATTTTTTTTCCAGCTTGAACAACGTTGTGTGAAATTCACAGGGAAGGCATGTCGCAACTGAGTGAAAAGATGGGCCTTTAGCATCTGGCTAATAATTGCGTTCATTGTAGCCGCGCTTAAAAGCGTTGCAACCTGAAACCTGTAAAATTAGAGTTAATTGCTGTCTCTGTCATGCCTCGCACTTTCTTCTCACCGGCGAAAATTATCCTTCATTATTATATTTTCATTGTTATGTTTTGCCTATTTGATTTTGCTCCGGTGCGTTCATGTCCTCATTATCACACCTCACTCTTCCTCCCTGGGAAGTGTAGGGCTTGATAGTGAGAACATTATTATCGTGAAAAACGCGGCAACTTCGAGCGCATGTTGACTGAAAGCGACCGCAAGAACTTCGTGTACGGAGAATATTGTCCACGTTAAATAGTTTCCAGGTTTGCAAAAAAGTTAGTACGGGTTTGCCTTGTATTTGCGCCTCTCGATTCTTGCACGAAAGCTTCGGTATTTTATTCTTCAGTAAAGCTGTGTTTCTTTGTTAGCTGCCAGATACTGTCGGACAGATTGATGTGGCGATGAGCCTGCTTTCTGGAAGAAAGGTAGTCAGCCGAAAAGTAACATAACTTGATTGGGACAGGTTTAAAAGGAATAAAATATTAATATCTAGCCCGCACAGCACAAGTCAGAACGAGCTGAGAAAGCAAAAAGATGGAAAATGCAATGACGCTCTGTGAACAAAGATCATTATTTTGAAATTGTTTTGCAGAATATTAAGAACAAAAAATGCCATTTTGAGCTGAAAATAAAAGAAATAATAATGTGTAGGCTTGTTGAAATTGACACGTGGTAAGAATAACGCTACCCGTACATGTTGTCTCGTTGCTGTCCCCTGACGAAATGCATGCAGTTAATTTCTGTGCATTGCAACAAAGCTTCTACTTCGTTGTTGCATCTTGATTTTTAGCACTATAAAACAACGCCTTAATGTCTTGCAGCCCCATTTTTTTATGTTCTAGTAGTATTGACACTTGTCACTACAATATTTATTTCTGGAAGAAATGATGATATTATTAATCTCGTTTGAAGTATCCAAAATAATGCCGAAACACCATTGAAACAAAATCAGCGTTTGATAACAAAAAGAGTTCCTCCCTACTTTACCGTGCACCACTACAACACCGAAACGCTATAAAACAGCACAGGCTTTGAAATTACCTGTTGATATTTTTCATCGCATAGTCACTTGACAGTGTGAAAAGATGATCACACCAGCTTACTTTGTGTATTAGCCAGGTGCATTATCTGTCACAATGGTTTACTTAAAAAGACACCTCAAAAATTTCAAATTTCTATTATGTAATCAGCTAAAGATGTTGAATATTGTTTTCTTGCTAGGATCATAACATTGCTATTCATTTTGTCATTTCCACGGCAAAAACTATAACGAACACGGCATCAGCTTCATTCTAATAATTATGGTCTTCTCGCTCTTTAATACAGTCTAGTTGCTTCACTATGCGCGGCTAATTAAACCCACCTCTTCCGAAGAACTACTAATTATGCAAGTTCATCTCCCCTGAACTATAGTACAAGAATATTTTTGGGGTAATCCAATTTGTTCCCTTAACACGGGAATATGACGCTCCTGTTTATTTTTCCGCAGACACGGGCCCACAGAAATGTTATTTGCGATGCTATTGGTAACCTGCGAGTGACGCTAGCGATAAAAACAGAAAGAAAACTAGACGTCATCATCGCAGAGCTTTTCAGCTGGTACGTCCCGAAAG
The DNA here is from genome assembly GCF_055883805.1 of Amblyomma maculatum. NCBI lineage: Eukaryota > Metazoa > Arthropoda > Arachnida > Ixodida > Ixodidae > Amblyomma > Amblyomma maculatum. Next base: position 78,023,239 of record NC_139347.1, read on the forward strand.
AAGTGAGCTAAGTGCCTCAGGCAAGATTTTTCGAAGGGAGGGAGAGTCCCATATGACATGGGACTCTCAGACGTAGTCGGAAGTTATTTACAGCTGCAACGGCTGTGCCTGACATCCGGAGATCCTTTGGGCGCAGTGAATGCCACCAGAACCGAACCAAGGACCTTTCGCATTATCCGACTGTCGAGAGCCCGTATGTGCGGGACAAAAACCTAGCAGTAGCAACGCGGCCAGGTGAGACATGGTTTCGCCCTGCTTGAGGCAGCAGCTGGAACTGTCAGACTTTTGTAAGCCCCGAATTCTGCCACGAGGCTCAACACCCCAGTAACTTTTGCTAGCTCACAAAAACTTTCGCGATTCTAGCAGTTCTTTGTGCAAGAACACTGGACTGCTGTGTTCATGAGAAAGTGTATTAAGGAGGAGAGTGTGTTCACTGCTCGATCTCAGCGGATGATGGAGAATATGGCTCTGTAAGAACTACCATTTCGGCTGGCGCACGCGAGCTGCAATAAACATGCAGCTTTCGTTATTTGTTTGAAGATAGAGGTCGGAATTTTCTGGTTTAAATCTTTATTCTTTTTTTTTTTTTTTTAGCTCGAGACGACATTTGGTAGCGGTTTTTTGAAGACTGCTAATTTTGGGATTTTTTTTTTCGCACATCTTTACTCTACGAATCGATTACAGACTTCTTTTTGTGAATAAATGAGGAAATAATATGTGGTCTTAAAGTCACTTAGAGTCGGGCCTGGCGGTTTTTCAGCTTGAGCCGTTTTTTAACCAATAGCTAATCTGAAGAACAATGCGGCTGTGCCTTTGGAGGAATTTCTGTCGCCATTAGGGGAAACTGTGGAAAGCTCCACACCGACAACGCTTTCTCTCAGTAAAAGTTGATTCTTTGGTTCTTAGTGGTTACTTTAACTATCTATAGCAGAAAAAAAAAACGCGTTTGTCGGCGAAAAGATAGCACCGAAAATCTCAACACCAGTCAATTCAATCTTGTGATGTATTAGCGAAGGTAGTGGGTTGTCACATTTTTAATTAAACATTGGTGGAGCTTATCTTGCGCGAAAGAACAGCTGGGTTTAATTTCCCTATATCTAAGGATACGTGCAAAACTACAGTGAGGTCACGATCTGTTGCCATGGCAGCAGTGGTTTCTGCACTAAGTAAAAAAGAAAAAATAGTTAACTCTCTGTTTATCTCACCCATAACCATTCTTCATAAACGTATGATAAATGCCGAAGTACGAAACAAATGAAATATAAAGTAGCCACTAAAAGCAATGCTGAAACCTCTTCTGAATGAAGGCCACAAAGCTTGCATGTCGGGCGTGGCTAACTTCAATGTGTTGACGTAGTGCGATAGTGCGAATGATAATGAAAACTCTTAATTTTCTACTCGACTGACATCACGAATATCAGCAGCCTAATGCTTTTTTGTACCCACAGGTGTGGCGTTCTAGAACTGGCTCCAGTATGGCTTGGTTTCTTCTCTAACAGTGCAACGAGGGCAGGTTTTCAATTTTGACCCTGTGGAACGAAGTCACACCCCTCCTTCACCGTCAGCAAGCTTAATTGCGACGCAAGCCAGTGATAATCATCCAATACACAAAAATGGAAGCCACGCTGCGGTGTGCTGAATTTAAGCATTAAACAACGAAGTTCATCAGGACGTGTGATGTATAGTCGCGCTTCGCAGCAAATATAACACTTTCTTCAAAAATCCATCGCCATGGTAGCTGATTGTTTGCAACTGATGCCGAAGCTCACCCAATAACACGAGAAAGGTTTGCTGCTAGTACTGTAAAGCTTTTTGGATATCATAGTGACAATTCTTAACCTCATCGTTTACATTCCAGACATTGTAACTTTTTTTTATCCGGGGTATACTTTAGCACGTTTTGTTTGGTTGCCTTGTTTTCAAAAAGGAGAAAAACGACGTTTCGGGATGTTTAATTAAACCTTTATCAGCTTCTGAGCGTGATGATTATATTGACTAAAAGTGCAGCTATTAACCCACATGAGGTTGGCCGTTTCATGAAAACAAAAAGACATGCAAGGTTTTTCGCGTTTGCAAGAGAAAAGGAAACCTTGGGCATCAGAACATGGTAGCAGTAGCATTAAGAGACCCTTCATTAAATGGTTTTTGCGATATATTACCGAATACTAAAAATTCGAATTATAAATAAAACGGACCATCTATTACAAAGTTTATTCCACTACAGCTCCAAAACAGCTCATACTGGCACTGCATTGTCCGATATTCCGACCAAACATTGTGAATTGAGGAAACTTCGTTCTTGTAAAAAACTGGTTTATCGCGTGCTTTGTTTTCACTGATGAATAAGTGTTAAGTACAGTAAACTCAATGACTTTCTTTTCGCGTTAAAAAAAGATCGCTATTTATGCAGTACCCTTTATTCGCCCTTTTTAAAAAGGAACAAAGACGCCGCTAATGAATTTTTACCATATAAAGGATGTGACATGTTCCTGAACTGATATATGAGGCGCCTTGCATACTCTGTAAGTAAAAGGTACAAAACCAACTCTCAGGCCAGCAGTTTTTCTTTGGAGTTGTTTATCGTCACTTGGCACTCCTGAAGAAACGATTTAGTCCTTTGTTGGCAATGACGATCGTTTAATTTATAGTTTTTTTCTCGTACAACGCACTGAAAGGTTCGTAGGTTTGTTCAAGGTATTTCAAAGCCAACGGGATACAGTGAACGCGACTCAGCTGGAATGAAAAGCTCTCTTTTAATTTAAAAGACATTGCCTATATAATTGGTTGAATACCACATTCACATGCTTATAAATTTGTTTAAGGCTTCTTAGAGCATACTGTAAAGGCTACTGTTACTGTTATATTGAACAGTGGTTTGTTGTTTAAACACATGCCTAAGATAGTGCTATCTTGTTTATATGTTAACTCAGTCATCCTGTTATCTAGCCAACATTTTCCAATCACTCTGCCCCGCCACGGTGGCTCAGTGGTTGGGGTGCTCGATTATTGAATCGGAAAACGTGGGATCGAATCTTGCATGGATGAGGTGGCCACATTTAGATGGAAGTGAAAAACAAGTCATCCGTGTGTTTTGATATATCATTGCGCGCCGAAACTTCAGGAGCCCTCCACTACGGTGTCATTCATAGCTTGAGGCGCTTCAGAGCCTTAGACTCTAAACTCCATACTATTTTTTAAATCGCGTGCTTATTGTCTCGCGGCGTCCGGTGGGAACACCTTTGCACTCAAACGAATGTTTCGCATGAATATATATCAGGATTGCACCTCCACATTTTTCTAAGAATACCTCTTACAGAAAGCCACGGAGAAATAAAGCGGCAGTTGCGCCATTTTCTGACATCACGCTACATAAATTTGTGTTGCTATCCCTGCCCCTCACCAAAACTAGCGACGCCTATGTGAAAGCTGAGGTTGTAGTGCTCCTAACCTTGTCACGGCTGTCAAATTTCGTCACGGTTCTATCGCAGCGAGGACAATCGGACGCTGAAGTGGCATCCTCTTTTACATTCGCGCCCCCTAAATCTGACCACAAGATGTCACCAATCTGCGGGTGACACGTCGCGAAAGAACGGGGGTCGGCAGAAAAATCAGACAGGTTCTTTTGCCCTTTTCATGAAAGTTTTCGAGACACCGCATCCAAATAAAAGCGCCAAACGGCGCAGCACAGGCGGGCATCAGTTTTATATGTTAAGCAGGCACTGTAGCCGTTGTGACTGGGATTCGTTTGCGAATTAGCATATTGAAAGATTTTGCTTTGATCCTTCAAGACAGCTTGGTGTCGTTTTTGGCAGCGATTCTTCGTCTGCTCCATTGCTTTGTCGTCTGCATGTTTGTTGAAACCGCATGCCGCAGAAAGAAACTCCAGGCTGGGAGAAAAGCAAAGACGGAACGCCTACACAAACATTGCTTGTACTAAACATAAGAAGATGATAGGAAATAAGTAAAAAAGAAGTTATGCCAGCAAGAGGCTACTTTAAGCTTGTATGACTCGCCCACCATGGAATGGGTACAGAATTTTGGTTTTACGAGGTCACACAGGAGGAACTGCGAGCGCTGCTTCCCTTCACAATCTCTTTGGAGGGCAATGGCCGCCTTGTGAAAAGCAGGAATGCAAACAAAATAACGCAAAAAGTACATGCACACGTGTTATTTTAGAATTTTTACTGTAGATTGCTTGCGACTTCCGCTAGAATTATATGCAGTTACGTTTAGTTTTATAAACGCATCAGTGCTTAAAGTATATCAAAAAAATTTAGGCAGGGTTACCGATATAAATGAAACAGCAGTATTCAATGTTTTAAGGCAACAAACAGATCGCACCTGTTTCTGGGAAGTTTGAGAATAATTTTACAATGTCAAGCAATAAAAAAAAAATAACATTTTGTCGCAATTCTTTCCCAGCAATTACTGAATGACTAGCTCATTTGCAGCCGACGTCTCGTGGCAGTATTGAAGTTTATGATTTGCCGAAGGATGCAAGTAATTGTTTCTAAATCCCTGAAATTAGCAATGCAGAATTGAGATGACGGTTCGCGATTTGTCATGAGCTTGCTGCATTTTCCCGTACGCTCAGTGAGAAAAAAGCTCAGCCTTGTTGGAAAATTTAGTGATTATAGTTTAAGTGAAACATAAAGTATGCTATCGAACTCGTTGTGCGCGGCGGCTGATTCGAGCCGGTTGAAACATGAAGGTGCCTTCATTTTATTTTATTCTTTGCGACATGCAGTCCGGCTTTCTTCAGCTGGCTAAATGAGGGATTAAATGGAGCATTTGACGCTTATGAGCTCGCGTATTGCAGTGCGTTCTTGGCGATCAGTGCTTTTTAGCCTCCTTCGGCTGCAATAAATGCAGTCTCGATGTATGTATAAACCAGGTCACAGTTTTTATTCGCTGCTTTTGATCTTATAATAATAGAGGCGATGGCTGTATTATTATTGTTCTTTCTTTCTTTTTTTTTTTTTTTCATTTTAACTACGTTTACCTTCGGACGGCAGCTACAGTAGAAATGGTGGTTTTGTACATTACCACTTAAGAGCACCTAAATCAGCGAGAAATATACCTTATCTGAGGTCTTAAAAGTGCTGCCTAGCTATCATATCCAAGTGCTTGCCTTAATCTAGACCGCATTAAAATCCGGTCTTCGGCATATACAGCAGCACTCAAGCATCCGGTGAAACGACTTCCGGCTTTTTCCTCTTTCGTGCTGTCCGCTCAACGAGATATTACGCATTGCGCGGAGGGTTAATACGCGTTCTTGCTGATCACTGCGCTGAGGGCAGTTATATATATATATATATATATATATATATATATATATACATATCAGTAGTATCTCGTTGCGCGGACGGGATTTGCAGTTTTCCGATACCAAACTAAGAACAGAAACTTGGAGACCCAACCACGAAAGGAAAGATAAAAGCCAGAAGTAGTTCCACCGGATGCTTAACTGCACACACACACACACACATATATATATATATATATATATATATATATATATATATATATATATATATATATATATATATATATATATATATATATATATATATATATATATATATATATATATATATATATATGTACTCTGCTCTTCGTATTTTCTCTTAACAAAGAAGAAATATGACGTGCTTTCATGGCTTCGTATATATATATATGTGTGTGTACGAAGCCATGAAGGCACGTCATATTTCTTCTTTGTTAAAATAAAATACGAAGAGCAGAGTACAGTTGGCTGAGGATCAGAATTATTTAGCAAACCTTGGGCCGTCTTATGTCAGCGCAACGACTTATCTTTATTCGCCGAGGAACCCACTCATTCCGGTTTGTTTTTTTGTGTTATTATCATTAGCGTTCACCGAAAAAGGAGGAATACAGACAATACGTTGGTTGAATCCATCTTCCACAGTGCGAAGTAATAGATGGAAACACTGTACACATTAGAAACAACTGATACACAAATGAGCATTTTAATTCGACCATATTATTGAGATTTACTGTTTTTATACAGCCGGTATTTGGGCGGGACTCTTAAAGTTCTTTTGGGCTTGCTGTGGAACCAACCAGGCCGAAAAGAACATCCACCTCTTCTTTCAGTCCTGCTTGTCATGAAAATACTTTTCTTTACTTCGAACAGTACTTTTCAACAACCTGGCCTCAAAAATTTCGAGTTTCTTCTGAAGTAGGGACGGCGCTTTTGGTACTGTGCAGTTAACGTAGTATCAGTACCACAGCTGTCAACAGAACCGTGTCGTGGAAACAGTGCACCTCCCCCAATGTATGAACACAAAATTAATATGCGCTGAAAACATTCTTTGAAAACATTTTTTTTTTCGCCGTAATTCTAATGTTAGGTATTATAGATTCTCATTTTGCACTGCGGTATGTCTTTAACATATTTTCTCTTCAAAATTACAAATGATTCGATTTTCTAACAAAACACTCGAATTGTAACTTACAAACCGTAGCCAGTATAGGGAAGGAAAAATGTAAGCTGGGCTTGCGCAGAAAGTAGTGCCCCTTCTCATGAAGCATTGACTCCTTGCGCAGCCTTTTGTCTTATGCTCCATGTGAACCAAAAAATACGAAAGTATGAAATTATTGCCATGTTCTTGAGGCCAAAATGAAGAGCAATCACACCTGATTTGAATGTAAGAAGTACTCTGGTAGATATTTTAAGGTGCTTAGAAAAGCAGTCATAACCCTGCTAAATCACTGCTGGTGCTTTCTATTGCATAGAATCAAAAATCTACTACACTGCATTTTATTTCCAGCGTGAAGTAAAAAACGAAAAAAGAACACAGCTCTACCAGCAGAGACTAGTAGGACAAGCGGCTGCCTAAATATTTTTCTTCTAAGGACATTTAGTACCAATTCCGGCCATGATAGCGTCACCGCAACCAGTAGTAGCTTATGTCAACTTTACACCAGGATCTTCACAACAAGGGTATTTTGCAAAATATGAAAGTTGATACTAATGCACTTGAAGAAACATTGAAGACGGTGCATTAAAACTTTCAATCAACATCAACTTGCTGCCGGATTGTCAGAAACAGGTCTTCTTTGTCTATTACGAAATGTCCAGGTGCTAATTTTTTAACGGGAGTTTCTTACAGCGCCGCGAATAATGGCATCACTTCAGAAAAAAAGAAGAAAAAACAACAACAAAACTGCACTATATTTAAAGGCCGCGTTTGAATGTCCCTTGGTTTTATGCAATGCACTGACCAGTTCCTTGATTTTATGCCCATCCATGCAGCTACTAGGTATGCGCGGTTTGCTCTACGTAAAATTAAGCAGCAGTGATAAGTAGGCTTCTTTCGGGATCGAAGGGCGATTTAAGGAGCATATTCCTACGCTATTAAAGATAAGCATGAGGTATGTGACAGCGCACAACCCTGTGTCAGTGCAATCCTATGACGAGGCTAAGCTTTTATTTTACTCGCCTAGAGAACGCGTTTCAAAGCAAACGTGGCCATTCAAACGAATATACAGCGACAATTTCTTGTGAAAAAAAAAATATTGTACGGATTCTAGCATAAGGCGAATTTATTGTTTTACGTACCTTCACACCACTCTATTTCAGAGAACGAGTGTGCTGAATTTCTCATTAATATTTAAAAATATATATAACGTCCCATGATTTACAGTGAGCAAGAGCAAATTTATCCGAAAATAAAATTTGTCGACATCGTTTGAGAGTCCGCGTAAAGGCGCTCTAACACGATAAGCAGCCCGTGTGAAACGCAAAGATTGAGATTTCATTGCAAAATAAACTTGGCACGATTTACTACCTTGTATGTGTTCATCCGTCTGCAGCTTGAAGCACTGCTCTTCATTGAGCTGGTTGTGAGTCGTCGTAGCCACATGCCACAAGATGTCAGGCGCCGAAACTGCACTGGTAGTGGTCTCATCCGGAACCTGTCCGACGTCATTTTCAACAGGTGTGGAACCCTCCAAGTGTTCCGGTACTTTCACCAATCTCACCATGACTTCCGACCGTCACTTTCCTTCAGGAAAAGAAGACGCACGAGAAAAAAAGGAAACGAGGTTCGTTCGAAGAAAAAAAAAAATACGAAATAAAATACAGTTCTATAAACTCTGAGCTGTAGGTGGTGCCGTAGTGGCGACGCGCAATCGAGGGTGGCGCTTGGTGGCGCACAGAGGCATAGGAGTCCAAGCCGGCAAGCACTCGTGTAGGCGCCGGTGCTGACTGAGCGCGCTCTGACTCCGCGCTCGAGTTGAAACGGCGCGAAACCGCGCGGTCCAAGCCCGCGCGCGCGCCACGCTCGGTTGGTACCGTCACGTGGTGTGTCACGTGCGCAGCCGCTCCGTCCAATCGAAACTTCGGCTTTCCGGTGCCACATTTATTTTGCGTTTTTACTGTCTGGTCGCTGCTTCCGCCCTGTCCACAGCGTTTCAGTTCTTCGCGCGATCCCGAGAGGTGAGAAAATCTCGGAGCCGGTCGACCCGTCGCAGAGGCTCTCCGCGGCCGCAGGGAGCACGGGGGCTTGAGCAAAAAGTCGCCTTCCAAGCGCCACGAGCGAAATTGCGGCGCGTACCTGACGGCGTTGCCGACAGTGCTTCGCAGCTTCCTTCGCTTTCGAATCACCTACAGGTGTTGAGGTAGCAGGAAAAAACAGCTTCTTGTTAAGGCAGTGAGGAAATTATAGAGCAATCGATCACTGCCACATGACACAAGATGAGGACTTACTTCTGATCTGATTCTATCAACTCTTGTTGCGAACAAAGGAAAAGTGTTTATTCCACTTCGATGTTCTGCCTGTTGATTACAGGGCGAAATGGTGTTGTCGGTCTTTATCTGGGAAGTCTTCCATTTTGACTTTTTTGTTTGATCTGTCTATCCATTCGCTCCGTTCATCCACCATTCTATCTTCGTCTCAGAACTATGTATGTATTGGTTGGTTTGGTTTGTGGGGTTTAACGTCCCAAAGCGACTCAGGCTACGAGAGACGCCGTAGTGAAAGACTCCGGAAATTTCGACCACCTGGGGTTCTTTAACGTGCACTGAAATCGCACAGCACACGGGCGCCTTGCTTTTCGCCTCCATAGAAAAGCGGCCGCCGAGGCCGGTATTCGATCCCGCGTCCTTGGAAACCGTAGTCGAGCGCCGTAACCACTGCACCACCCCGGCGGGGCGTATGTATGTATGTATGTATGTATGTATGTATGTATGTATGTATGTATGTATGTATGTATGTATGTATGTATGTATGTATGTATGTATGTATGTATGTATGTATGTATGTATGTATGTACGTATGTATGTATGTATGTGCGTATGTATGTATGTATGTATGTATGTATGTATGTATGTATGTATGTATGTATGTATGTATGTATGTATGTATGTATGTATGTATGTATGTATGTATGTATGTATGTATGTATGTATGTATGTATGTATGTATGTATGTATGTATGTATGTATGTATGTATGTATGTATGTGCGTATGTATGTATGTATGTATGTATGTATGTATGTATGCATGTATGTATGTATGTACGTACGTACGTACGTACGTACGTATGTATGTATGTATGTATGTATGTATGTATGTATGTATGTATGTATGTATGTATGTATGTATGTATGTATGTATGTGTGTATGTATGTATGTATGTATGTACGTACGTACGTACGTACGTATGTATGTATGTATGTATGTATGTATGTATGTATGTATGTATGTATGTATGTATGTATGTATGTATGTATGTATGTATGTATGTATGTATGTATGTATGTATGTACGTACGTACGTACGTATGTATGTATGTATGTATGTATGTATGTATGTATGTATGTATGTATGTATGTATGTATGTATGTATGTATGTATGTATGTATGTATGTCAGAAGAGATAAACGACTAGAAAGGAAAGGAACGAGCAGCCACATGCCGTCGTCGGGATGGGAAGCTGCCGTCGCCATGTGAGCCTTCTTCTGTCTAATCGTTTAATTCTCCGATGACATTATTACTTCACATAGACCAACAAAACTTCCGCGATGATTTAGTTGGTGTCAGTAGCAAATGGTTCCGTCTGAATATATATCTTAACGGACGCCTCATTTTCCTACCTTTATTGCTCGATACTTTCTAGATTTTCATTCACCGATGAATTTTCTAAGACATAGTTATCAACTAGCTTATTGTAGCGATGATTTTGTCTTCATTTCGTCATCTAGAATTTCTTCCGTCAGTTATAATCAGCGTGGCGCTGCCAAGACGGGAGATTAGCAGCCTCGGTGCCCTTCGTCCCCGTCCCTTCTTCGTCCACGATGTGTCGTTGCGCATGGTCCTCGTACTCGAAAGTTGCAAGCACGAAAGTGAATTCTTCCTCCACGGCCGTGGCACGAGTGTGCGTCACCTCCTTGTTTAGAAAATTTCTCCTGCGTCAGCATCCAAGCGCACAACGAAAGCGTTGTTAGATGTGGCCGAAATAAATATAAAAAGCACAGGCCTAAATCAATATTTGGCCTCCCCATAAATAATTATGCCACATACCTGCGCGAGACTACCTGCGGATGGGACATACCTCGGCACGGTTTCGTTTATTTCGGTTTGAGAAATTGAAGTCGGTTTTGAACCTCCATGCTTTTAATCCTGCAAAACTGTGTCTAGTCAGGCCCTAGCTATCGCACGACCTTTCTTTTTTTTTTTTTGTGTGTGTGTGTGTGTGTGTGTGTGTGTGTGTGTGTGTGTGTGTGTGTGTGTGTGTGTGTGTGTGTGTGTGTGTGTGTGTGTGTGTGTGTGTGTGTGTGTGTGTGTGTGTGTGTGTGTGTGTGTGTGTGTGTGTGTGTGTGTGTGTGTGTGTGTGTGTGTGTGTGTGTGTGTGTGTGTGTGTGTGTGTGTGTGTGTGTGTGTGTGTGTGTGTGTGTGTGTGTGTGTGTGTGTGTGTGTGTGTGTGTGTGTGTGTGTGTGTGTGTGTGTGTGTGTGTGTGTGCTCGTTCAAGGGTTTCGCGGGCCACTAAAATCGCTTTGCGTACCTCCTGGGCTCCTTGGACCCCATTTTAGACGAAGCACTCGTATACCATATTGCTGCTCAAAATCCCCCCCCAAAAAAGCCCCCCATTTTCTTACGCTTACCAAGAGGGAAAGCTGTGCAGCCATCTATGGGAATTTCCATGGAGCTTACTGATGACCTGTTCAGCCACCATGTACGCCCAAAGCATCATGGGGCGGAGGGCTACTGAGTGCAAAACTACAACGTTTGGACAAAACTAATGGAAATATAAACGTTTTGCTACAATGAAAAATGTCCCAACATTCAATATTATGACTGTAAATTTCAAAAAATGAGCGAAATAGCATGTAGGTGTGAACTTTGCCCAAAATAAGCGATGACTCTCTCTCCCAATGGCTAAATATTAACCAGCCCAGACACCAATATTTCGCACCTAATAGTCACACTTTAAAAAGAAAAAATATGTTTTAAAGTATATGTGGTTGGTTCATTACTTTACGGAGTTTTTTAGTGGCGTTCCGAAAACAAACACCTTTTTTTGACGTCGTCTGGACTACCAGAAGATCAAATCAGTCGATATTGTCGACCATAAACCCTGACTGCTCATTGGAGGGTCAAATTCTAAAGTTAAAGCTCAGCTACTTTGGCCTTCTGATGAGAAGAGAGGAGTCGCCGGAGAAAGATTTGATGTTGGGAAAGGTTGAGGGTCGCCGGAGAAGAGGTAGGCAGCGAACGCGATGGTTAGATGGCATCCTCGAGGCACTGCAGATGAAGTTATGTGAGGTTAGGAAGATAGTGAGAAACCGGAAAGCGTGGCGTGACATGGTCCATAGGGTCACGAAGAGTCGGACACGACTGAACGACTGAACTGAACTGCTTTTACGTATTGGCTACTATGGCTTTTGCGCTCTACGTTCGCGCCTCGAGATGATATTGATGTTCGTGATGAGAAAGCTTAGTAATGCCAATCTGTTCACCCCAAACAATTCTGCTGTCCCGCACTACTACGGAGCACACCAGCCCATGATACTTAGCGCGTCCACGGTGGCTGAAGTACAGCGCTCCCAGCTATCCCTCTAGGTAGGAGCAAGAAACTCTATGGTCCAGATTGACGGCAGCCGCGCCACTGTATCTTGATTACGTCACAGATCAGTGTTGATCTATACTAGTCACTGAGATATGGATGTCGTTTGCGTTTTGCCTATATATATATATATATATATATATATATATATATATATATATATATATATATATATATATATATATACCATCTGTCCCAATTAAATGTCACCAATGTTTAAAAAAATACGGTGAGCCTTAGCACAATGAAACCGACTCAGATGTGTTCAGAGTCGTTTATGCTAATCTGCGGCATTTTACAGTCCATGAATACTAGTTAGTAAAACTAGTCAGCTATTTTTAATTATTGGCATGAATGAAGAAGTTCACTGTAAATGTGATCAATATTGGACGGTATCTGAAGCACTGCACAAAAGAAAAAGGCTGTGATTTGTTTTGAATCATGCGGTTTAACTTCCAAGTTCGAAGGAGGCTATGAAGGACGCCGCAGTGGAGGGATTAGTTTAGACTACCTGCTGATCTTGACGTGCAGTGACATTGCACAACACGGGTGTCTTGCCTTTCGCATTCATAGAAACCCGGCTGCTGCAAAAGGGGTCGAACCAGGGTCCCCCGACTCAGTAGTCAAGAACCGTGACCGCAAATTCGTAGTGATGGAGAAAAGCAGCTTTAGAAAGCTCGGCTTTGCAATTACTAAGCGTGATTCTTCAGCCTTGAAATGTATTTATGGTCTTTAAAAAAGTTGCTGTGTATATGTATATATCAACTTTTTTTTTAAATTTCATTTTCACCTATGCGTGTTTAGACTTGAGCTAAGGTTAAAATAATAAAATAGAGCAAGAGTGACAAGGAAGAATGGCAACAGTGGCACTGTATTCTAAGCTCACGCCAGATGTTTCTAGTATGTTTGCATCGCAGTTATCTTTGACTTTGGTTTTTTGCTAATCTGGCGAAGACTGTCAAGTATCTGTTCACATTGCCACTTACAGGGCGCCACTGACCATGCCTTCAAACGCGCAAGTATGACCATTCATCTCAAGAAAATTCCAGCGCAGAACGACCGGCTCACTGGAGCAGCTTTCCCATCACTGAACTCAAGGTAGAAGAGTGCAGTCACTCAATGTTTTTCGGGCTGTTCGCGAAGTTCTTCCCGCTTTGGCTTCCACATCGAAGTCATGCAAGCCTTAATGTCCACGCTTCCCTCTCTGTACTCTGCTCCACCAGCAAACAATAACCATAAACGAAATGTTTAGAAAACAACTTAGTGTGCGGCAGAATATGTCATTTCTTGAACAGAAAAAGAAATACATAGACACTCGCGCGAGTTCGTCGACACATGTTTGCCCTGGAAGCTATCAATTCGTCTTACTCTGTTTACCGCACTGTTGGAAAAGGTCGGCGAAACATGCATGCGTTGTCTGTAGATGAACATACATCGTTTGTTTTTTGCTCCCTACTGGAATTTCGGGTCGTTGCTACTTACGTTCGTGATTGCAAAAGGATTACATGGTCATCCAACACTCAGACCGAAAAGTTCCTGGCCTGCAGAAATCCACGTGTGTAAAGAGTGCACTAATTTGAGCTGTATTCGCAAACAGCTGTTCCTAGTTTGGTTTCCCCCATGCTTGGAGTTGAACCTCTCTACAACGAACGCCGCTTCAACAAAATTTTTGCTTCAACGAAATATTTCTAATTCCTCGCCAGCTAGCCATAGCAGTCAATGCAGAAACGTTTACTCGCCACAACGAACTAGTTTTCCGGCTTGTTTTTGTTTCAACGAAATTTTTTCCGAGTGAGTTGGACTTAAAATTTGTTTTTCTTTATTAATTAAGCATAACGCGAACCGCCTATAACGTCTCGCACATCTACGCCGCTCATTTTGCCCGAAAGCATGCGCTCAGGGCAGCACACGCAAACAAACTCATAGAGGGGCGCCCTAGCTGGGTGGTGATGACGGCTTGGCTGGACATCTTGCGACAAGACGCAGGTCTGTTTTGCACCGTCGGAGCCACAGCCAATCAGTATTCATTCACCCAATTCCCATTTTCAACCCAGCATTCATTCATGATTCACCCAATTCTTCATTTGTTGTTGCTTCCCTTGGGTGCTCGACAGCCGCATGGCGACAAAGCGGAACTTCCTTTTTTTTTTTTGGAGATGAAAGTATTTTGACATGGTTCGCAATTTCACTGGCACACACGAGGACGATGTGGTGCAGCCACATACACATAAATAGGTTCCGAATAGCAACTACAGGGAGAAGTCGTTAACGTTGTCGTGTTATTAGTGAAAGACAGAGTCCCCCCCCCCCCCCCCCCCCCCCCCCCTTTTTTTTTTTTTTTACCCCAAGCTTTCTGCTGACAGTCATATTGTTTCGTCAACGTGCGTAATCCTTGACCTCACTTTTGGTGGACTTTTGCATGTGCCATATATAGCATTCACTAAAATAAGTATCTTTTTCTTCCTAGGGCGCTGTAGTGTTTGTAAATATAAAAACAAAACTAAAAATGCCTGCCTAGTTAGGCGATAAACACCTGCATATGCGTTTTTGACTGTCTCTAAAAATATAGTTCTGTGTACTTGCCTGCTCCCTATTCATGATTTATTCTACAGAAGTACGTTATTTTGACCAGCTTATGAACAAGTAGCGTTAATGCAACTTCTATTTTCAAAGACGGGCCAATTCTGCCGGCACTGATGTCTGCGAGAAGTTATTTCTCGTATTACCTGCCGACTTGAAAAGGAAAAAAAAAAGACTCTAACCGGTAGAGAAGACACAATGATTACTTTACATGATCGGAAGCAGTTTAAGAATTTCATTTCGAAACACCGCCTCAGCATTACTATGCGTGAGAACTGCAAAAATTCAGTCGCATGGGGGTTTCGTAACATGTTGAAGGTTTTAGGTGCTCGACAGTAGCATAAAGGCCTTATCCACGAATTGCCTCAGATCTCATTAATTGCCTTTTGGCTATAAAAGATCTATTAATTAGCTGAAAGAACCTTTCTCTTCTTAAGTACAGAAATAACGTACACGCAAGGCTAATTTGCCAGAAAGCTGAGGAATCTTCTTCATGGAATTGAACAGTAGTGAATTACGTACAGGCGGGAATAGTCCTGTACTCGTTAATGACTTTTACTTAATGACTTTACATTCGTTAATTCTGCACACGGGAGCAATCAAACGTGTATTAATAAATTTTAATTTATTAGATTTTGCTTTCCACTATCTACCAACTACTTTGTAGAAAGCGCGGACTTAAAAAGAATAGATACAATAATAACGTCACAGAAAACGAGATTGCAGAAATGCAGCATACTAACGTTGGAGGCGATTCCTTTGTCCAGGCGTGCTAGTCAAAGCACTCTCTCTAGCTCTCGCCAATCCTGCAAGCAGAAAACCGCAAAATATGTAAAAAAAAAACAACGCCATCCGTTTCTTGCGCGCATTGTTAAAGAAAATGTTGGCGCAGACCGTTAGCGCCTCATTGCAGTAGCCGGTCCTAAATGCGTACAAGAAACGCTATCTTCAAACTCATGAAGCTCAACTTTGCTGCACGAACAGCCGACAGGTACTCGACAGACGAGCTCAGAAAATTTTTAAAAACAACTAAAAGCCGCGCCTTGCCGCTAACAGCTGAACGTAGCACGCTCACAATGTTCTCGAATCGCGAATATCGCATTAGTCCTTACCATCAACGGGCGGCTCCTGCGTTAAATCTGCGGGAGAAGACGGAGAAACGGAAAAATGAGTACACTTTGCTGCAGCGCTAAGACGTTTGCAACGGCAAGCGTAGAGAACCATCAATCACACGCGTCAGCCTTCAGCGCAACGAAGCCCACATTGCGGGCCAAGAATTGCCGCTCACGTCTTGTAATTCGCACCCTTGGCGGTCTTCACCTGTGCCTGGCACTACTTCTGGCGGCCGGACTATAAATTACGTCTGTATTCAACTTGGGAGCTCAGATTAATGTGTTGGTGCGGACAAAAATAAATAGAGGGCGCGCTCTGCGGAGTTGTGCGGCGTTCTAAAGCACAACTCCTGGATCTCAGAGGGAGGAAATGAGGAGGTAGTATGTTGCGCGTGCTTGGGCGTGACAGTGCCGTAGAAGAGGTGGCCCAAGAACACACTGTAAGTCGACTGTGCTCCTTGTTCTCGGAAGCTAGAATGAAGGCGAAACGGGCCACCCACGCAGCGATCTTTGCACACTGTGGCGCATAAAGTTTCACCATGTAGAGCTAAGCGGAAACTATTTATTTCTTAATTTAAAACGAATGCTGACTTTAGTCAAAGCCTTAAGCAGAAGTGGGTTGTAAAATGCACTGCATCAAAAAGAACACCCTCTTTGTAGTACACACACACACACACACACACACACACACACACACACACACACACACACACACACACACACACACACACACACACACACACACACACACACACACACACACACACACACACACACACACACACACACACACACACACACACACACACACACACACACACACACACACACACACACACACACTGTTACGACCAAGCATCCGCATTTGCGCGCTCTATTGTTCGCCTGTGGGCATGGAAAAGTTTTGTGAATATGTGGTGATGGTCCATTGGCTCTAAGTGAGCCTGTTTCCAGGAATCCTGTTTTGTAAGCATGTTTTGCTTTGTGGACAACCTGCAAATGCCAAATTGGCCCTGTCAAGAGAACGTCTGGAAAAACACAAAGAAACGTCCCCCTGCGGGAAATAGCAGGAAGTGCTTTCTTTTGTTCACCCTTCCAGTCGAGAAGTGCTATCCTCCAGCGATGAATGCCTCCTATCCAAAGGAGACGACAGAGTGACATGTCCGCTGACGTGCAGGACAAGAGAAGAGCATGACTCATACGGCCATTAAGTGATTTCCCGGGAATGCAGGAAAGATTTGCAATTGTCGAAAAGGGACCATGTTGGGAGCCCTATACGGCGCCACGTGCACTCGGGTTTCTGAGAAGTAAAACCCCCAGAACCAGCCTGTGGTTTCTTTGCTGAAGAATAGAAATGTACCTCCTCTCCTCGCCGTTCCCAAGCTTTTCCCGCCAACAAGTGATCACGCCCAACGAATGAATGCCGGACCAGTCAGTGCTTCAGACCATCAGTGCAGTGATGTGTTCGATTGGATGCCGATACCTGAGGGGCGTGCCCTGGATTTGGTTGGTCAGCATCTTCAGAGAGGGGCTGGACATAGGGGGTTTTTAAGGACGCTGCAGAGCACGAAATGTCGCTCTGGGCCCTGGGTAAACGGCTCATCCAGTCGCTTCTCGCTATGAACTCTTAACGCTTGTCATTTTGCTGATGTACCCTTCTTCTTCATGTAAATATTCTTGTAAATACGTTTTCTCAAAGTGCCAGTAAACCTGCTTGTACATATTTCACCAACTTCGAAGATTCAGTCCTTCTTCAACCCCGAGTCTCTGCACGCTACCAAGTGAAGGCCGGGTCGACGTAGCCCCAGCGTCACGACAACTGGTGATCAGCGGTGGGATCTGAATCTACAAGCACAACGACTGGTGACCAGCGGTGGGATCTGAATCTACAAGCCACAACATCTGGTGATTGGAGGTGGATCTGAAGCTACAAGCCACAACACCTTGTGATCGGAGGTGGCATCTCAAGCAACAAGCAGGAGCAACAATCGGCCAACAAGAGGGCAGCTCGGAACATCGATCGCATGTGTGGGTGAGTGCTTGGCTTTTCTTCTGATGTGGACCAGGTTCTAGAACAGGGTTAGATTTTAGAACTGGTAAAGAGAGTGTGGAAACGCCTTTAGGTTTGGTAGTTTGCACTGTTGTTTTGGAAGTAGCCGACACTCGGAGCGATCATGGACCTACAAAAGCTGCAGAAACCGGAACTGTTGCAATTGTGTGAGGAATTGGGAATTGATACAAGTGGTTTGGCACGAAAACCTTTGATTATAAAGGCAATCACAGATTTGGGAGCCGATGATGAGGAGCTCAGTGAAGCATGGAACCTCATCGGTCAAAAAAAGGAACAGCTCAGACAGCAGAAGGAGCGGGAAAAAGAGCAGAAAGAGCGGGAAAAAGAGGAAAAGAGGCGTGAGCGTGAACTTGAGAGGGAAAAAGAGGAAAGGGAGCGCGAACGTGAGTGGGAAAAAGAGGAAAAGAAGCGTGAAAGAGAAGCAAAAAAGCTGGACCAAGAAATTGAGCTCCGGAAATTAGAACTAGAGTTGAGCAAGAGGTCGGGCAATTGTCCCCAGCTAGCGGTACCTCTTCTCAACAAGGAGGCAGATTTCAAGATGTCAAAGTACATGCAGCCATATGTGATATCAGGGGATATCGGTCTGTATCTGGCTAACTTTGAGCGAACCTGCGAAAAACTGTCCTTCCAGCGAGACACTTGGTCTCAGAGATTATTGACGGTTCTGCCCTGCGAGGCAGCGGAGGTTGTCGCGCGGCTAAGCAAGGAGGACGCGGACAACTACGAGAAGGTCAAAGCTTGCCTTCTGAGAAAGTATAGGCTTAGCGCCGAGGCGTTCAGACAACGTTTTCGGAAAGCTACTAAGTCCAGGGACGAGAGTTACCCTGAATTCCTGTACAATTTAAGAGTTAATTTGGGCGAGTGGCTAAAGAGCACAGATTCCTACAGTGATAGGGACGCTGTAGTCGAGCAAATTCTTTTGGAGCAGTTTTATAACTGCCTCCCAGAAAAAGAAAGAAATTGGTTACAGGACCGAGGCGAAATTAAGTCGGCAACTGAAGCTGCCGAACTTATTGAGGAGTATGCTTCGCGCCGACAATTCAGCAACCCAGCAGTGGATAGGCCCCGCAATCCCAAGTTCAGTATGAAAAACCGTCAGGAAAGGCACTTTGCTAGAGTTGGAAACGAAGAAATGAAGGTTTCTTCAGGCAAATTCCCTAGAAAGGACGGCAGTGAGAAAAGTGGGGAAGTGACCAACGTGCAGAACACAAAGAATAAGCTTGAGGCTAGGAAGCCGCTCACATGCTTTAGGTGTAATGAGCAGGGTCACATTGCCGTCAACTGCCGGAAAGAAAAGATTGCTTTCTCGTATGTCAGGGACTGCGATGAAAATATGCAGCTTTTAGAACCCTACCTGCATGACCTAGTAGTCAACGGGAAGCCTTGCAAGGTACTGCGCGATTCGGCCGCAACGATGGATGTTGTCCATCCGGCGTATGTATCGCCTTCCGACTATACAGGACAGTGTGCATGGATCCGACAGGTAGTTGAGGAACAGAGTGTGTGCTTGCCGATCGCGAACGTGGTCATCGAGGGCCCTTTCGGCGAATTAACAACCGAGGCTGCCGTTTCAGGAAAGCTTCCTAAGTGCTATCCGTATTTGTTCTCCAACAAATCGGACATGCTGCTGCGAAAGAGGGGCATCCTTTTCGGAGACAGAGTTGTGCAAGCCTTAACACGTTCAAAGGCGCGAGAACTAGCTACACTGCTCATTCCAGAAAAATCCACAGCGGAGGAAACGGCAGTTAAAACAATGGTAAATGCGGAAGATAGCAGGTCAGAAAACTTTGAGAGCGAGGCATCTCAGATAAGTCAACTTGAAAGTGAGCTTGATGAGACGCGGAATGAGGACGTTCTTGAGAGTAACCTCTTGCCGCCAGTGTCTAGTAATCTCACGAGACTTTTAAGTGGAACCCGAGAGGACTTAGCTATAGAGCAAGCCAATGATCCCAATATACAGGAGATAAGGGAGCGCCACCGCGCCACTAAGACAGCAAACAATATTTCTTTCGAGATGAGAAAGGGAGTGCTGTATCGCTTATTCAAGGATAAGCGCGGAGTAGAGCGGGACCAATTAGTCGTTCCCCAAAAGTACCGCGGAGACTTACTGCGACTTTCCCATGGCAGCTCGTGGTCATGTCACCTTGGAATAAAGAAAACAAAGCAGAGGCTGTTGCAAGAATACTATTGGCCTGGATGTTTTAAGGACACGGAAAATTTTGTACGGTCATGCGACACGTGCCAGCGGGTTGGAAAGGCGCAAGATAAGTGGAAAGCTCCGATGGTGTTAGTACCAATCATTACCGAGCCGTTTCACCGGTTAGTAATAGATGTAGTTGGGCCACTTCCTGTGACAGAGTCAGGGTACCGTTATATCCTCACTATGTTATGCCCAGCCACAAAGTTTCCAGAGGCTGTTCCGCTGCGCGAGGTGACGTCCGAGAGTGTAGTGGATTCGCTGCTGTCAGTGTTTGCACGAGTTGGATTCCCTTCCGAGGTCCAAAGTGATCAGGGTAGCGTTTTCACGAGTGTCCTCACCACCTCATTTCTCGAGCGATGCGGCATTAAGGTAGTGCATAGCTCGATCCATCATCCGCAGAGCAACAGCGTAGAAAGATGGCACTCTGTTCTCAAACGAGTCCTGAGGGGACTGTGCTATGAAAACAAGCGCGAATGGGATACCTGCCTGCCTGCAGCGCTTTTCGCTTTGCGGTCAGTGCCGCACGAATCCACTGGATTTAGCCCAGCCGAGTTGGTGTACGGAAGGTCACTGCGCTCACCTTTGCGAATGGTGCGCGAAGCCTGGGAGGGGCGCGGAGAAGACCCAACAGTAGTAGAATTCATTCTGAACCTCTTGAATCGCTTACATAACACTAAGGAACTCGTTGAGGCCAGCATGAAGTCAGCCCAGGCTCGTTCCAAGGTGTACTATGATAAGACAGCCCGTCAAAGGACGTTTTGTATCGGGGACCAGGTGATGTTGCTGAGAAGTTCAAGGCAGAATAAGCTCGAAGTACAGTGGGAAGGACCGGCTGAAGTCGTTGCAAAGCTTTCTAACACTAACTACGCAGTGAAAATTCCCGGTAGGCGTAAAGAAGTGCGCATTTATCATTGCAATCTTATGAAGCCTTATGTGCAGAGGGAAGCCGTGGTAAATCTAACGTTAAACCTTCCCGAGGAGATGGGGGACAACTTGATTTGCCTCAGCGGAAAAGGAAGCAACGCTCAGGAGCTTCTCAAAAAGACGGAGCAGAGAGGAGAACTAAAGAAATCCCAGCTGTCCGATCTGGGCGAGATAATAACAGAGTTTGAGGCCTGCTTCGTGGACAGGCCAGGCAGAACTGATTTGACTGAGCACGATATTGAGCTGACTTCAGACGTGCCAGTGCGATCAAGGTGCTACCGATTTTCTCCAAGGCAAAGAGAAATTCTGGATAGGGAAGTAACTCGCATGCTGGAATTGGGAGTAATAAAACCCTCGGAAAGCGATTATGCTTCGCCTATGATCTTAGTAGAAGCTCCAGGTAAAGACCCTAGGCCTGTGGTAGACTACCGAAAGCTAAATTCTCTCACCAGGGATCAAGTGTATCCTATTCCGAATATTGAGGAGAGAGTAGAACAGGTCAGTAGAGCGGCATATGTGACTACGCTGGACCTTACTCGAGGATACTGGCAAGTACCGCTCACTGAACGCGCCAGCAGATACGCGGCTTTCGTCACTCCGACGGGCAGCTACCAGCCAACAATGATGAGTTTCGGGCTCAAAAATGCTCCATTTTGTTTTTCCCGACTCATGGATAGGGTTTTAAAGGGGTGTGAAACATTCGCGGTGCCTTATTTAGACGACATTGCGGTTTTTTCCGACTCATGGGCGGACCATATGGTACATCTAAGAGCTGTACTGAGCCTTTTGCGTCAAGCTGGACTAACCGTAAAGGCCGAGAAATGTTGCCTGGCAAGGGCGACCGTGGACTACTTGGGTCACAATGTAGGTCAAGGTTTCAGGAAACCCAGCGAGATTAAGATTTCTGCGGTAGCAGACTACCCGCGGCCGAGCACGAAGACGGAAATTCGAGCATTCCTGGGTCTGACTGGGTACTACAATCACTACATCCCTAACTATTCAGCTTTGGCTAGCCCTCTGACCGACGCTCTCCGCAAGACAGAACCGACAAATGTAGTCTGGGACGAACAAAAGGAAGCCTCCTTCGTAAACCTGAAGGCTGTGCTGATTAGCCGTCCGGTATTGCGAGCTCCAGACTATGGCCGAGAATTCACGGTCCAGTGTGATGCCAGTGATCGAGGGTTAGGTGCTGTTCTCTGCCAGAGAGATGACGACGGTAATGAGCACCCCGTGCTCTACTTGAGCAGAAAACTGAGTTCTAGAGAGAGGGCTTATTGCGCGTCAGAGAAGGAATGCGCTTGCATTGTATGGGCCATTCAAAAATTGCAGTGCTATCTTGGAGGGGCCAAATTCACCGTAGAGACGGACCATTGTCCCCTGGCTTGGCTGCAAACTGCGACATCGAAGAACAGTCGCCTTCTTAGGTGGAGCTTGATTTTACAGCAGTACAATTTTGAAATAAGATACAAAAAGGGGAAGTTAAATGGGAATGCGGACGCGCTTAGCCGCTCTTTCTAAGCGGTCCGAGATGTTCCTCACCATGTATCCAAATTGATAATCAGGTTTTTTTTTTTTCGTGCGCTTGAATATAGATGACTATGTAAAGCAGCACGTTTGGTTTTCGAGGCATACGTGGGTCCTGAACGTCTTGAGAGTGGGCTTTTCTCGAACAACAATGGCAGTTTTCTTTTGACCTGGTCTCTTCAGACGGGAGCCGAGTGCTTGCTTCGACATGTGGTTGAGTTTCAGATAGCTCAAGCAATTTGGCCTACAACAATCAAGACAACGCGACATGCAACAGCGAGCTTCAAGCGTTCACGTGCAGGCCATTAAGTCGTCTCTTCATGCAGCAGCTGCGGCTGCTGCCCTCCGAGTCTCTTCTGGCGGGGGAGGAGGCTGTTACGACCAAGCATCCGCATTTGCGCGCTCTATTGTTCGCCTGTGGGCATGGAAAAGTTTTGTGAATATGTGGTGATGGTCCATTGGCTCTAAGTGAGCCTGTTTCCAGGAATCCTGTTTTGTAAGCATGTTTTGCTTTGTGGACAACCTGCAAATGCCAAATTGGCCCTGTCAAGAGAACGTCTGGAAAAACACAAAGAAACGTCCCCCTGCGGGAAATAGCAGGAAGTGCTTTCTTTTGTTCACCCTTCCAGTCGAGAAGTGCTATCCTCCAGCGATGAATGCCTCCTATCCAAAGGAGACGACAGAGTGACATGTCCGCTGACGTGCAGGACAAGAGAAGAGCATGACTCATACGGCCATTAAGTGATTTCCCGGGAATGCAGGAAAGATTTGCAATTGTCGAAAAGGGACCATGTTGGGAGCCCTATACGGCGCCACGTGCACTCGGGTTTCTGAGAAGTAAAACCCCCAGAACCAGCCTGTGGTTTCTTTGCTGAAGAATAGAAATGTACCTCCTCTCCTCGCCGTTCCCAAGCTTTTCCCGCCAACAAGTGATCACGCCCAACGAATGAATGCCGGACCAGTCAGTGCTTCAGACCATCAGTGCAGTGATGTGTTCGATTGGATGCCGATACCTGAGGGGCGTGCCCTGGATTTGGTTGGTCAGCATCTTCAGAGAGGGGCTGGACATAGGGGGTTTTTAAGGACGCTGCAGAGCACGAAATGTCGCTCTGGGCCCTGGGTAAACGGCTCATCCAGTCGCTTCTCGCTATGAACTCTTAACGCTTGTCATTTTGCTGATGTACCCTTCTTCTTCATGTAAATATTCTTGTAAATACGTTTTCTCAAAGTGCCAGTAAACCTGCTTGTACATATTTCACCAACTTCGAAGATTCAGTCCTTCTTCAACCCCGAGTCTCTGCACGCTACCAAGTGAAGGCCGGGTCGACGTAGCCCCAGCGTCACGACAACACACACACACACACACACACACACACACACACACACACACACACACACACACACACACACACACACACACACACACACACACACACACACACACACACACACACACACACACACACACACACACACACACACGAAAAGAGAAAACGAACTAGAAAAAAAGGAAGGGTACATTATACAACGTTAGACAACACAGCGCGTGTAAATTTCCCGAAATGAGCACTGCGAGGAAAAACAGAAGTTGAATGGTAAAAAAAGTATTAGGAATATTTAAGCACATCCCATACAAATTTGCGCTGAGAACATTCTATGGGGCGTAAATGCAGCCGCTCCTTATGGCACAAACTTTGAGGATTTCAATGAGCTCCTCGTCATTCGCACAAGTAGGCGCGAGACTGCGTAGAGTCGGCGATGTACAAGGAAGCCGCGCTTTTCAGCTGAACCTAAATCAAGCATCGGCTCTAATTTCTTCGGGTCAGAAATATGGACTCTGTTTAGCTCGACAGTGAACAGGAGAGTCTGCTAGAAATGATTGAAAGTAGTAGTTAATATGAGAAGGGATGCAGTAACGTACGAATTGTTCCTTCATCCGCGATTTCTTTTCTTTCCAGTGATATTTGCGGTTAACGCAGCTATGCTGGAGACGGTTTACAATGGTGGCAGCAATTACAAAAAAAAAAAAAAAAAACTGTTTCTTGCATCTCTCTTGATACTATTGCCTAAGTTAGAGCAGTAACAACACGCTCGCCGCAAGCATCTATGTGTACGCTGCTTCTAGTGTCTTATTCAACTACAGGGCTTCCTTCACTTTGTGAACGCGCAAAATTATTGACCCATGTCAATGTGCAAAGTCCTTCCTCTATCAGCCTGAACGACGCTTTGAATATTACTTCAGGAAGAAAAGAATAGCGCTATCGGTATCGCGTCTGGTACCTGTGGAGCGCACGCTACAGTTGCTACGACTTAAATGTAATAACACACTTATCTAGGCTGGCGTAAGTTGTTAAAAAATCTAAACGACGCACGCTATGCTCGTTTTAAAGGCTAACGAATAAGCTAGCACAGACCTCAGATGGACAGATATCGATGGCTACCTCCGGCAAGTAAGTGTGGCTTGGCTCTGTATGGGAATCCATATGATTTCACACAAAGGGAAAAAAGATAATCAACTAGACGTGTCCAATTGTAATGTGTTTTGTACGCTGTATAGCCATCAACAAAAGTAGCGAACTTAGATCTTTCACAACTGGTAGTAGAGGTATTTCAATGTGCTTGAGTTGAAATTGCGAACTGTAGAGCGAACGTTCTTCGGCCTCCAGCACAAACAAAGGCTGTACAGATTTGGCGACAGTCGCAACTTTGCAATGCGAGTTTGTAATTTGATGAAAGTTTCCTCAGGTATTAATTTCACTGAGTTGCGTATAGTACCAAGCGGCCATAATGAATGAAATTGTTTTAGTAAATTATAATTCTTACTGTCATTCACAAAAGCGAGAACAAACAATTTCCTGTGTTTACACTGCTTTATTTCTGTGACATTTTCGAAAAATACGGTGAAGTGGAAATGGTCACATTTTTGCGGGCATTTATCACTATGGCGAACAAAGATTTAATCACTGGAGTTGTGGTAGGAATTTTCTATTCGAGAGTAGTAACTAGAATACAGGAACATGCACAGTTGATTTATGGGCGCACTTCGGAATAATTTGCTCCTCATACACAGGAAATAACTTACACGTTCTAAAGGCGGCGAAGCTGCAAACAAAAACCACTGTGCCCAGAACCGCCAACCACATGATTATCAGCTGCCACGCGTAGAACGGGCCGCATCTCTGCAACATGAGCCTGGGAGGAGAAATGGCCCAATTAAACCTCAGCTGCAGATACCATCTGTCTGTTCCACGCTCAGAGGCGATTTCAATCGACTCCTGGAAGTTTGACACGATGTGCTTCTGCCTTCCACAAATAAACGTGACAGAACCGCTGCATTGTCACGAATTTGATTTTAACTAATATCTAGTGCACGATGAGATGATAAATTCTTGTGGCAAGCTACATCCTTGTTTTTGTACCACCTAGCAACTGAGAGGATGTCCCACAAGGTCCTGATATTCAATGCGGAGCGTCAAAAAGAACAGAAGGGAGCTATTCAATTCGAGCACTTTCTTGTCAGCACAAATTAAGGTAATTGTAATTAGGCTGTCACCAAAAAGCACGTGCGTGAACAAGGCCGCCTCAGTTTCTACTAAGAATCATGGATATGAGGCACTAATTCTTGTTGTAATTGCAACATCAGTCCTTCTTTGCGTGGTTTACAAGAATTTTGTTTTGCAGATAAAGGGGAGCCTAGCAATTTTAAAACTACTGAAATGGTATTTATGCTAATATTTGAATGCAACATACCCGTAAATATATTTGTAAAGTGTGGCTCTTTAAAGTGACTCGTGCCCTTCGCAACAAAGGAAGTGTAACCGAAACAGTGAGAAGGATAAGTGGCAATGATCCCTCCCCCCCCAACTGAAATAAGCAAAGGTACTGTTATGACGCATTTTCTCTTATTTTAATGCATCAGAAATGGCTAAATCCTATTCAACCTTTTCTTAGCTAGGCTACCATCTGACTAGCCTCTGGCTCTCCTCCCTCATAACACATTAGGTTGAACACTACGCACCATCGTGCTATCTCCTCTAAACTTAGAAACCTGTTATATAAAACCAAAGCTAATGAGAATGGTTACACATTGAACAGCGGCCGCAGGGCACAGTCATCTTTATATATCTCCTCGGTTTCTATCCTGAAACATGTCTTCTTTTCGTGTCATGGAGCACAGGGCAATGAGATATCAATTTATAGGCATCACAGCACGACTGACGTGTGACCCAAAGGAGAAGTTTGAGGGACTTTCATGCCGCACCTTTAAGTGAGTGACACGACAGCATTACTGGGTCCCGTTGGCCGGCTTCGTTTCCGGATGCCTGCTCGAGTACGAGCACATTGCTATTTGATTAATCTCTAATTTGTTATTTTGTGCCTCGGTTAAATCACGCATACTCTTAACATACAGTCGTAAGCTATCACACTCTCTGCAAGACCAGAAGACGTGCATATATCAGATCCCGCCTTACCAGCAGTAGGGGCTTGGTGGTTAGGGCCCTCAACAACTATTCCCAAAGGTGAAGGTTAAACTCCGATCGCGAAGGCCGGTTTTCGATGAAGGCTAAGTGAAGGCTAAGACCTAGACGCCAGCGTACTGTGCGATGGTAATTCATGTTAAAGAAATCCATGTGGTAGAAATTTTCGAAGCCCTCCACTACCGCATTTCCTCCTAACCTGAGACACTTCGAGGAGTTAAGCCCTACAAAAATGACTAAACCAAAGCCTCACTTTTACCGCTGGGGCAGCGATACCAGGGCGAGGAATGGTTGGTGGTTGATCCTTGCCCTACGGGGATGGGACTAACAGGTCACTGCTGCTTGCGGCTGGGGTAGACTGCCACCATAATTTTATCAGTTGTAGGCCGTCATTGCACCCGCTGCCGTTTCGGTGGTGGACGACGGCTGTTGCGACGCGCGTCTTTCTCCCCCTTGTCTTTTTCTTTCATCTTTTTTTTTCTCTTCTATCCGCACGAGGCAGCGAAGGTGGCTCAGCTACAGAGCCCGTAGCAGGCCCGTGCATTTTCTTTTGCTTCTTCCTTCAGTCGCAACAACAACAACAACTCTCTTTTACCAAGCCGTGCGTACATACGCGCCTGCGTTGCCTACAGGTCCAAATCGGGATACAAATATATCAGGTTCGATTCGCACCTTATCACATTCCACAGGAGCTACCCAGTCAACTCTGCCAGTGATATGGTCTCGTACCGCCGCGCAACCCGCCGACAGATCGGGGCCCGGCCATGTCCCCTAAACAGACATATCTATTTTTCACTCACGCCTACTGCTAGAAAGCCAAAGCCGGTTGTTCTGTAGAGCAGAGTGTTTACTGCCGTCGTGTTGAAAGACATCTCTTACGGAGTATCTCGGCGCTGCGCTGACTGCCTCCTGGTGGTTGCGCCGGTGCTACGTGTCAACTCGGCAGGAACTCGCTTAGGTTCATAGTCACCCGGCGACAGCGCCGACAAGGGTTGAGGTGACAGCAAGTAGGACCGCCTCGACACCGGGTACTGTATGGGTGCCAGGTACGGCGCGGGTGGCGGCCAGGCTCCAACGCATGGGGCCATTGCGTAGTGGTAAGGCATCGGCAACAACGGCGGGGTCCCGACCAGACCATCCTGGGGTAGCACGGGGCGCGGGGGAATCACCCCGTAGGCTGGCGTTGACGCTAAAAGAGGGTACTGAAGAGTCAGCGGAGAGGCCGGAGCCGCTAGAGTTCCTTGAAGATGGATTAGAAAATATAGCAAGTCATAGTCGAAAGCCTGATGAATACATGCTATATAATAATAAGCAAGTTGAAGATCACTAAGCAAAGAAAAAGGTAAAGTTCTGAGATGTTTTCGAACCACATACGAGATCCTTGTTGATCCCAAGAGAATGTCGCGTAATTAAAGTAGCCTACGGGAGGCAATAATAGTCACTATAATACCAATATGTTCTTTTCTATCACATTCCTTAGCTAGCTGTTGTTCAACCTGTGATTTCAACCTCCATCGTGAACATTTGCTGTCTAGGACGTCGAAAAGTTTCAGAACTTCACCTCCAATTTGCTCACTTATTGTGAATTTGTTCACATTATTCGATGGTTGTTTTGTCGACAGAAGGCTAAAATGAGTGGATGTCAAATCTAAGAAGACGTGAAGGGCATGCGTCTCCAAATACTTTCGCATGTAGAGACAGAATCGTGTGCTAGGACATATGCAGATATAGTTAAACGCTACAGTCCGTTTCGAGCTCAGTCCTACGGCACTCGGCTGCTGGAACCAAGGACAGATTTTCGGTCAGTGACCCGTCGGCTGCTTTTTTCTGAATGCGAAGCTGGAGCGGCAAATGAGTAGTAGCATACTAGTACGAAGCGGGGAAATGACTACTGGCGGGCCCTGGTTGGAATGGGTTTAAAAAAGTACTATAGGGGACGAAAGTCTCCAGGAAGTCTAAGGGAAACGAAAGGTGATAGCGTCGTTATCCGCGAGTGCCCCGAGACGACACTAGTGAAATTAGAATTTGATCTTTATTAACTTATGTACGCTAATAAAATTAGACGACATTAGGCAATCTTAAGCCTAAATGACTGTCCTGCATACCTTTAGGCCCTACCTTCACACAAATGTGGCCACTACGGCCTGAATTTCCACCTTGTATACCGATATGTCGCAACGTATGCAAACATACCTAAGTTCAGAAGGCCAGAGCTGCTAATCTACCGCCAAGGGTTGCCAAGATCTAGGTGACGTGGAACCAATGAGAGAACGACTCACCGGGGCCAGAGGTGGCAACAGAGAGGCGTCTTGGAGAACTATCACTCCTTTCTGTCATGTCGCCCAACTGCAGCGTCCTTGTTTCCCAGCGCCCCTTCTGTTAAAGCAATGTCGATAATGGCCGATTTTTGTTTACTCCAGCGTACGAGGGAATAAGCTCTCTCCGCGTGGAGCATCACGTCGATGATGATTACGATGGCCACTGACGGGATCGTTCGAGATATCAGCAAAACATTCTCAACTAAAACTCTATTGTAGACGAATTCTAGTCATTTGGCAATCACAAGGTCTGAATTTGCAGTTGCCGTATTTTACTTCTAGAGTTGATTGGACGGAATCTGCGGAGGTAATGCTTTTCGAGTGTAGTGACTTGCGTGGCATGCGTCCGCCGCACGCCGAAAGACGAAGTGGATCCCACAGGCACCGGAGCATGGCCTCCGAGATCGCCACTTCGTGTGGGGACGCGGGGGGGGGGTGATCTCGGAGGCCATGGCGGGAGCAAACACATGCACTGTAACGCCACCAGAGACGCTGGCGCCTGAGAACAAGAGGCGCCCGACACGCGCCTAAGAAAAGGAGGCAGCACAGGCACTAGAGCTTCGGAACGCTCGGTGGATATGTGCGATCAAATCAGAGAACAACAACCTCCTCCTCAGCCGGACGCTGCCGCTGCCGCCTCTTCAGCTTCTTCTCAAATAAATGTGGCCGCAGTGGCCCCTGCCTGCCGACCTCCACATTTGCGGTGACCCATGCAGAGAACCGTACCTTCACCCTGGCGGCATACCTGGATGGCATATTAGCAAGGCCCGGCTTTCGACCCGCCGCTTCCGACGTTCCGGCCGGCAGGCTTCAGCGGGTGGTTCGCTCAACTGGAGGCTGCGATGTACCAGAACTGTCTCACCAACCAGCAGTTTAAGCATGCAGTCCTCTCCGAAATCTTACCAACCGACCTCCTGTGCCGACTCGCCTGCCCTGCCTCGAGTTGCCGGCTATACGATGAGCTGCGCGCTGCCGTCCTAGTGTACTTCGGCGAAAGCTACTGCCCGCTGCCGCTCTACGATGTGGCAGGCTCGCTTTCGCCGCCGCCAGCATCTGCACCTGCACCAGCATCACTCTCGTCTACGGCTGCATCCTCGGGACACAACATGCCGCAGCTGTCCTAGGCCAGCTCCCTGCCATTCTTGCCCAACGCATCCGGCCTGGCTACTCTCCCAAACGTATTGTTTACGACACAGGAAGCGCAGCCTCAGCTGTCCCGTCCTCCTGTGCGTCACTTACACTCCCAGTATCGGTTAAAAACTTTGCCGTCATTCAAGTGCTGGCATGGGAGTCGTGTGAAGCATCAACACCGGACTTCAGAACGTACTTCGATTCCTCGCACCAAGCGTCCTGCTCATTGTCTGCAATCGCCATCCACCGCGATGGCGGATCAGTGGGCTCCGCAGCCACCTTGCTCGAACCCCACGCGCCATACGACGCAACATCTCTGGTTCCTGTCACAGAGCCTATCATGTTGCCTTTGTTGTTCACCTCCAGTATTTTCAAGCCCCAATTAGGCGGCAACAGTATGTCAGCCTGTGCCCACCGCAAGTGGCCCGTGCGTACGTGCATTACAGCCCACAGCCGCTGTCTTCACCACGGCTAATTTCTCCCTCCCGTGCTGCAACCTTAGGACTGTACATAGCTCTTATGGCGATTTCCACTGGTCGATCGGAGCAGGGCGCCCGAGCCGACCTAGAGCGCTACAGAGCGAATCAACCTTGGTCGACCAGCAGAACGTGTAGAGCGCGCGGCGGAAGTAAAGCTGAGCCGGTTTCGAAAGTTGTAGCCGCATCCCAGCGCCAAAATGTTTGCGGTAGATAAATAGGCAGGAGTGCGGCCCTCAACAACTTGCTTTCTCATTTTTTTAACGCTGCAAACGTTTTTCGATAGACGCACTTCGACATATTCGCGCAAAAAACTGTGACATCCAGCGTCCACTGCCGATGTCGCTGAAACGGTCAAAAACAGCCAAAAGAATCCAGCAGCATCCGGAAGTGACCGCGTCAGCGACTAGGACTTCCGGCGAGATCCGACTTCGGTCGGCGGATCGAGCTGGAGCGTCCCGAGCTGCCCCAAACGACCAGCGGAATACGCGCAACCTATCTTGATCGACCAGTGGAAATCGAAATCGTCGTCCCGGAGCAAGAAAACGTGCTCCGTAGTGACCAGTGGAAATCGCCATTAGTTACGTTCCCTCCCCAAAACTGGCTCGCCGCAGTGCTTTGGCAGTCTCCATTCGGCCAGTTGTGAGCACAATGCCTCCCTTTCAGCGCCGTCACATGAACCACAGACACCCTGGTGAACCTACCACAACTAGCCCAACCCGTTCAAATCAGTCTGTCAATCGACCTTCGCAACGGACGGAAGCGACTCAGCATACCAAACTTCCAGGAGAGACACAGTCTGCTCAATTGCTTCAGATCTTGGATGCGCGCGCAGTGTTCTATCGTTCCCAATCACAACTTCAGTTCTGACAAGCGGAGATTCAAGGTATTTCTGATCAATTGTCCCGCCTTCCCTACCACTACGTTTTACTCAACCGCGACCTACTGAACAGTCACTGATGAAACCTGCTTGCCCCTTGAACTACGACTTGGACACGAACTTAACATACATATGTGTATAGCTTGCTTCCTAGTTTTTCTTTAAAGCAGTGCCCTTTGCTTAGACCGAGTTTTTTTTTTCCTTTTTCTTTTTTTCGACTAATTGTCTAAGGGAGGGGCTCTGTAGCGACTCGCGTAGCATGCGTTCGCCGCACGCCGCATGCACTGTAGCGCCACCAGAGGCGCCGGCGCCTGAGAAGAGGCGCCCGGCCCATGCTGAAGAAAAGAATGCAGCGGCGGCAGGAGAGCTTCGGAACGCTCGGTACCTTCGCCTCGGCCGGACGCTGCCGCCGCAGCCTCCTCAGCTTCTCCTCGAATAAATTTGGCCGCGGTCGCCCCTGCCTGGCGACCTGTACAGGAGCATTGTAGGCAGCAATGGAGTTTTTGGATAGGCTGTATACCACCTGTTATAAACGAAATAGCCGCATCGTCATTCCTTGTATCATCATCAGTCATTTTGAAAAAAAAAAAAAAAAAAGACTCGGCCGGGTTTATTTGCTTATAGCAGGTATGTCTTTGAATCGTTTACCTCGAATTTCGATTAAGGCTAATGAGCTGTGAAAGTTCCTATTTTCTCGCTTTAGTCAGGGCAAATAACATGAACAACCTTGGGTTCGTGATGTTCACTCTGCGTTTTTACAGTAAAAAAAAAAACTCTCTTTGGTCATATCATACAAACGGTGATGCTAGTTATCTGCATTTCAAACGCAGAAGAGCTTTCTTTGAGCTTCCGGTTATGTCGTTTGCTGATCACTGGTTGCGCAGATATTTGCTTTGTTTATTTTTTATTTGTATATATTTTTTTTATTGCTGTAAAACGTCTGTCATCCCATTTAACGAGAAAAGATTCAAGGAATATTCATTTATTTTTATTTATTTAGCATATACTCTCAATCCCCACTGGGGATTGTTACAGGAGTGAGCTCTTACAAGAGGCATACAAGTGTGCATACAAACCAGCTGAACCAGTATATCATCGGGTCAAGCAGGAACTGTACAATCACCTATACAATGAAAAGAGTTGCAGAAACATTTGTTATTGGCGTGTACATCAAGTAAAACAATATTTACACAATGACCATCAAAGTGAACTTTTGTGCAAGGGCTATCCAGTATATCCTTAAGAGCAGATTAGCCGCATTTGGTGCCATCATACTTTAGAGAATTCACCACATTTTGATTATTCAAACTGGCCCTTTTGAGTGCACATTGAGGCAGTCGTTCCAGAGCTGAGTTTAATCACACCATATAAGACTCAAGTGTACAACCAGTATAAAATGCAAACAAATTTGCATATAACCAAGAAAAGGAAACACAAAACCACTAGGAAGATCTACAAGAAGGCACCAACTTTTGCTTGTTGGCAGCAGCGACTTCCTAGCGAGCCAAACAAAACTTTCCAGCGTATCCTGCGATGTTACAGAGCTGTCTAGCGCGTTCCATTCACGCATAGCCCCCCCCCCCCCCCCCGTGGGGGGGGGGGGAGGAAGCATAACAATATACATTGTTGGTGCAAGATTACTCTTAGAGCGTATAGTCATGCTTGTGTCGTGTTGCTCTAGAACGGCTGAAGTTGGCATTCGGGACAGGATTTATCACCGCATAATGAAATAGCAGATATAAGAATTTTAGTCTATGCAGGATTGCGCCGCTTGATAGTGTGGTGGCCTGCAAGTGAAAGCAGCTCCGTGGGAGAGTCGGTGCGCGCCGATACTTGTTGTAGATAAAGCGTACCTCTTTCCGTTGTACCGACTCGAGCACGATTATGACTACTTGTAGAAACGGGTACCACACGATGTCCGTATATTTTAGAATTGGACGAATGATAGCCTTGTATGCGAGCGGTTTGGTTTCTTGAGTGGAGTAACGTAGGACGCGTTTTCGAAAGAATAGCCTCTTCATTGCTTTTTTGGTGAAATGCTGCACATGAGCATTGTAACCGAGGTCATTTGTAGCCGTTACACCCTGGTAATTCTCTTCCGTTACAGTTTCTAGAAACACATTGCCACAACCATAAGAGAAGCTAAGCTTTGACTTTTTTTGTTTGTTACGGACATGGAAACTTTTTCTAAGTTATAGACATTTGCCAACTGTTGCACCACCGCAAGACGTTGTTGAACGCCGTTTTCAGCTTTGCTATTTATTTGCTAATGAAGCACGCAGTCGTCAGCGAACAATCGTATGTTGACATCCATGTGGTCCGCTATGTCATTTATAAAAAAAATAGGAATAAGAATGGTGGCAGCACAGTACCCGGCAGAACACCAGATTCAGCCGAGACGGTATCAGAAAAGTGGTCTTCATACTGCACAAGCTGCCGACGTTCGTGCAAATAGTCGGTTATTCATCTGACAACGGGGCCATCCCCAAGTGCACGGTTAAGCTTAAAGAGCAATTTAGCGTATGACACTCGATCAAAAGCGTTCCAGTAGTCTAAAAGTGTTACCTCTAATTGACTTTGGTTGTTGATTCCCTGTGCGAGGTCACGAGAGAGAGAGAGAAATAACATTTATTGCACCCGTCAAAAGGTTGGTGCAGATCCGAGGCGAAGCTCTGTCCCAACCATGTCCTCCCCCTCAGCCGTCGACCTGGATCCCTTGGATATGAGCAGCGGCCAGAGCAAGACGGATGACTTCTCGTTGTCCTTTTTCGTCCTGCTTGAGAAATAGTGCCTCCCAAGACTCATCTGTTCGGTCAGGTTCTCAAAATCTAGGACACGTCCATATCATATGGATCATGTCCGCTATGCCATCGCAACGTTTGCACCTGGGGCTACAAATTTCCGGGTGCCACTTGCTGTAAAGCTGGGGGTTCGGGAATACTCCAGTTTGTAGCTTACGCCACATAACCTCCTCGCTTTTGGTGAGTTGTTGGTAGTACTGATCTGCCTAATTTGTAATGATTTAGGATATCTTGGTAGGTGTTAAGATCAAGAGTTCGAGAAGTTGGTTAACAGTAGACAGACCACTTCTGAACCCGTGCTTGTTGGGATGGATGATGTTATTGGCCTCGGCATGCTCTTTAAGAAAATTTAATATGATATGCTCTAATATTTTGAACAAGTGCATGTGAGAGAGATTAGGCGCTAATTGAAGGGGAATTTTACATCCCCTGATTTGTGAATAGGGACTACTTTCGCTACTTTCCATTCAGTTGGCATGCGGTTATCCTGAATTGATTTGGAATGTCAGATAGAGGTACTAACCAACTGGTTCTGCATATCGCCTTAAACAACAGTTTGGTATACCATCCGGACCGCAACTCCTTTTGGCATCTAAGTTTAGTAACAAAGAAATGATTCCAGATACTGTTATGCTGGGAGCGCCCAACAGATGCATGGAGTCATTACTGCGACACGTTAGTGTCCCTAAAAGGCTGCGGTCGGCCGTAAAACCTGATTGAAAATAGCTGGTGAAGGAGTCAGTCTGTTGTTTATTCCGACAACATCGAAGCCCCCAGGAGCACTTTATCACTGATGTAGTTCCGATACTTACTCTGGGATTCTTTGATAAAATGGTGTGTAGTGCTGGAAAGTGTTTTTTTTTTTTTTTTTTGGCCTCAAGTACCTTCTTCACTGATCTTGCTAGTGCGCATATACTAAGCCTTAGTTCTGAATTGTCTGTACGTTTTCCGTAGCCTTTTAGTTTTGCCGGTCATGTGAATTATTTCCCGGGTAATCCATGGATTTTACTTTCTTATGCATTTACGTATCAACGGAAAGAAAGATAGGGTACAATGTATCACGCATGTTGTAAACTGGAGCCATAATGCATCGACAGTTGTACTTCCCTGGGCGTATAGAATAAAAAAGTCATTATATTCATGCGCGAGATAAGTCATAACCGCAGCGTCATTGGCTCTGTTGAATGCGCGTATATATATGCGCGTAATATACCATAAAGATCAGCGTAAGACTCTGAAAGGTCTTCCGTGGTTGCCCTTGAAAACTTAACAAGGGCATAATAGCTTGATGTACGCACAGAAGAAAGAAATAATTGGTTTACAGGAAAGGGAAGGCGCAGCATCTGCCACAATTTTTCTGCGGACACCTAACCCGCGCCATAAGGGAAGTGAAAACGTGGGAGTGAAAGCGGAGAGAGAAAAAAGAGTGCCGTAGTGGCGGACGCCGGAGAAATTTCGACCACTTGGGAACAATATTCACTTGATATCCCGAATGCGGACAGGGTTGTAATTCACGATGGGTGCATTTCGGTTGAGGCGGTCAGATCTAAAGCCAAGTGCAGTAGTACGCAGATGTTAGGCGCCGGAGCTGATGAGTTTGTCAGCCATATGTATAAGTAAGTATACACATGGTAATGATATGGGAGAGAATAGACGTCCGCGAAGATAAAACATTCGGACACTGCGACGGTAGGGAGGCAGTGTCAGGGCAAGGAAGCCGTATGAACTGGTTGACGCCCTGTGTATTGGATTAGCTCGGGTGTGAGGAGACTGTTTAGGCGAGCAGCCCGCACGCCTAAACAGCCTGAACAGCGCCGAGGGCACGCAGTGCCCTCGGCGCATGTTAGCGACCTATGCGACGATGCGCGGATGACAACCCTCATCTCCCGAAGTCGAGAGTGCTGATAGATGCTATCCAGATGAAGAGTGGCAGATAGGAAATATAATTTCGATCACTATACTGCGGGGCCTGGGAAGAACGCGTAGGAGCCGGAATGAGACAGCTAATTCCCCACTGTGTAACCGTGGGAACGTATCCGCTCCGAGAAATATGACTTGACAGGTGAAACTCCTTCGGAATAAAAACACTTTGGCGGGAAAGTACTGCGAATAAAGGCGTGACAGAACATTTATTTGTTCGGATATGCCACTCACCAGAGCCAAATAAGAGAAGGTTCATCGCTTGTTCAATGCCAAGGAGTTCGGAGACGTGTTTACCAGGGCCGCCCATCAGAGGAAAGCGCGTCGCCCAAAAAGAACGATACATCCAACGGGGCAAAGGGAGAGAACACGTTAGGGCCTCTTTGCGACAACTACGTTCTACTAGGGGCTGTTAGCGAAGATTGGGAAGGACTGAGCAATTTTTAGGTGAGCCCTGGGGAGAAAGGCAAACTGAATTCGGTCGAGACGATTAGCAGCTCTGCTCAGAATTCCCAGCCACACTTCTCACGTTTTTGACAGGTTCAGCCAAACTTTCCAAGTTTTTGCGAGGTTTTATGTCTCGTGACAGTGACGAACCCAACATCGTAACGAATTACAAGGGGAGACGGCCAATAAAGAATATGCTGCGATGTAGCACGGAATTCCGTTGCTTGCTTTAATCAATTGAAGATTTTATGTTTCCAGTGAGTTTCATACAGATAATATTAGTGTGAGTTTGGGCTCTTTCTACAGACCTCCTTATATTTAGTTTGAAATACGTCGTTACACTTCCTCCAACCCGTGACACTTAGGGGGTGCGCGGAGCCTCCTTTTTTTGTAACGCATTCACATACCGCGGCTCTAATATCAGCAGAGCAGGAAAATATCTATAGCCTTTCAGTTTTCAAGGGGGAAATTACAAGTGCAATGCTAAAATGTTGCAGAATTTGAATGTTTTACTGCCTTCTCTACAGATCACTCTGATATCGCGATGAATACTTTACGAATCATGTGACCGGCAGTGCGAAGCCTTCTGTAATATTAGTTTGTCTGCGGTTGCCTCTCCACTTCCCCTCTCAAGATGCCTTCTGCGCAAGGTCACACAGGAATGTATATATATATATATATATATATATATATATATATATATATATATATATATATATATATATGGAGCAATAATGCATCTTCAGTTGCACTTCCCTGGGTGCATAGATTAAAAAAGTCACTATATTCATGTGCGAGATAAGTCATAACCGCCGCGTCATTGGCTCTGTTGAATGCGCGTATATATATGCGCGTAATATAACATAAAGATCATATTTAGATAATCAAGGCATTTATTATCGCCGATCCGAATCCATATCACAAACTAGATTCAAACTTGACTAACTGGTGTATGCTAAATGAGAAGTGATGAGGTAAGGCACCGTCCAGAACACAGCACAGAAAACAACTGTATCATAATCTTGATACAAAATGGAGGAAACCTTGCACCATATAGCCGGCCGTTTCTGATTCCGTAAGCCGGCACCATTTTTGCCGACACCGGTGATTTTCGACTCTTGGCTAGGAAAGGCTGCTGTCGTGTAAGCAAACTTTTTGAAGACTAGACAACGCTGCCAGATTATAGCACCGTGGTGTTGCCTCTATGTCACACTGTGAGGTTATATGGGGCCGCAGTCTTAACCTGCTTGAGCACATGAGGAAAATCTTGACATTTTCATATTCTTTGAATGTTGTACAAACGACGGCGGCGTGGTTTGATAGCGTGACTGAACTACGGGTTATTCACTACGCAACGCCTTGTGATCACCATTTCAAAATAGACAGGCAAAAATGCCAAAAATAAAGCAATCATAAAATGCGTGAAAATCTAACATCTGCATTGTTGGTTTAACGGCCTAGTCTCTGCCAGTCACATTACATACATAACAATGCAAGAGGGCAAACATTTCAGTGTTGTTGTTGCCCTCATATAAATAGCGCATACTCACATGGAGGATTGGCCATGTCAAGACTGTTTTTTGCAGATTCTTAGATTCCAGACTTGTGCACAAATCAAGTTGTACCGCCTTGGTGATATCTGGTAGTAAAAGCATGTACCCCGTTTTCCTCTATGCCCCGCTTTAAGTATTCCCACAATGATTAATCCTCTGCTAACCGCAAGTGTATCAGCATGCAAGCCTCGCAAAAATAATTCCAGAGCTAGGATAACAAGCACGCAATGTAGATTAATTCTGCCGAAACCTATAGTCAACACCTACTGCGGACGAACATTGAGAAGGGGTCAAGGTGAACACATACAAAATGCCTTGCCATAAAAGAGCTTCTTACTGGGCTTGTTGTATGGTCAGGAAGGCTAGGAGCGCAAGAAAACGTTACACAGACATAGAAGTGTCCTGCTCCCCTTCTATGTCCATATACATGTTTTTTTTTTTTTTTTTTTTTTTTTTTTTTTTTCCCGCCACTCTGCCCTTCTGAAGAAAAGATGCTATTCTTTATTCATTATTTCCCTACCTATAGGGCCAGGGTACGGTGCAGACACTGGCTCGCATTTCTTTTTTGCTAGCCGCCCGATATTATAAACGTGATCTCGACGCACGTCTGGGGTCAAGCGGAGGCAACGCAGGCTTTCCTATGCGGCTTGCGCACCAGCCGCTCGTCGACGGCTTCCATACATTCGGCGTTGCTGGAACACGACCAGCTCTCGGGAAATTCAGCGCAGGCTGGTGGTGTTAGACGAGCGCCGCGCCCATTTTGTTCGGGAAACGAACGCGCAAGAACAAGAACAATATAAGATAAACAAAATAAAACAATTGGCTTTCTTCAAGATATCCCATATTTCTTTTAATAAGAAAGGTTGGACCTAAGAGGCAGCAGCTGCATTTTACATAACTCCGGTGACAGTAATAATAGCATTGATATAACCTGAGGATTTTACGAGATAGGGTAGAAAGCTTCTTCCGCCAAAGAAATTTCGGCGGCGCAGATGGTAGTCGGGAAAAATCCTTATTGAACCACATGACCTCACGCGATAATTTAGAACATCCTACATTCAAATAAAGCTAACGAATAGGAGGAGGACGAAAATAAAGCCGAATTTGGCGAGCAGGTTCCTATAATAGGTATATTTTATAAAGCGGAACTAATTTAATACAATACATTAGTCGTCGCAGGCAACGAAGGGCCGTTTGTACCGAGGCACCCAGTGAACGTGTTGAGGTGTGTATGACTTAATGTGTGTATAGGATTTCAAGCGTTAGTAGAGCTAGTTTAGTGCATACTGTCGAGAAATCTTCGATATTACCATTTGCAAACCTTCCCATAGAGCCCATGTATACAAAAATGGTGGTTCTGATTGTTAAACATTAGGTTATTTAAGAATAATTGCAGCTTCCGTGGTCATTACTGTAATCTGCGTCTAAGTGGCAAACTTTCGGATTGTTGATGAATGCGCAACCACTTGCAAAATAAAATCAGCTGAAGAGATGCAGTAGCAAAAACTATTTGACGTGTCACACGTAGAGACAATTTGACGAAGAAAAAAAAAAAAAAAAAAGAAGCGACTTTCAGAACGGAGTTACGGCAATAGTAGAGAGCTTTTATTGGCTGCTTCTAGATGGCGCCACAATCTCAAAACTGCATACTGGAATTAGTCATTTTTTAAGCGGAGTTTCCTACCTGGTAGGATTAAAAGCTCCGCTACTGACGAAGAATAACAGCGTTGAGACGAGGGAGAAAGAAAAACAGGAAAGGCGATAGTCCTGTCTTTCGTTCCTCATCTCAGCGCTGTTATCCAATTCTGGGTTTGGAATGAGTACTAATGTTAAAGTAATAATTTTGAAAATTAAGAAAATAAACAAGGAAGAATTTAACGAAATGAAAAGATGGTGGTGAAGGCGCTGTTACGTCTACTCTTAAGGCGAAGTTATTGTCTAACCTGCTATGATCTTGCAAATCAATTTTGCCACGTTCACGCATAGATTAACTATCAACGACGTAAGTTGGCTTTAAAGAAATATTTAGTTTCCTCCAGCTTTTTGTCGCCTTTGATGTAGGGTTGCAAACAGCTGATAGCTCAGCCTTCTTTTGTGAATAAAGATGATGGAGTTATCCTAGCTAGTGGAGACTGACGGAAACGCCGCTGACAAACGTTGTGAGAAAGAATACAACGGGACGTTTTCCATGTTTTCCCTCCATTCCTCTGCAGCCACGAGCCAATTCGCCTTGTCATCTCTCCTCGTCTTTCAGTAACTCTAGCCGTTCTCCGTTCATTCGGAGGGCCCATGCATTCAGAAGGCCACGCCAGGTAAATATGGCATATATAGTGCTCCAAAATCTTGATGAATGTTGGACTCCACACTGAGCTCTAGAGTACTTGCCTCTCTTCTTTTCTACCTTTGCTCTCGTCCGCGCAGTTCAGAACTTTCATTATTATGAGACCCCCCCCCCCCCCCCTTTTTTTTTATTCGCTCTATCCCATGCCTGTCAGACAACGAAGGAAGAGAAAAAGGTTTGAGGAACCCATGATGTTTAGTTTAATGTTAGGTCATCCTCCTTCGTAATTTTGATCGAATTTGCGTTTGGTGTGCAAACTGCAGCACGAAGCAAAGCCTCAGACTGCCTCACTGTCCCATTCCTGACCACAAAAATAACGCGCACTGGCCGACACTTCACCACATTGTTAGATTTGTCAACATTACCTGTCTTCGTCCACGCTCTGGTCGGTACTGTTTTTCACGGCTAAATTTCGCCGGCATCCAGTAAAGCGACTTGTCCTCGACCAAGCACCAATATATTAGATTAAGCCGTTTCAGTTCCCGGAAATATTTAACAGGGCGATAATTCGAAGCGGCTTTATGCTCTCGCGAAACTCTACGAAAATGACTTGGCTGAGTATCGGTAACGGAGCGCAAATGATTTTCCACGTCCTTAATGATTATTGTCACGTGCTCAGAAAGCTGGGCGTTAACGCATGCTCTCTGAATCTGGGAAATGCTTACAAAACGACATGCTAAAATGCAGAGAAACGTTACGTGAAAAAAATCTTTGAGGGTGTGCAACGCCACGTGTACATCTAACAAACTTGAGGATTCAGTGGAGCGGTGAGCACTCCAATGCAATAAGTTAATAATTTATGTATTTATAAATACCGCCAGTCGTGTAATGAATTTGCGTAGAGAAAGCACGTGGCACCACATTGTAGTCATACAATACTAAAGAACAGCTTTGACACCAAGAACTGTCCCTGGTAAGAAAAGGATAAGATATACAACACTATGCCAGTGACAGAGTTTGGGAAAACTGCATCGAAATGACATCTAGTGATAACGTAAGGGACAGCGACATCGGCACATGCATGTCGGTAAAATGGGGACCGTCACTATTGTCTCGATTGTAGATGCCTGTTGCTAGATAAAGTTGGGATACAGTTCTCTCAAGCCCCGCCACCGGCTGATGTGTTGTATACCGATTTTGCTCACGACTGTACATGATCGACCTCCGCGAAGAAAGACTCAGCATCAAAAACTTAAATTCGAAAATTTGGATAAAGAACGGTTCAAGACAACTGCAGGTGTCATTGAAAGCATCAAAAGGTAGGTAATTAAATACGATGGCACCGGCAATGATGCTTTTTGGACTCAATATTCCTAACATCTACGCAGTAAATACTCTAATGGCTTATTTAATTAATGTAATGCAGAACTGCGCGTAATTTATGGTGTCAGGCTTTTCCAACGCAGAATGTCTGGAACAGTTAAAATAGCACGAAATTTTATTTAATGTCAGAGTGCGCTTACGGAGTGAACGTCTAGCATTTTCTATGACACTGTGCTATTTTTCATATTAAAATAATCCTGATGCATAACTTTGAAACGAAATGTTAAACGTGCTAGCAGTAACGGGGCTCAATTTTCCATTTTCAGTCATTTGGCGATCATTGGCACTATAACTGCCAAAATATTTCGATTACTGCCCTCTGTATCTCAGCTGGTGTATGTAAATTTTGTTTAGTAGCCAGACATCGTATAACAGTTGCGTAATCTGTTGTTGATTTATTGAAGGTACTGCAGGCTAGAATTTGAATGAAGTTCGTAAATTAAAATCTGCAGCTTCCTTCTACGATCCTGATGTTCAAACTGGCATGTGTGAAGTTGAGTGCAGAGGCCGAAAATACAGCTGAGGCCCAAACGCAACCTGGAGTTACTAGTTATGCGATGGGTACTACTGGTGCGATCT
Source organism: Amblyomma maculatum (assembly GCF_055883805.1). Lineage (NCBI taxonomy): Eukaryota > Metazoa > Arthropoda > Arachnida > Ixodida > Ixodidae > Amblyomma > Amblyomma maculatum. Next base: position 78,065,991 of record NC_139347.1, read on the forward strand.
GCCCATTAAAATCCCAAATAGGCGATAATCTCGTTGTAAATCAAATTCGTGAGGACTATCTAATTGCATCAGCCTTCCATACATGCTTATAATGGTGCGACAAAAAGATCACCCAATTTAAAAATGGTGCAGCTGCCTATTTTCTGACGTTGTTGTTTTATAGATGAACACTAATAAATACAGTATCAATGAGATCACAGTAATGCCTAACATTATATCGATTATATTATTAACGCGAGTTACTTAAAGCTAACTGTAATACTGGCGCAGCCACCCTAATGAATTCCGCTTTTCCATCGGTCAGCATTGCTTCCGTTTAGGTGGTCGGGAAAGTAGCCGTCGCACTCCCTTCCTGGCCGGTGGAAACGTCGCGCGATGAACCTGCACGCATGATAATCAAAGAAAACAAGTTCGACATGGTGCTTACAAATCTGCACGCCTATGAGAAATATTTGGAAACATGGTCTCATTTAATGGTTTCCCTAAGAACAAAAATAAGAACTAGATATCTGGTCGATAAAAAAGTAAGTACTAGATATCTGGTCGATAGCTTATGAGCAAAAATATGGGAAAATAAGAGGCTCATTATGAGATACATGAAAAGAGCTCGTTGTGAGATACAACATAAGATATGTGTAACTCATAACGGGCCTCTGATTTCTTGATATTTGCTGATTAGCCTGACGAGGGTCTCGAATCCGACAGACTGAGTGCCATAGGAAGTGTTAAAGGGTTATCGTAGAGTAAAAACACATTCCAAGTGACACTTGAGGTTAATAGAACGTACTGCTTCCGCCACTGGAGACAATGGTTGGCGCTACTAAGCACTATCAAATGTAAATCACACGCAACGTAATTACATAAGAATGTAGAGGACTGAACAGCCGCCGTCATAACTCAATTGGTAGAGCACTGGTTGCGAAATTCGAAGATCGTGGGCTCGAAGTCCACCTGTGGTATGTGTTTTTTTTCTATTGTCTAATTATCTTGATTGTTACATTACTGCTCCACACTTACCAACGCCAAAAAAAAAAAAAAAAACACCTATGCTTTCCTTGGCGTCAGTGGCTGTTTTCTCCATTAAGGTTCATAAGTCACTCAAAGAATTCTCGTGCAATATTGGTTGACGCGAAATACCGCAATTCATGATTAAAGAGGTAATATGCAGGCCGAGAACACGACTCCATTCTTTAAAAATTTGCTATCTTCTTTGAGGCATAAACCCTTTCCTCAGTGCCGACGAGAAATACAAGCCGCGATTCGTTTCCAAGACAAAACTTGCAAGCAATTAACCCCACGACACCTATTACACGCCATGCCTTTCGCTAAGATTGGTGAAAAGCTGGCGCATCTGAAGCAGCATTTAGTAGCAAAAGGGTGGCGAATTCCAAATAGGTTCTGGTTTCTTTATTCATCAACTAGCAGTGCGAAAATTTAAGTTTTTGTTTTAACAGCTTGACTTCGCTCAGCTTCACGCGAATTGCCATTATTTAAATGATTATTTCCATAATTACCAGTGGTCCAAAAGAACTTTTTGTCGCTTTTTGTTTTTACGTTGTACCCACACAACAAATAACTGGTAAGTACTTACTTGAGTTTTGAATGACGTCATCGAAGAGGCCCGCCTCTTTATTTTCTTCCTCTCGCTTGTTAAGCCCCAAGAGGCTTCGAACTGCGGACAAAATACAGAAGAAATAGCCAATCTGTCTCTTATTTTTCGTATTTCGGCTGCCACCCGTGTACTCGTTTTGATGATAGAAGAGCGAAAACTCCCGAATAGATCGCTGCACGTGAGTATGTTCAACTTTTGCAAAACGTTGCGATCTGCGTGCATATAATTTTCTGTTAACCAAACGCGGCAACAAATTAAAATAAAAACGATGCCGAGCTGACAGGTCTAAATTAACCCATTGCACCTGTGACTGTTTGCCAGTAAATTATTACGAAGGATAACTCACTTTCGTGATTTGAGGGATACTTCAGATTTCGTTCAGAATTTTTCGAAGCATGATATTACATGGCTTCACCAAGCACGGAGCATAATAACTCCCACACAGCAATTTTCAATGATTCAAGCCTTGAAATCTTTGAAAGGCCCCCTTCAATGTCCCCAATGCCTTACTGTGTAGGCAGTCATGCACTCATTATTACCGCCCAAGTAGCGGGCTTCACAACGGCCAAGCGAAATTAAGCTACTGTTTCCTTTTTCCTCTCCTTTGGGAATGGGCTGCCCGCACGGAAAGTGTAGGGTAACAGTGTGCCATGGTGGTGCAATATATCGAGACCAGTGCTTGTCAGTGTCGTCTGTTTATATCGCTAACCACTCCGGAGCTTAATTAACGACAGCCAATCATAACCATCGCGAGCTCGCGCAATAATTTCCTTAATTATCTGAATATGAGAGCTACAGTGTAGAGCACATCTGCAGGGTACTATCGGCAGCCGCCAACGCAGTTCGTGAGCTCTATCCAAATACTTTTTACCGCCAATCATTATTCGCACAACTCTCTCTTACACAATCTGATTGCCAGACACGTTTTGGAAAAGGCGGATTACGAAATTCTCCTCGTGCTTAGCTATTAGTGCAGTTTAAAGGAACCGGGGTGGTTGACGTTAACTAAGAGGTTTTCACTAGGATGTGCCTGGTTGCTTGCATTCTTAAACTGGCGTGTAAAGTGAATTGGTAATTAATTTGCGCACTTCCGGCTTCACAAAGCGCCGTTTAAAGATGGTGGCGAACGACAGGAATCATCCATTTTTTTTTGTATGAAATGAAAAGTGAGCATGAAACGGAGGCTCAAAACAGACTGAAATGCACCACTTTCAAACTGCTTAAAATCAGCTCCAACTCGAAGGTTTTCTTTACGCACAATACACAGAGATGAATATATTTATCGATACTTAAAACTAAGTCTAATAACCAAAGCGCTGTTGTACGCTTACTCGCTTCGATGAATCGGTTGAAGATATCTGCAAGAGAATAATAAGAATGAGAAAAATAGATCTCTTGAAGGCGGCTATTGAGTAAATAGGGAGACGCGAGCTTTATAAAAGAAGTTGCGCAGCACACACGTACCCGGTCTGTAGGCGTACAGGTAGACGAGCGTGATGACAATGACAGCGAGCACCCCTAGTATGCAGAACGGTACGTAGTCGCACTTCAAGTGTTCCTTGTGCATGGCCCTGCAGGAACGATGGATGGACAGCATCAGCGACGCACGCGTCACCTTACTCCGGCTTCCAGCTATCCCACGATATTTATTTTTGGAACACTCTACTTACGCTGAGAATTATAACCTTCCTTCCTTTTAGCAGTTGCGACGCATCGACGGGCAGTTAAATAGGGTGGTCGGGAGTAAGAATTGACTATAGGTATCATAAAAATAACCTTCAGGAACAAATGCGGTCAAGATTTTACACTTTCACTCTTTTGCCGTTTCTTTCACTTAACAGCGTTTTTTCCCCCTTAGACAACTGGCGCCGGTATGTGGTCACCGTGTGTACATACATGTAAAGAAAAGTATGTGCTCTTCACGCTCTCTAACCGGGAAACCTCTTCCCCTTCCTCCACAGATGAGGAATTCACACTGGGCTACACTTTCAGGCACATAACTCAACTGTATCAAAACAGACACAACATTTATCCTCACCCGTGTAAAGGATTAAAGAGAGCGGAGGAACGTGTATTCTGCGCCTCCTTACGAACACTATGATGTGCCCGATGTGACTTAAACACTTTGACAGTGCCTTCTCAGGGGAGTGCCCGCACTATAGGGAAATCTCCTCGGACCTCTTTCGCATAGTGTGGGCGTCCTTCACCAACCCTGCCCTTACACCCAATCCAAACCCCAGCTGGGAGGACTGGGAGACAACCCTATTCGCCTGCTCCGACCTGAAAGCACAAAAGGCGGTGCTCAAACGAGCAATAGCGGCAGCGGAAGCCACTGAGGTCCCGTACTGGGGAGTCAACTTAGTGTTTGTGAGGGGAAATGCAATAATCCCGACCCCAAAGTAACCTCCATGTAACTGAGTTTTTAGAAGCAATAATCGTTTTTACCTCCGCCTCTTCAACGCACCATGGTGACTTTTTCTAGTAGCGCTGCTTTTCTCTCGAGCGCTCTACCGCCAAAAATAAGCCTGCACACATAAGCCTGTACGTTCGAGGTATACACTATAGTAGTATAATCCTATCCTGAGGATATTAACATTATCTGCCGATAGTCGTTAATTTTCAATAAAGCTAAAGCCTTTCACGGCTGTGACCTAGGGCAAGATTTGGCTTTTGGTGCTTCCCAACACATATATAATAAGTTGATGCGGATATCTATCCAATTCAGGATGTATTAGCGGCTATCACTGATGCAGCTTCAGCAGCAGGCTTTCACGGATGTGGGCTCCGCAAACACTTCAGGTTAACGCTAATGGAACATCGCCGAGTGGAGTTTCATTTCTGCCGCTAAATCCTCTTGCGAGGCACCCAAATTTCAAACAGGGCGGTCTTTTTCTCTTCGCCGCAAGCATTAGCAAGGGTTACTGATAATCAGAGAAAATTTTCTCGCTGCTTGTTTTTGATTGATAAGCAGCACTAATGAAAATTTAGGTGTTTATCCTTTTTATTCATTGAGGCAATTTCATCAATGAAATGTTCAGGGGCTATGCGACTGAAATAGAAAAGCCCATTTATTCACCTAATCATTTCCGTGCAAAGTCATTAAAGTCAGAAAGACTGCTTCCATGCATTACACAAATGACATTTACGGAGGACATAATTTGCAGTGGCTTTCTGTCTTAATGGGACTTCAATACAAGGTCTAGATCTCAACCATTATCGTGTTTATGGCCGGAATATATGACTGAGCATATAATTAGGCGATAAATTGCACGTTCTATTTGCTCAATGACACTGAGCATTACGCAACTCAGCGATCACAACTTATGTGCGGTATTTTAGCAGCCTACTCACCCTTCTGCTTACAGCGGCTGTAATCGCGATAGTTATGCAATCGCACAGAGCCGCTGCTTGAATCGATCTCGTATACCTTCTAGAGGAACATTTTTGTACTCACGAATTGGTGCTCGTGAAGACAACAATGGCTCCTAGCAGACGCATTCCCAACGTAATTGGGCATTATAATTAATTATGCTTGGTCGCGAGAAGGCGAGGATAGCAAGAGGCGGCAGAGAGTCGGCGGGCGGAGGAGATTAGAAACTTTGCGGGATAAGCTGGCCGCGGTTGGTACAAGAGAAGATTAACTGCGAAGACGTGATAGAGGCCTTTTCCTGTGCTGGTAGCAGACAGGCCGATCGATGATGGTGCTTACGCTAGTGGTTTCGTCAACCTAGACGTTGATTCTACATATGTTTTATGTTTGGTCAGAAAAAAAAAAAGCAAATGGAACAAAATAAAACAAGGCCCCTAGAAAAAAAGGCTCACAGGCACTTGCCTCAGGTAGCGGTTCTTTTCTTTGAGGCCCACGTATGTTCCGTCAGGCATCTTGAAACCACGCGAGGCTTTTTTGCGCGCCTTCTTTTCCGCTGGCTTCTTTTCTTCCTCTTTCGTTTTCTCTTCGCCTTCCTTCTCCTCCACCTTCTCCTTTGCTTCACCGGCTACAGCCTCGCCTTCTTCCTTTCCTTCGCCCTTCGGCAGCGCTTCACCGGACTCGCCGTGGTGCACCGCTTCTTGACCGCTGCTGGATGAGGCTACTGGTTGCCCACGCTCCAGACCTGCGATAGTTAACGTTGGGAAAAAGTCGCGCCATTGATGAAACCTCTATATGAAATGAATGAGGATTACATACAGGCGCCCATTGAACCTCGCGCCGCTCCTCGAAGTGCAAACTTCGAAAAAAAATCTATCCTGAAGCAACCAAGGCAAAAATGCCTGGGCGATTAATTCGTCTCAACGGCTGCTAAGAAGCATTTTTCTCGCAGCCGTGGACAGGAACTTGGACAGTAGGTTTGACAACCGCACGATGTTAAAAGTTTTCAGTTATGTCGATTATTTTTTCAGTACTTTTAAGCAAACAAGACACAACTGCTTTCCAATCCACTGTCAAAGAAACTTTAGCTGGTTTTAAAGATCTTAGTCATGGTTTGAGATACACCTGTGGATTGTCACAAAATAATCAGCCACATTTTCTGGACTTGGAATTCCTCTTGGAACAAGGGAGAATCTGTTGGATATACAAACCTCGAAGCCAGAAGAAACTTTTGTCTTACGAATCGTCCCAATCCAAAAACGTTAAACTGGCTACTACCTGAGGCATGCATTCACATTTGCGGCAATAAACCGCTAGACTGGACCCAGTTCCTTTTCCGAGCAGGCGTTCGTATTCCCTCACTGAGTGTTCATTCAGGCATCTTCTCGTTTGTCCTATATACAATTTTCCACATGTTAGAGGAACCTGGTACATCACCCCTTCTCTACAACTGCCAAACATAAAAATGCCTTCGGCTACAGGTTCTCTCTTTAGTGCGTTCCTTATTGATCCTGGAATGCAATTTGGCCAGCTTACAAGGAGCGGAAAACACTGCAGGTACCTTGAACTTATAGGCAACTTTCTTCAAATTATGTGCTGCACAGTGGATGTATGGAACGACAACTGGCCTCACCCTCCTATTCTCCTCTAAATTATTCTTCATTTTCTTGCCCTTGGCCTTCTGAAACAGGAATGCAGCCACTGCCGATATCACTGTCTGTGGAAACTCTGCTTTTTGCGGTCGTGCAATCTTCAACTGGAAACTTTCCTCCATGCAGCACTGACAGGGCTTCTTCAATGCTGATTCTACGCCCGAGGACGCTTTATTTGATACCGCAATTCTTGATAGAAGTCGAGACAGCATAGCCCGTGAATTGGAGGAAGCTTCCTTTATACCTAAAAAGGCCCAGCATGTATGAGTGACGCGTCGAAACCGCTCTATAAGACCGAATTTGCCTTCTTAGAAACACTTTGTTAAATATTCGTTATTGACCGCGCATGGGTGGCTCATTCATCGCCCATGTACCTTTTAGTTGTATACTTTGTCAAGAACAACGGAATTATTTTGAGTTGCCATCTTTTTTTAGCTTTTGACCTTGTTTCCGTTTTATCGCTCTTATGACCCTTTACATCATATGGCGTTGACTCATCTGATTTTCCTGACACTGCTTCCGCAAACCTGATTTATTAATCGTCTGTGTTCTTTCGTTGTTATAACTTTTTCCAGACCAACGGAATGTTTTATCATTATTTTGTGTTGCATCATATTTTAGCCTTGTCACTTGCTTTGGGTTTCATTGCTCTTAAAGGTCAACTCCGGTGGTTTTTCCATCATTTTGTGTTTTTGGTTGAATTACATTCCTCGACACGTCCTGACTCGAACACAAAAAAACGTTTTTCGAAATTCCAATTAGAAGTATTTTTAAAAAGAATAAACAGCAAATCGAAACCGAAACTGCTTTCACGGCCAGAAACGACGTCCCAAGTGGCGAAATGGTGACGTCACACTCAGTATTAGAGAAACACTCGTACGTGCGTTGGATGGTGAAAATAAAGTATGGAAATCATGAAGCATTGCATAAAATGTCTAAGGTAGTTCAATATAAGCCTCACACTTTCATAATCATGCAGGAAGTGGATAGTAACGCCGGTATACTGTTTGTGACGTCAGAAACTCAGTGTTGCCGGCAGAAATAGCCTCAACTTAAGCCATGAAAACAGCATATTTTAAAGTCGTGTTGCGCGCGAACGGATTATCGTACGGCGCCCAAATTTTGTAGAATGCATGAGGACGGAGAGGAGAATCCAAAGTAAAATTTTTATTAGATTATTCGAATGTCAAAAAAAACCCCGGAGTTGCCCTGCTGTTTACACGATGCGACGTTGACTGCATGTGATTGTTTCTCCTACCGCTTTCGTATATATTGTGCACGTTTTGCTCAATAAAGAATAGTTGCTAGTCAGCGCTCTTTCCTGTCCCTTCTTTTCGCTTTTGGGCTACTTCATTTGCGCTAATTTTTTTTTTTCATATCACTCGATACTGTATCGTCGATACTTCTATGCATCACTGAACTCCGAGTATGATAAACGCGGTAATATTATTAGCGAAGTTATAAAATTTTGCCACGCTTTCTGGAACCTTTAGTGCATTCCTATAACGCAGTTGTTTTCTGAAAGAGCTTAAACGGAATCCGTCAGCGCGGGTTACGGTTGACACTCTGCAAAGCTGGCCTTGTTAGAACTTCACATTGAACTGAAGTCATGCATGGTTACGACGAAGCAATCGCTTCCACAGGCACAATAGCGAAAAATGTATTTAGGCGAGCGTTGTTCAAACGAACTGACTGACCTCTGAGCACTTGGCTACTACAAACAAATCTGGAACTTTTTCGGTTGCGTTTCATTTCATATATTTCACGTCACATACCCGGTGGCTCCTCCGTTTCCTCTCTGCTAAAAGGCGAGGCTGCGTGCGGTGGAGGAACTAAGCAGTTATTTTGTCATTAGTACGACAAACGACTTTTGAAGCTGCGCACTTTTTAAATCTAGAAGAAAAAAATAAAATAAAATGGCTTAACGTTTTTATGAGCTCCAAAAGAACCCCACAATGTGGGCTTCCGTAAGCGAGGCAAGTGGGTAAAACTTCTCTACATAAGTAGACGAGCACGTTTCAGTGCTGTGTTTGATGTAGGCACCTTTTAATAGCAGATAAGAGTGAAGCATAGCCACGCTGACTCGAGGATCCTGGAGGTATAAGAAAGTCAAGTTTCACTAGCGTGGCTTGAGAACTACGGATAATTGCAGTAAAAATAGAAGTGTTCTTTTTTTTAGCAGAGTTTGTCTAATATGATGTTAATCAATTCACATATTTCAGAAAAACTGTAAAAGTTTTCATTCTTTAAGGAACAAAGTTATCTTTACAGGTTTTATTCAAATTTCGTTAACAGTTTCTGGCAAAAAAAAAAAATGACAGCACAATTTATTATTCAAACTTAGGTGCTGAAAAAGAGCGTTCACATACCTTTAAGTCGTATATTTCATAAACGTTTTGACGTGATAGTTTTTACAGAGAAAAAAAAAAAAAAAGCCTAGTGGAAACCCCTTCGCGGCGCAGTTACATATAATGGATTTGTTTTCAATGAAACGCTATAAACTACAAGAACGGCAGTTAGCCGACTGCATCTTGGCCGGCTGAGACCTTAAAAGGTCGGGTTGTTGGCGGCAAGCAGAGCCAACATACGGAGCCTGGAGATATAGGGTCGTGCATAAGTCATTGCTTTCGTCAGCATACTGCATGAGCACGCCGATTGACGGAAATCAGATGGCTAGGAGGCAGACAAGCAGGCGGATGGAAAGGACGGAAGAGCGGCTACGGTTATAGCAGTGCGCACGGTCCTTATAGTGTTTGCCTTCCTTCCGTTTTCGTTGTCGATTCTCTTCCTTTGTTTCTGTGTGTCTATAAACAGTTTAGCGGATTCGTGGTACGCCCTCGCTGCTCACAAGTAAACCACTTCATGAGCATCTACTTGCCATTGGCTCCTCCAGTTTTAAAAGAAGGGAATATATAGATTGGTGAGGCTGAGCAGACGGGGCGTTTGAAGGAAACTCCGAGCAAGAGGGGACCTTGAGTGAGCGCGCCAACCTAATGTCTGACTCAAAGCGGCTTCAACATTTGCCGTTTTTTATTATCGTGTATGGGTAAAACACACGATATGCTAAAAATGTATTTTCGATAACAATACTCCTATACTTTCATTTTCAGTACGCGATATCTAATGCCGATACACAAAGTATACATAAAGATAGTATTGAAGATGCTTGTATCTTCGATACTGCCCATGACTGCGCGCAAGTATTACTCATAGTCAATGGAACTCAAACGGATGATGAGTGCTTGTAACTGCCTACCTGCCCGATTGCATCGCCCTCTGTGCCGCCCAGCGCATTGCTGATCTAGCATTTCTGAAAATATCTGAGCACCATCTACACAGGAATTAACTACCATGCCAACGGCATCCAGCCACAAACAGCCGGCCGCGGTGGACATCGCAGGTGGCCGACCGAAGAGATCGGGTTGTCGCCCATCATCCATTCATTATAAAATTCGCGCATTTGAACTTTAAAGGGATACTTCAGCCATACATTTACTGTTGCTACAACGTCGCCACGTCGCTTTGCTGGTGACAGTTATGCGAATGAGGTCTGTTGACCTCATCCGCGCATTGTTACACGACTGCTGCAGTTTTTCAGCAAACGAGCTTTATATCAGACGGCACTCGACCTTTTGTTGCTATTTCTCAAAAAAAAAAAAAATTAGGCATATATTGTGCTTCTTGTGGTATTCGTTGCCCCATGCCATGAATACCCCTCCCCATCACCACCCCTTCCCGCGTCCGTGTACCGTGCGATGCCTGCGCACGATATCCCCAAGTGGCCTAAACTATGCCCGAAGCTGTCACTAAGTCTTCCCTCATAGCGAATACCAGTCTGCGATGTTAAACTTCCTATGTCATACAATATACTTCTTATCATCTCATCATATTTTAAAGCGAATTCGTCAAAGATCCCCCGTTCTCCAGAAAGCCCGCGGCGCCTTTATCGACGTCGGCGTTGTGAGCGAAAAAGCCACGGACATAGCTTTGACAGGTGGTAGTTGGCAAGGGACATGGCAGGGCCCTGACAGGTAGGAGGGTTGAGATCAGTGAGTTGTTATAGGCTATAGGTGGGATTAGCCTTGCTTATTCTGCCGGCAATTGCTCTACCGTAGCGTTACCGTAGCGTCACCGTAGCGTCAATCAACTCACTCAACTCAATTCAGGTAGGAGGCTTGTGTGACGTTATGAGGCCAGGTGACATGGCCGAGTTGGCAAGCGAAATCTCAGGATCTTAAGCAGGATCTGCAATGAGTGTTGGCCATTGGAAGCCACATTTTTTTTTTTAGAGAAACATTGCTGAATCATTTTCATTTTGGAGAAACCATTCTGAATGATTATTACCCATAATCAATTTCAAGGTCACTTATTTCTTGGGGGGACGGGAGGGGGGGGGGGGGGGGGTGATTTGTAGCAGCCATCTTCCAGCCTCTCACTTCCTTGTGAATGGAGAAGAGAACTTTTCTCATTCAACCTGTCTACTTGCGGACCATGACATGAAAAGCAATTGACATTTCGAGATGAGCATATCGATTTCGAGTGGTGGTCAACATTTCCGCGGGCACTTTTGGAAGCGAGAAATTGCGCGCATAACTCGCCTTGCCGAGAGCCGTTAAAAACGCGCGTAAAAATTTCCTGCATCCCTTAGCTGTTCCCGTACAAAGCATAACTCCGGAAGTTTTTCGGGGGTGCGGCGACTTTCTATGCCGGTGTAGCTATGTTCGTAGAACATTGGAGTAAGCAGCCCGATGCGTTACCGAGCATCTCTGTATAGTTCCCACGGTAACTTGCTTGGAGTTCCTTCGTTCTCCAACCCCTAAACATCAAAAGGCTTGCGGAGAGCTTCTGGGCTTAACAAGTCTCGTGTGTTGCTCATTCCTCATTTAAGCCGCTTGGTCAAATCTCTTGACCGCTTTGCAGTGCATTTCATATGATTGGTGATATCAATGCCACCCCCCCTCCCCCCTTCCCTAGTTGCACTAAGACAAGATTAGGAAAGGAGTGAAAAGGTAAAGTTCAAGACATTTACTATGAGAACACAATCATAATCCAGAAGCATCGGGTACACAGCTTCGCAGAGAAGCACTTCGGCATAGCTACAAGTTTCGGCAATAAAGATGCAGTCAGCTACGCTGTTGCCTGAAGTGTAAAACAAACTAAGAAATGAGCTGACAGCGGTTGCCTTCGACGCGTTGGAGAAAACATATTTAATGGGTATTTTTTAACCTGTTGTCTTGTGTACCTATTCTCCATAATGTACTGCTAATGCGTAGATAAGTGTTGTGGATGGCGTGCTATTTCGCCATTTGGGAAACTCGATCAGAACACTTGCGACAATCGTCGCCGCATGCCTTGTTTCGCGCCAACCCGTATCAGATTAAACGAAACGAGGCTAAATATCCCGAGTAAGTTTCCCCTGTTATTTACGACGTTATACCTCGCAGATCCTCTTTCTAGACGCAAATGGGGGCTGCGGAATGGTCATGCAATTGCGATGAATCCAGTTTCTGTATCAGTATTTGACCACATCCAGCTTTTTCGATGTGCTAGTCTAAGGGTTCCTCAAGGCACATCGATGGCAGAGTAAACGAAGCCTAGATTTCCCCCGGTGTACACTCACACGTGCGGGACGTATGTCCGTTTAAATACAGCCTTTGCAACCAAGAGAAAAAAGGGCTGTACTGAAGCAATGCTTGTATAAAAAAAAAAAAAAAAAAAAAAAAAAAAACATATCTCAAGACGCCTTCGACATTGTGTTAACGGGGTTCAGCGCTATTAGTCTCTCGCGATGGAAAGGAACCGACAGATTTCTTCATATCCGTTTTCGAAATCAAATTACAGCGTACCCTTTATGCAGAATAACGGCAAGTTGGCCGAGTTGGATGCAGGTCTTCTTGGGGAAAAAAAATCAACGCACACAGATGAGGACTAAGAGGGGACGCACGGCGTTTTTGTGTCTACCCCTCTTAGTCCTTGTCCATGTGTGCAGTATTTTTATTTTTTTTTCGAGATAATCCTTATCATAGAGAAGCCGAATATATACATCGGACATTTATATTGCTACGTAACAATATTTCGAATATTTGGGTATAGCTAAACCATAGGTTATTTTCTTGAACATACTGGATAAAAATACAGGAGCGTAACTGAATATAATGAACGGTATAATCCCCAGTCGTTCGATATATCGAACGGCGAGCTACATCCCTGCAAGGGAAGATTCAAGCACTGCTCTATACTATTACATTTCGATTGCGGAGGCGGGTGAGCTGCACATGAAGTTTTGGCTTGGTTTGGTTTGCCGTATTTAGCGCCGCAAAGTGACTCAGGCTATGAAAGACGCCGTAGTAGAGCGCTCCGGAATTTTCAACCAGCTGGTGTTCTTTAACGTGAACTTAGGTTGCAGAGCACACGGGAGCCTAGCTTTTCGCCTCCATCGAAAACTAGCCGCCGCGGCAGGGATCTGTAAAAGTCTTCACGACGGGAGCGTGGTGTGTTTTAGATGTTGGAATTCAGAGCCTCGCACTAGATTTACACTCCACATTGCTGTCATATGATAAAGCCAATCGACTTACTGAAGCCGAACAGCGGCAAGCACATGGCACACTTCACTCGTTTCGCTTCCCAAGGCGTTGTAGATACGAAGCGCACCATAATTTAATGGAGAATATTTTCATTATATGTAATGATACAGAAAAAATGTAGGAGGGATATACTTATGCAGTGCCTTCACAGTTGTGATGAGATAGCGTTAATGCCTGTCGTCTTCGGATTCCCTAGCAAGTCATCTTTCGCATATGCATTCATTCTGCTACCCCTTTTATCACGAATCCCCTAGTTAGCGCTTCTGTTATCTCACACATACTTCTCAGCATAGAACGTGCCTGCGCGGCCCGAGGTCAGAATCTGGGAATCCAAAGGTGCCGGATTTACATCTCTCCTCATCTCAAAGTAGCTGACCGAGTCAGCTCGGTCATGTCACGTGGTTAGTTATGTCACGCAAGCCGACACCCAATCAGGACGCGGGCACGTTAACTGTCATTTACCGCCTGTCATATGCATGCCCATGATTTTGCGCTCACAACGCCGATGCCGACAACGCCAACGAAGACTTTTCTCTAGAGCGGGGCATATATACGTTAAAATAAATCATCACAGCAGCGGCCTAGTTCTCCGCTAACAATTTTTTCCACTGATATTTAAAACTTTTTCTCGTGGCCGTGCAGTCGTTTCTTGGTAATTACCAGTATTACCAATAGGTTATGTTAACCATTCCTATCACAATTTTCAGCAGACGCAGTATTCATTGAACACGCATAGCTTATTGCATAGTTGTTGACCCATTTTCCAGCCTCTTTTAGCTTGTTGCCCACAACACAGCCATTAGGAAATCATTGAATGATTCTATATGTACTGGCTGGCCTACATGTGTCGTCCTGCAACGAGTCATTTGCGCTGGGTGGCGTCTGTTCGCTGACTCGTATTTGAGCAGTGAAAATCGAAAAGGAGCGATAAAAATATACCCCATTGTTTTTACGTTTTGCAGAATTTCATTTAGAAAACAGCGAGAGATACACCAGTGTGGTCTGAACAGCAAGGCGAACTGTATTAAAATTATTTGAAATCAATAATCAGGTGCTCAGTTCAATAAAACAAAACCTTTCTATTTTTAGTTTCCCGGGTAACGATGAAATTTTGAAATAAAAATGTTAATATTGAAGTCACGTCCAGGTATTAATTATTTAACTGGCAATATGATTCGATATATGAAACTTCAAAAGTACGTATTCGACGTCTTGTTGAGCTGCTTTTCTTGTCGCAGAAATCGCTTACTGCTTCTACAGCATCAAATGCACAAAATACCATGTATTTGATGCACAAAAATATATAAGAGCCGCACCATTGTATAAATAATTATTACCAAAGAAACTAAAGAGACATTGAACACAAAAAAAAATGCGCACTTTAGAATAAACATCAAATTCGTGCAAACCGACCCAATGAACTTTCAAATGCATATTTTTAAGTGAAACATATTGATTTGTATTGCCAAATAAACAAATTTTATTTAATGTTCGCAGTTTGCGATTCTAAGCATAATATTGCCCGATAAAATGAAAAATGTATAGTTAGCGTTCACTTAGTTAATGGCTCAAATATTGTATTACGTGTTGTATTATTGCTGCGGTAATATTATTATTAGTACTGCCTCTTTGTTGTTATTATTATTGTACTATTAATGTAACTGCTGTTGCACCTTGTCCGAGTTGTATCACGTTGATAATTTCCGCCTTGCGGTATAATCCTAGGGCAGGACAACTGCCCGGATTCTGAAACAACACTGAATCGGTTCGTTTAGCCGTGTGGGTACGCTCAAGTAGATTAAATGCGCAATTAATATGTTATTTGAGATTTGCTCTAGCTTCGAAACAAGCTTAAGGAAAGTAAGCCATTCACAGTTTGGTCAATGCATCTACATGCCTCCTGGGGGGTGCTAGCCTCAAAAGCACTGGCGAGTTACGTTAGATATTAGATCAGGCTTAGGCTTAGATCAGGCCCTGGTATTTCTCCGTGCCGGGGAATTCCAACATATTTGTGACTCAATTGCACGGTTATTGAAGGTCAAGTAATTAAAAAGACGGGGTTTCATCCTGACAGCCCCGTACCTTGCTGATGGGGGGTACCATCAGATTGCGGCATGGTTTCCGGAGATCCTGGGAACAGCTCGGGCGTCAATTGGTTCTGCGTGGCTGCACTGCAGTAGCGCGCTGGGCGCGAGCGCTCTCCAGAATTCACGGCGCCGTCGCTTTTGAGAGCAGATGTTGAGAGCGTCGGAGAGGAGGGCACCTTGTGTGCCGAGACACTTCCTAGCGCCCTGACGCCGGCCTTGGACGAGGCGGAGATCCTGGAGCCTCGACGTTCTCCGCCCGCATGTCTGCCCAGAGAGGCCGACGACGACTTCCGCTTGGAATGCGCGTGTTTTGAGATTGTGCTCTTCTGCAAAGCGGAAATTGAGCGACGACGCTGAGTCAGTGAGTGCACGTTGAATAATGATTACGTAGGAGTAGCTCTGCGGCACTAAAGATTCGCTATCTACTCTTGGTGGCTGCTACTGAGTACGTCTATTACTGAGTGAAAGTATTTCGTATTCCTTCGCCTTAAACGATGGTAATAACAAGACGTCTTAGCTAAATGTAACAATATTTTAAAATACTATGTGCCCTAGTATAGTCAGAACAACCGAGAACTATTACGAATCCCTCATCCTTGTCTGAGGTGTTCTTTTTCTTCGTCAAAGCTCATTAATTAGCATCAATTAGTTAGTTAAGTTTTTAATCATTGCTTGAAGAGCAAAGTGTCAATGCGAAATTTGTACATCGCATTACAGAATGGCTAACTATGTTGCTTCCATCAAGCTGCGAATTTAAGCGGTTTTATTTTTCCACTGCTCCAGGGTACCGAAAGTTGCTGTTTGGGACGTTTATCTCTGGAGACCATTACGTGTTCTGATAAATAAATAAAGAGTTGAATTGAAGTCATTGGCCTGCAAGGAATGTTAAGCTTAAGTTCACTTCACCGATGCGCACACGAAGCTTCATTGGAGCGAATTGTCCAGACGAAAGCCGACTTCGATCTCGTTGCGTCTCGGGGCTTTCAAGTAATGCGGTGACGTGAAAGCGGATAAAGGCGGATAATAACGCGACTGCTTTAAAAGTCCCACGTCCCACACTCTCCGGTGTTGGCGTTGGCGTTGTGTGCAATAAATCACGGACATGGCAGGGCATTGATTGGTAGTAAAGTTCCCTTCAGGAGACCGCATGCGATGGTTGCGTTGGCAAGAGCTGCCAAATTGATCCTGTCCTTTGAGAGGGGGTGAAAATAAGAGAACCTGTCTTTGTCCTTATATTATACATTATTATTATATTGAATTATTATACACCTAGTCCATGTAGGCACGTTCGTACGGCTTTGGTTAAGCCGGGCTTGATATCTAGGATGTGTGGTCGCGCACGTAATGCAGTAGTTCTTGACTGTATGTTAATTAGTATGTACGATATAATAGACGTACAAAATAAGGCATTAGGGCTTAGGCGAGTTGCAAAGTGAATGTACACAAACGAGCATTGTCAATAGGTGGCGCGGAAGGGGGCCATAAACGCTGCCTCACCCATACCCTTTAATGGCGCAGCTTGCCCGTTGTGTACAGCGCGAAAAACGAAGACCGGAGAAGAAACATGCATCGATCTCATCCCTTTTCACCCCTTCTGCGCCTGCGCAAGGCTGCGCTTGATGTCTTTTTAAACACGAGTTCTTCGTAATAAAAAAGTTTTGTTGATAGCGCTTTGTTTCTCTGCCCGTATTTATATCTAGTCTTCGTTTTTCTCGCTATACACAACGCTGAACGTTCATAAAATTGCCCAGGTTTCAGTCCTGCAAAAGCTAAAGTGCCCCCTTCCTCTATTTTTCCAACTCCCAATTGTTTAACAAGATGAAAGAAGACAACACCCCACGCTCGCCCCTGTGTTCATTAAACGGAAGGAAGAAGACAATCGTTTCTCTCAGATGCACCTTTTCATATCCTCGTTGGAGGTATTGAGGGCGTGCTTCTACTTCAGAACAAAAGGCCTCTCAGCTTCCCCGAGTATGCGTTCCTCAATAGCGCTTTGTGTTCTGAAGCAGGCGGTTGCTGACCCCGCATGCGGTGAAAGAACACTTATGCTTCTCATGCTAAAACTATGATGTTTGGTTTTGTTTGGTTAGGTTTATTGCGTTCAAAGTTCCCAAGCGGCTAAGGCTACGAGCTACGCCGTATAGTGAAGGACTTGACACCCTGGGCTTCTTTAACGTGCTCTGACATCGCACAGCACGCGGGCGCCTTGCTTGGTCGTCTCGTGGTCGCGTGTGGGAACCTTATATGCACCATGGAAACGACATTGCACTACTGCCGGTACTGTATGAGAACTAAAGGCCTACTTCGCTTGTGTAAGACGCCGTTTACGACATGTGCTGTTATCGGGCGAAAAAGAAACGCTTCCTAGGTATAATACTTGCGCAGAATTCTTTTCATGACGCTCGTTGTGAAGCTGCTAGAGATACCTTGCATGGTCCCCTTGCTTCATCGCCAAGCGCCGCTAATGAATAATAAACGTGCAATATATCACACAGAAGCCCTGGGCAACGAAATCTTTCCACGAAATCATCCATCTAGATGTTGCCTAAAAAGGAAGGCTGAGAAAATTCCAACATAACAGATGTACATGTCTTATCGTGCATTTTTATTGGAGAAGGAGAATAAATAAATATTGAAGGAGCAAAGAAGCGTTCTAGCTGTTGGAGCTCCACGCGAGTGACCACTCAGGGTTGTATGCTTCATTTGTATGCGTGCGCCAAGGGAGTGCTCACCTCGTGTGTCTGTGTCTTGGAGGATGGGCTTTCGCCACCCCGAGGTTCGTCCGACGGTTTCTTGGCGGGCGAACTCCCTCGGGTGGCTGACATCGCTTCGTCACAGATACCAGGGACGCTTGTGTTTACTGAGCCGTTTGCATCGGTGCCGGATCCACTCGGAGCGTGGGAAGCGGTTACTTGGCCATCGGCACGTTCCTGAGGAACGTCATTTTTAAGAGATCAGGCTGACTGTGTGTGTTCAGTGAACAATTATGCTGATATACACACCGGTACTGTGAATTGAGGTTTGAGTGGCTGGAAGACTGACAGCTCTGACATAAAACATCATGAATGCTGGAGCAAGTGAAAGTTGGGAATATGTTATCAAAATATACAGTCAAGCTGCCATGCTGCTGCGGCTTTGTGGAACGCCCGTGACATGCAAGAGCAGCGTTATTGATCAATTGCAACAGCTTGCATAGACAACTGATGTGTTTTGTCGCGAGGTACGGCTACCGCAAATAAATTGCTAGAACAGATAAAGGTAACTCGCTATGGACTATGAACTTGTCTTGGAGCTCCAATGATTGGAGAGAGTTAGAAGAAGCAACAGAGCCTTGAGCTCAGAAATGTGAACTAGTGAGCTGCGTAGACTAATGATAACACTGACACACACACACACACACACACACACACACACACACACACACACACACACACACACACACACACACACACACACACACACACACACACACACACACACACACACACACACACACACACACACACACACACACACACACACACACACACACACACACACACACACACACACACACACACACACACACACACACACACACACACACACACACACACACACACACACACACACACACACACACACACACACACACACATGTATATATATATATACATGTGTGTGTATATATATATACATGCTTCATATCCTATATATATATATATATATATATACATATATACATATGCCGGATATATATATATATACATATATATATCCGGGCTTCTGACGCCGCCGCTAACATTGACATTTCCGCACTACCGCCGAAAATGCCGTACCAGATGATCAGCCATGACGACGAAGCTGACAGCGCCGACCTTGCCGCTCTTCCGCCGCAAATGCCGAAAGGGACGATCAACCCAGATAATTTTGTTAGCGCTGACCTCGCCGTTTCCATTGATGGGCTGGCGGTACATGCTCTGGTGGATACCGGGGCAGATTTTTCAATTATTAGCCAGAAACTGGCCGACACCCTGCGCAAAGTAAAAACTGAATGGACTGGGCCAGTAATAAGAAGTGCTGGGGGTCAGCTACTGGCACCGACAGGGAAATGCACTGCCCGGATAGGAATAGGAAACGCGGTGTTTGTTGGCAGCTTCGTTATTCTCCCTGACTGCTGCAAAGACCTCATCTTGGGCATGGACTTTCTGCGTCTTCATGGGGCTGTAATCAGCATCCGTGACAGCATCGTTGCCTTCACCAATAACCATGAAGACCTTGGTTATGCGCAAGTACCACTATTGCCCTTACGCGTCGCCAATGAGACGGTGACATTACCTCCGAGATCATGTTCTCTTGTTGAAGTGAAATGCGACGTGGCGCATACAGGCGATGGCGTCGCCGAACGGGCAGTTACCCTGGTACTCAGCCGAGGTGTTTCTATAGCTCGAGGGCTGGTCAACTTGACCAATGGGCATACCGAACTGCTGCTGACAAACTTCAGCGACGAGCGTCAGCAAATTCCGAAAGGCACAACTGTGGCCTTTTTCGACAGCCTCCCAAATGCGCAGCACTGTTGCTTACTGCAACAGAGAGGATCAGTGTGCAAGACACCCGTAACCATCGTTGATGTGAGCCCAAATCTGTCTTCTTCAGAGCGGGACCGCCTTTTAGATCTCATAGATCAATTTCGAGACTGTTTTGCTTCAGAATCGCGGATCGGCCAAACGCCTTTGACAAAACATCGAATTATCACGGATGACTCGATTCGCCCGATTCGACAAAATCCTTACCGTGTGGCTCCAAAAGAACGTGAAGCCATTCAGCGCCAGGTGGCCGAAATGCTTAGAGACGACGTTATCCAGCCGTCACAGAGTCCCTGGGCTTCCCCCGTGGTACTTGTTAAAAAGAAAGACGGCAGCTTACGATTTTGCATAGACTATCGCAAGCTCAACCAAGTGACCAAAAAAGACGTGTACCCTCTCCCTCGCATCGACGACTCCTTGGATCGCCTACGAAATGCACGTTACTTCTCGTCGATGGACTTGAAAAGTGGATATTGGCAAATCGAAGTGGATGAGAGGGATCGGGAGAAGACAGCATTCATCACTCCCGACGGATTGTATGAGTTTAAAGTCCTTCCGTTCGGTTTATGCTCGGCGCCAGCAACATTTCAGAGACTGATGGACACTGTGCTTTCGGGACTTAAGTGGCAAACATGCTTGGTGTATCTTGACGACGTGATAGTGTTTTCGGCTACATTTGAAGAGCATCTACTCCGTTTGCTAGCTGTGTTTCAGGCCATACAATCTGCGGGCCTCACATTAAAACCCGAGAAGTGCCACTTCGGTTACGAGGAGCTGCAGTTCTTAGGCCACGTCGTCAGCCAAGAAGGTGTTCGGCCGGATCCTGAAAAGCTCTCCGCAGTCGCCAAGTTCCCAACACCTACGGACAAAAAGACATTGCGGCGCTTCTTGGGTCTTTACGCCTATTACCGTCGGTTTATTGCTGGCTTCTCACGAATAGCCTGGCCATTAACTTCACTGACTCGTGACAACGCTGTCTTTCGCTGGGGTGAAGAACAGCAACAAGCTTTCAATGAGCTGAGGAGGCGTCTACAGACACCACCTGTCCTGGCGCACTTTGATGACGACGCCCCTACACTGCTTCATACCGATGCCAGCAACGTGGGCTTAGGTGCTGTATTAGTGCAGCGCCAGGATGGTGTGGAAAAGGTAATTGCTTACGCCAGCAGGACCCTATCTAAAGCAGAAGCGAACTACTCGGCAACCGAAAAAGAATGTCTTGCAGTGGTATGGGCGGTTATGAAATTCCGCCCTTATTTGTACGCTCGCCCCTTTCAAGTCGTCAGCAACCATCACTCTCTCTGTTGGCTGACGAACTTAAAGGACCCTTCAGGGAGACTCGCGCGTTGGAGCCTTCGATTGCAAGAATTTGACATGGCAGTTATTTACAAATCTGGAAAGAAGCACACAGATGCAGATTGCCTTTCGCGAGCGCCGGTCGAACCTTCCACTATGACCGATGAAGACACTGCGTTTTTAGGTGTCATAGATGACGCAACGCTTTCCCAACAGCAGCGAGAGGATCAGGAATTGCTCCCTCTTAATGATTTCTTGGAGAAGCGAACTACGGTTGTGCCGAAGATTTTCGCCCGAGTAATCTCTTCATTTTTTATTCGCAACAACGTCCTTTACAAGAAGAACTTCCGTCCTGGGGGAAACAGTCTTCTGCTCGTCGTCCCATCGGTTCTCCGCACTGAAGTTTTGCAAGCGTGCCACGACGAGCCAACCGCCGGTCACCTAGGCTACACCCGCACGTTGGCTAGAGTACAGCACGGATACTACTGGCCAAAACTGCCGGCGACAGTGAAACGCTATGTACGTACGTGCATTGACTGCCAGCGCCGTAAATCACCCCCTGTAAAACCAGCTGGCCTACTCCACCCTCTTCAAGTGCCAGCGACACCTTTTAAGCAAATTGGCATGGACCTCCTGGGACCATTTCCGACGTCTACAGCCGGGAATAAATGGATAATTGTCGCCACTGATTATCTGACCCGCTACGCGGAGACCAAGGCTCTGCCAAAGGGTACCGCCGCCGAAGCAGCTAGGTTCTTCGTTGAGAACATTGTCCTGAGGCATGGCGCTCCGGCACTTATTATAACTGACCGAGGAACTACATTTACGGCCGAACTTTTGGAAATCGTTCTTCGCCTCAGTGGTACCAGTCACCGTAAAACTACTGCCTATCACCCTCAAACCAATGGGTTGACGGAACGCCTCAATAAGACCCTCGCAGACATGCTTTGCATGTACGTCGACGTAAACCACAAGAATTGGGACGAAATACTTCCCTACGTTACGTTCGCCTACAATACGGCCCGCCAAGACACCACTCGCATGACACCATTCAGCCTCCTTCACGGGCGACCAGTAACAACTATGCTGGATGCAATGTTGCTCCCGAATGCCGACACCGATGATCTCGACCAGGACGCCGAGGAATTCGCTCAGCGTGCAGAGGAAGCTCGCCAACTAGCTCGTGTGCGGATTCAAAATCAGCAGGAGCACGATGCACAACGCTACAATCAGAGACACCGGCATGTAATGTACGAACCTGGCGACAAAGTGTGGGTCTGGACACCTATTCGCCGCCGTGGACTCTCAGAAAAACTATTGCGACAATACTTTGGACCCTATGTTGTTCAGCGACGTTTAACCGACGTCACTTATGAGGTGATGCCAGACGGGGTGTCGACATCAAAGCGACGCCAGCACCAAGCTGACGTCGTCCACGTCGTGCGTATGAAGCCATACCACTCAGTCTGACCTTAACCTCCTACCTCCTTTTGTTCTCATCGGGACGATGCTTCCTAAGGAGGGGGGCAAATGCCGCATAGAAGACGACGCAAAAGATGACGACAAGCGCGAGCCTGGAAGTGAAAGAAGCTTGAACACAAGACTTGTTCTGGTCGACCATTCAAACCATCTATTGCTAGGTTCTCCTTGGTCTTCTACCGAGACGTGACAATATATATTATACACAAATAGGATGTCACTTGTTATATAGCCAAATCTAAACTACAGAAGATAGAAGAGCTAGGGTACAGTGCACTAGAGAAAACATAAAGATCTCAATCTTGAACTGCCACTTATTGCGGGTTGACATTGATTGTCGATACTCTTGATTTTGTATTAGCTTATTACGGCACAAAATATACACAAATGCCGCAAAGTTAGAGTCCATGTTTAGTGCTTGTGCTAAAAACACTGAGACATAACTGAGTATTTAAGCCCCGCTGCAGTCGGTGCGCCACCACTTGTGTTAATAAAAGCCTAAAGACCACAAGCAACGCTCTGGACCGTACGCGGCCCACACGTATTCAGCCGAAACAGCGTGAATCCTTACTAGTCCCTCAACCAAACGAATGTTCAATGCGCAGAATCGCTTGTTTTCGGCGATGCATTAATTCGGATTCTCTTCCCGGAGATTCTTAACGCACAAAAATTACTCGTATGTACTGCATCGTACTTTTAAGAGGTATCACGTTGACTTTTGTCTCTGCTAGTCCTGCCCTCTCGAGAAAAGTATAAACGCGGCCAAAAAGAATACTGTTTTTTGGCTTTGTGGTGTTTGACTTCATAAAGCGACTATGGCTATGAGACGCTGTAGTGGAAGGCTCCGTAAACTTCGACCAAATAGGGTTCTTTAACGTACACTGCCATCGCACCGCACACGGGCGCCTTTCTTTCTCCTCCATCGAAAAGCTGCCGCTGCGGGTATTCGATCCCTAACCTTCCGGCACAGCAGTC
This sequence comes from Amblyomma maculatum, assembly GCF_055883805.1. Lineage (NCBI taxonomy): Eukaryota > Metazoa > Arthropoda > Arachnida > Ixodida > Ixodidae > Amblyomma > Amblyomma maculatum. The sequence goes on from NC_139347.1 coordinate 78,089,608, forward strand.
CAGCGGCCTCACCACAGCACCAAAACGGTGAGGCTGGCGAAAAAAACATGCGCGTAAGTAGATATTAGAAACTTTTAGTTTAGCGCTGCCGCTTACCGCGGCCGTCTAACACTACCGCGCACCGTCAGCACAGCACGCGCTAATTGGTTCCCGCGTGCGGCATCCGCCGAAATTTATCGGGAACGTGGCGCCATTTGTCGCCATCGGGGTGATTTGGTTGGTTGGTTGGTTTGTGGGGTTTAACGTCCCAAAGCAACTCAGGCTATGAGAGACGCCGTAGTGGAGGACTCCGGAAATTTCGACCACCTGGGGTTCTTTAACGTGCACTGACATCGCACAGCACACGGACGCCTTGCTTTTGCACATGTGTACTGATGCTCGCGCGGTAACGGTAGGCGGTAGCGGTAAGCGGTAACGCTAAACTAAAAGTCTCTATTGAATAAAATAAACGTTACTGGGCATTGCGCAACTAGTAGAGGATGAATCTCGACCGTAGATGATTTTGTTTAGGATGTATATACCGTACAGTAAAACTCGGCAGTATATGTAAAGAAAAAAAATACATGATGCATTTTGTACCTCGAGAACCGGCTCTGCGTTTGACTTGTCTGCTTGGGCACTCTCTTGAGACGCCATGTCAAGGCTGCAAGAACAGAAAACACCGAAATCCCCGCAAGCAGAAGACGTCGATATTTATATTCAGTTATGGAGGATGACGCGAGCATCTTTGTCTGAAAGCTTACAAGATCAACGGCAGTTTTTTGTTCACGAATCAAGTACAGGGAGATACACCTAGTTGAGAATGAGTAAGATAAAATGCCAGCAATCATGACTGTGTACCCAAACTCGATGATGCTTGAACAGCTCGAATAGCAAATACCAACACGACCATGAAGGCACTGCCGCTAGGAAGGGAGTATTGCGCCCCATGTCCCGTGTGTAGTTTACATTATGTAAATTCGCGGTAAAAATAATATAGACCACAGTTCAACTGCTTTGGTTCGAAAAGACAGATGTAATGTTTTTCTTTTTTTTTTCGCACGTCTCATGACCGGCAAGATTACGGATTCTCATAACCAATTTGTGGTTACAATAGAAGAGTAAGGTTTAAGAAATGTTGGAAATGCATTATGCAGCTGGGCGGTGATTTACATAAACTGCAATAAAATGTGCGCCATTTTATTGCTACGGAGGAATTAAAAATACATTATATGCGGATGCCTTAGAAGGATCCGGCAACGCACCTCCATCAACCGACTGAAGCAAGTTGCAGCATTTGCTGCTTGGTCGTGATACAATCAGGCAAACAAAACAAAACAAAAAACTCTAACGCTCAGCTTCAAAGCGCATGCAGGAACTCTAAAAAAAAAAAAAAAAAAGAATGACGCACAGTTTTTTACATCGTACTTTCTGTATAACAGACGCTGCATATTGGTTTCGTGCCAAGCAGCATTGAGAACGCGGCTTCTATAGGAACTGCTATTACATAATTGTCAGCGGGCGTTGTTGATATATGGCCATTACTTACTGCACTGAAAACATATTCGAGCCTTTCTCTGAGCTACAGCGGCCCATTTTTCTTGCCGGCCGCGTTTCCTTCAGCTGGTGGGTTCGATGGGTGGTTGGTATAGAACCTGCTTTCAGGCTCATTTTCAACACAGGCTTAGCGATTCCAGCAGCTACTCTCAAAGAACATGCTGTCTTCATACCATCCTGGTGTAAAATTTTCAAGAGCATGCGGGACACTTTATTGGAGACCACTTGTCTCAGAGCGCAGCTTTTACCCGTCTCTCGCGAGAGTCTTTGCCGCTTGAATATGTATGGTATAAGTCAAACCCATTTTTCGCACCCGATTTTGTGGCACACCGCTGTGCCGTATATATCACATCAAGATGAAAGCTGCAAACTAAACTGGCGTCAGCATAATCACATGCTATCGTATGATATGATATCGTACGATGTGATCATGGTCTGATGTAGGATATATATTTTCGGTATAGTAAAGTATTGTACGGAATAGCATAGAATACTAAGGCATCGCATGCGACATAGTATTGTATGGTATGTGATGGGGTCGTATGGCGTGGTATCGTGTATGATGTGGCATGTCATGGCAGGGTACAGTGTGACAAGGTACGGTGTGCTAAGGTGTGGTATGGTAAGATACCAGAAGTTTATTCTTGTTCCGCTTCTGGGAAACATAATTTATGAAGCTGGAGAAGACAGCAAGCACTACTGATCTCACACATCACACATGAAGGTTTGCACACATGAAGGAAAAGCCCAGCTGCAAAACCAGATGAAGAGCATATTGAAGAAACGGCTTTTCTTTTTATTAGCCGTGCTTTGATCTTTAATTGAAAAGAAATAGACATCACCTCAAAGCAAATAGTCATTGCCCAAAACAGGGTTATTTTCTCATCCCTGTGTGCTCGCAGTTTCATTACTCAAGTCACTTCGCAGCTGTCCAGCATCTTTTTCCCAGTTTTAGTACCAGTTACAGAGACGGTAGCCGATACCTATTTTTGATTACGCAATTTCCCACTAATCACTGGCAGAAGCTCTGACGCGTTTTCCGTTAAGAAACTCAAAAAAAAAGAAAGAATAATATCTTAGCATGAGTTATACACCCTTCATTCAAGCTCCGAAGAGCTGCAGTAAAATATAACTAAGCTGCAGTACAGAGCGTTGTAAGGCAAAAATATCTCCATGGACAAAATATGCAATGTTAACTTTCCAATGTTTCCGAGACACTGACAGGAGTTCCATATACGTCTGGGGGCTGAAACATGCAACGCCTCACCGTAATTGACTAGCTAACAGTTCTCTATGTAAAGGGAATATGAAAACATCAGACCCAAAATTGCAAGAAACGCAAAGCTTCATTCTATTTTAAGCCATTCTTATAGCACATGAATGATAACGTGATACTAAAGGTAAAACACGCGTAATCAGTCTCCTAAGTGTATTCGTTTCGTGCGTCTTACCAGTTCTATAATTACTAATAAAACTCGAATAGTCGTACTAACGACAAGACCAAAACGATCAATTACACTGACATGATTGAATAACGTCTTTCAGATACGCATTTTAATTTATATTCATATATTATTACTAATACGCTATATTTATATTCATGCGTATAACGCTAGTATCGCGTTAGTTCCATAACCAGGTAAACAAGCATTTAATTTCACTACCAAAAGAAAAAGCGTCGGGAATATGAACGCCAGAGGAAGTAAGGCAGACATTTCCTGAGAACAATAAGAACAAAGATGCTTTGTTGCACAGAGAAGAATGTGCTCAGTGCCTTTAGGGTCCCCAAGTCGTTCACAATTTGCATCGCTGGCTCTGAATATTCAAACGCGCTGAGGAAATGAGGACAGCCGCTTACCTGTAGCCTCTGGGGACCAAGATGCTTTGGGCCGGCTGCAGCTCCCTCTCTTCTTCTTCTTTGCGAGACCGACTTGCAGTACTTGTGGTACTTGGCCCGAGGGGAATTTCCTTCTTCGTCTTCTCAGGAAAGCCTGCCCATCCTGATGTTTACTTCCTTGTTCCTACATTGAAACAATCTCAAGGGTTTCCCGACATTCCATCCTCACGGCGCAACCGCTGGACAAAAAAATCATTCCTGCTATTCTGCCTTTCACATAGATTAGTTACACATCATTTCGGGCCTCTTCACCGCTTTTTCATTCCTTCATGTTACACGTTCTAGGCGGGTTGAATAAAAATACGTGACACAGCGGACTGCATGCGGTTTGCAATAGATAAAATAAAACTCATTGTTTTTGTTTTCCTGGAAGAATTCATCGTGAAATAAATTTGGTCCAAAAAAAAATAGCCTCACAGAACAGGTACTTGATGTATACAATTTGAAAAAGAGATTCACCACAGAATGGCGTGATGTACTGAAGCAACTGTGTATTGCCCTGTCTCCTGCTTTTTTAAGCGTAAAATATTAGGATAACGCTTAGGCTTCTCCTTAACCCCAGACGCAATGGAGCCTTTTCACGGCGCAAATTTCAGGCATTGAGAGGCTGGCACATAGTTTGGCAAAGAAAGGTGTTTTGTTGGTTTGGGTCCTCAGGCGGTCGAAATTACTCCATAGCCCTCCACTGTGGCTCCTCTTTCTCTCTTTCCACTTTTACTCCCACCTTCATCCCTTTCCTTACGGTGCGGTTCAGGTGTCCACAGAGTAAGTGTAACAGATGATGCGCCTTTCCCTTCCTGTGAACCAATTATTATTATTATTTGAAGAAAGGAAGGCACTGCATCCGTCTCACTTCTTGGTAGGCATCTGCACATAATAATTAACGTCATAAAACTGGAGGTACATATCCGATCAGTTAAAACACCTAGGACAAAAATTACGAGGAACTTTAGCGACTAAAGTAGTGAAAGGCGAAAGCCTGAGAAGTCTCATCTTGTCTAGCGTTCCTACCATCTGCAATCCCACACTTGAACGCGCGCCAAGGAACGCCATGCGACAGGAGCGATGGCGTACCACCCAAACGCACACTTGTCGGAAAAAAGAGTGACAGATACTGCGTGACGCCCGACTACTGTGCCGGAGTACCCGGGTTCGAATCCGACCGCGGCGGCTGCGTTTCGATGGAGGCGAAACGAAGAGGCGTTCGTGTGCTGTGCGATGTCAGCGGTGCTTTTGTGGCTGTAGGAAGAAGGAAAATAAAATGCACGGACCTGCTACTGGCTCTATAGGTGGGCTACCTCCGCTGCCTCGTGCAGACAGAAGAGAAAATAGAGAAGAAAAGGAAGAGGGAGAGAAAGACGCGCGCCGCAACAAGAGCCATCGTCCATCACCGAAGCGTGGCGGGTGCAATGACGGCCTACAACAGATAAAAATTCGGTGGCAGGCAAGCCCTCGCTGCAAGCGGCGGTGACCTACCTGTCCCAGCACCATCACGGCAGTCATGTTGATGTCAGTGCACGTTAAGGATCCCCAGGTGGTCGAAATTGCACCGTAGCCCTCCACTACTTCTCTTTCCGTCTTTCCACTTTAACTTCCACCTTCCTCCCTTCCCTCACGGCGCGGTTCAGGTGTCCACAGAAACAAGTGTGACAGATACTGCGCATTTCCCTTCCTGTGAACCAAGTATTTATTATTATTATTATTATTATTATTATTATTATTATTATTATTATTATTATTATTATTATTATTATTATTATTATTATTATTATTATTATTATTATTATTATTATTATTATTAAGATACTGCGCCTTTCCTCCAGAAGCCTCATCTTGTCTAGCGTTCCTGCCATCTGCAATCCCACACTTGAACGCGCACCAAGGAACGCCACGCCACAGCCGCCGCAAAAGCGACTCACTTTGTCCACGACAGTATGAGCCATTAAAGGCTTTCTCCTTAATAAAGCTTCCCGCTTGGATAACCGATACATACTAAGTGGGATGGGAAATGATATGAGCCTCCCCTGAACGATGTACAAGAACGGTTGTGTCACAATTGTCATCAGAAATTACGTCCGTATTTTTCCCGTCAAGTTTCTCGCGATTCTGCAATAGGGTGACGGCAAAGTAAAAGGTTAGCTAGTATTCCAAGCAAAATACAGTAGCTCAGCACAGAACACAGATTTTGAATGTTATTCGCGGTGTTAGCGTCCAACCACATTTTCATGTGTTGCATTCTAAAGTGACAAACGTATCTGCTCTCAGAAGAACTACTCTAGCGGGACACTGCCCACGGCGGTACTGTACGGTTACATTCTCCAGCTTTGTAAAGTTATCGTGCTGCTCTTCATGCATATTCCTGTAACAAAGTTAAGTGCCTGCTCACAACTACAAAGCTATGCTGTGATTCACATGTCTACAATGCGAGAGTCGGAATCGTTAATGATATGCTATAGAATGGTATGGTACATGTTTGGTGTGGTCTCTCTTTATCTCACCTAAACTGCTTTGACTTTGTCTGGGGAATGACTGCAAAGACAAACCTGCTGAAAAGGCTACATAAAAACGTTTGTCTGGGGAATGACTGCAAAGACAAACCTGCTGAAAAGGCTACATAAAAACGTTTTCCGACTATTACTTTGCTTCCTAATAGAAAATTTGAGCACAGCTCATGAGCTATTTCACCTTTTTTGATAGATTAAGGGAAATAATTAGAACAAGACATGTATGCACAATTACCAAAAATATGGCAGGGTATTTGTATTCATGGCGGCGGCGCTAAACCTCTGCTTCAGCGACGCGCACTCCTGAATCACGACGGTAAGCTTGTGCTTCGTCGGAGACGCTGGACCTCTGCTCTAGCAGCTCGTTAAGCAACAGCAGCCTCAGAAGCAGACAAAGGACTTCCACCGATTGCCTCGCTCATGGCTCAGAAAGAACTGACAGAGCAGAGACTATTTTATAGGCAGGCGGTTCGCAGTTTCGGCTCGGGCGTTGCGAACTACCGAGCATTGCATCGAACGTAACCAGCGTTCAGCTCAACGCATCAAAGTTCACCGGAGATCTAGACAGAATGCACTTTTAGTCCGGGAGCATGCAATGCCGGCAGACGCTTTCCTGCTCCAATCAGTCAGCCCTCCGCGGAGGCAAGCGCATGCGCAGTGCAGAACCTATACTCTTTTCTCCGCACCCTTTTGTTACGAGGGACAACGGCGACGGCGCCAAACGCAGGAACGGGCGCCAAAGAGCTAAAATTCTGAGAGCATTATGAAATGTACACTGCAGTAACGCGAAATCCTAAGTGTTGCAGGTGCACACGGTGTATCACGTCTGCTCTCATTATCATTATCAATTAAACGCACTGTCATTATCATCGCTAATGTCATAAGTGTCATTATCACTAATTACAGCGTAATTGTCATCGCTACTATCATCCTCACGGTAGACAAGGAGAATTATTATGTGCGTTTCATGAAGATAGTGACTATCAACCGGACTGGCGGCCATTGCCACCGTTTCAGGGAAGTTGTGCTCAGACGTATTCTAGTGCTGCGGTGTTGTGTTGTATGTTTCAATTGGACTTCTCGGCTACAGGCTGATTACTTTGTAAATCATGCACATAACTGTTTCCTGCATTTGAAGGCGTGTTATAAATACCATGTGAAAAAAAAAAAATGCCGGGCGTGTCGCAGTTGGTTAAAGCGTTCGGCTTGGGATCCGAGGGATGGAGGTTCGATTCTGTGCAGACCGGATTTATTTATTTATTTATTTATTTATTTATTTATTTATTTATTTATTTATTTATTTATTTATTTATTTATTTATTTATTTATTGAGCTGGTTACGAGGAACAACGTCGACGGTGACGCCGCAAAACGCAGGAGCGGGCGCCAAAGAATCGCGCTATAAAAATATTACGAATAATTAAAAATGTTGAATTACAGCACCGACTGGCACATTTTCGCATCGCTCAATTTGATGAAAGTAAGCAATATACATTAGTACAAATTATGCCGCAAGTACTGCATAAGTAACTAGCTACGAAGCATTATAGGAATGGCAGAATTATACTCTTATAGTCCAATCCACAGCACTCGAATTCAGGACTGATGGAAAGTTCCAATATGCCGCCCAACCTATGGCAACAAATGCTCCGACATAGTCTTCTACGATTATTAAGTGTTGTTGAAAAAGAAGGCATTGATACATTTGATTATGCTTAAATATTTGGCTGCTCATTTTCCATTCTGTGAATGTACACAGCCACTTTTCTTGATTTAGTTCTGTAGTAATAGCATCGTGATTTAGTAATGCATTCTGTTCCTGAGATGTTCAGAAAATGTGTTTTATTCTCTCTGTTATTTATCAGTACTGTGTTGCCTGATGTTGGCCAGATAGTGTTGTTTCTTTTTTCGTCCTGCAAACAAAACCTTTTTTTTTTAATATCCCGCTAACTTGCTGTGTACGTCTTAGGGTTGAGGAAGTCACAGGTGCAAGGCTTATTCCTTGGCCTTCTTCCACCCCTTCGAGGAAAAAAAATTTCAAGATCACTGCAGAATCTACTTTGGAGGCATTCGAAAGCATTGTCTCCTCCTCAACACTTGTTGCCCCTCTTTACCTGTATTTGCGTCTCTTCGCCCCTCTTTGCCTCCCTTTGTCTCTCTTTGCTTCTTTTTGCACCTCTTCAGCCCTCTTTGCTTCTCTTTTTTTATCTCCTTATCTCTCTTGATTACATTTCTCACTCTGTCCGGCGTTCTGTATAACGTTCTCTGCCCCGTTACACACTGCTTCATACGGCGCCGGCGGCGCCAGAGAGACTGGCGTAGGAGAAGGGCGCCATCGGACGTCATGACGTCACGCGTTGCCAGGATGCTCTTGACGTCACAGTGGCCCTCAACGACCTCCTTCCTTGCGCAGAGAGGGTCGCTGCCGGGCGTCGATGACGTCACACGGGCTAGGCTACGCCATGACGTCACCGGTGACGGTCCCCGTGGCAACCGAACCGTTAGGAGGTCCCTTCATATGCGTAGCCATTTTTCGCAATTGTTTGGACTTTCTCGTCCTTTTAGGCCCTAATTTTATTTTTTATTTCAATAACTGACAGCCATTACACGCTTCTGATCACTATATCACTATCATGCATTTATTTGGCTCCTTAAGTTCGAAACATTCACATCCGGTTGGCGTGACGTCACTTTCCTTGGACGTCGACAATAGTTGTACGGCTTATTCGACGTCTGATTAATTTTACTTTTGCATTTCCGGCTCTAATAATTAAATACACATCCAATCAACCTTATTTCTTGTTTGGCATCCTCACACCTTCTTTCAATTACAACCACTCGTTTGACCCCAGCTCTTACGAGAACGACAAAAGACTGGGCACAAGTTTTGTGCACACGACTTTGCCGACATAGCCTAGTAATGCTTTAGCATCACGCGCGCGCGCGCGCGCGCGCGCGTGGGTGGTGGTGGTAATAACTTTATTAAAACAGAGGCGTTTGTGGCATGCATGCTCCTGGGCCCCGCACGGCCCCACTAGACGCAAACGTTCATGTTCATATGGTTCATGACGTCGGCAGCCCAGTCTGTGGCGATCTTGTGCCGAACCGGGTCCTCAGAGTGCAACAGGTTCTCACAGGTCTCCCAGGTGGTAAGGTGCTCTAGACCCCGCGGGGGAGTATCCGCCGGGCATTGGAACAGGATGTGGGCGAGGAGGCGGTCGGATTGTTGCAAAGGGTGCAGGAGGGATCGGTGAGGGTGTGATGGTAGCGAGACGCACTATAAGGGGAAGGGAGGGTGCGCGTCTGTAGTCGTCGTCAGAGCGTTAGGTGGTCGTTGTCTAAAGATAGGGGAGGTGGAGGGTAGTCTGTGTACGTGGGTAGTGAAAGACGCAATAAAAGGCCCTGATTGCGATTTCGACTACACAGGGTTCTAGAATAGACAACTTTGGTGGTTTTTTTAACCGTTTCTAGCTGATGACTGTTTCGTGTTTATAAAACCCATCTGTGGGAATTTCGAAAGACAAACAAAAATAATTTTGAGAGAGCAAGAAACACAAATCCCAGAACGAAACGAAATAAGCTCCTAGGTGCGCAGTGACATCATTTGTTTGTCGTAAAACCTGAAGAAGTGAAAAGTATTTTTCCGAGACCGGTGCGCCTTGGGAAAGCGATTTATTGAAAGTTTTTCGAGTTGGTGAGTTACTTTGCATGTAGGGCGCACCGCCCATAAAGCCAACCGAGTCGCTCGACGCACTGCGTTATCTGCATCATAAAGGTGGCTTCTTAACATCGGAGAAGTCCTGACATTATTTAGTGCGCATCTATTTCAGATCAGGGTTTACGAAAATTTCACACTGACGTTATATAAGGGGCAATGTTTTCTAAATCCGAATCGAAAAAAAAGATAAGTCAGTCGCAGTACACAAAGGCAGAAACTGCTGCACGCTGTGACTGTACACGCCCCAACTATTATCGATTGAACATGTGGAATCAGCGAAAGACCCGAGAATGCTTGAAAAACACACCCATGGGACAGAGCTGAACTAGCAGCTGTTGATTACTTCGAGTAAACAACAGTTTTCAGTGGAGCTCTGTTGCGTGTGCTTCTTTTATTGTGCTGTCGTGTCTTTTGCTTTCCCAACGAGTTAGATTTATTCTGCGTTAAAAGTATACTTAAAACTCGCGCTGTTCCTATAAGGTACACTAACAAAACCTCTGTCGCATCAGCCCGTCGGGTCGATGTCAAAAGTATTACAATATAGGGGTTTTAAGTAAAATTTAGATACATTGAAAGTGCCGACGTTTTATGTCATGTTGAGCTGCTTCATGTCACGCACCGTCAAGAACGCTTTCAGAATGTGGGAATCACTTTTTTTTTTTTTTTTAAATCGGTACGTGTCATTTATTAAGCAAAAAATCGCCTTCTAAAAAGAATTCACCCCGTTTTATAAAATGATCTCTGAAACAAACCACAGCAGTTATCTCTTACTAGCCCTCTTTATTTCTCTCTCCACATGAGCTTGAATCACATTCACTAGAGACCCTGCACTGATGGAGCCAGAATTTAAGCCCTGTTTCTGATACGATCGCTGGAATGAAATGCGAAGAGTTTCAGCTAGCGGATCTTCGTGCGAAGAATGGTGGCTGGCTGAAGTTGATGAAATTTGTTGCCATATAACGTGACCATCACCATTAATAGCACCAACTCAGTTTCATAGCTCCTCATATCGCACGGCAGAGAAGTGTGTTCCCGGTGGCCGCACAAGAACTATCGGCGCAGCAGTAAACTCTTGCTTAGGGTGACTCAATGCCCGAGGCACCCTACTCTTGCTCCTTGCCGGGCGCGTCGTCTGCCACCCGCGGTACTGAAGCGTGGAGCGGCCAGCACACATGTAGCTTTTGCCTGCTGCCATTGCACTGTTCATAGCTGCAGTATACTTATAACTACATTGCGACAGCTTTGGCTTCGAAGCTACGCATTACTGGGGAAGACGCGTTTGTGTTATGCAAAATTCAATTGTTAATGCTGTGAAACAAGTGACAGCGCCGCCGGCTTGCTCACAAGCACTGTTTCTTGCTTTACTCCCGGACCCTTCTTTGGTAGTGCGTTTTTTCAGGTCGTAGACCCTACCATGCAAACAAATTAGTCATATTTCAATGCATAGCACCACTCTAACCTCAGATTGTAACGCAGTGAGTGTCACGTGTACTGCTGCGCTGCGCAGATTGCCTCCATTACATGCAGAAATCTGCTAGCCTGGGCAGTCTGTTCATGCAGTGTGGTTACTCCCGTCAAGCAATATTGTGAACACAGATTGCGAATAAACGTTCCCTGTCGTCGCGTAATCAAATGCTCTTTTCTTGTGTCGTGCCTTTGAGGTATGGCTTGGAACACATAGCTCGAGATGGGCACTCTCCACTCTCGCACTTCCGTGTATAGCAATGTAAAAAAAAGTTTTGTTGCCGTGTCGTCTAAAATAGTGTCACGTCTGAAGGGTTATTTAATGAGGAGGGAGAAGAAAAGGAGGGCAGAAGGCAGGATTATGAGTTTACTGAAAGAGGAATGAGTGAGAATGGGTGTGTGCATTGCGAAAGGAAATGACTGAGCCTACTGAAAAACGTTCTTGCGAGTAATCACAGGAAGTTGTGATTCTATTAGCAACGCCCTTGGGAGATAAGCCCTCCATCTTTACACGCACGCATGCACAGAGAGAGAGAGAGAGAGAGAGAGAACGACATATATTATTACTGCATGTAGGGGAAGTTAATGTAATTTCAAACTAGCACTGGACTGCAGTTTTAAAACACGATATTCAAGGTATCCACAGCGCGCCGGAAATAGTGTTGTATGAATGTAAGGTATTTATTAGCGCAACAAAGAATATTTATGTCAACTCACTCCTGTAAGCATAGCAATGCACATGTGCATCCCCACACGTCGAATGGACGTGTATTGAGTGGTTTTTAACACACCTTGGTACCTGCAATATAATGCAAATATATATGTCCACTCACAACTGTTCACATTGCAACCCACATGTGCAATACATGCTGTGCATGCGATTGCCGTATATTTTTAGATCTATTTTATTTGGCAAATTATTCCGCATGTCTATACCTTCATGTACACTGCCATTCAAATTTGTATATATCATCATCACGAACCGCCAAATTTTATTCTCTATGTAAATACTGATTTGTGGTGTATTTGAAGTATATATGTGATGTATTGTTAATCATGTGCAATTCCTGTTTTGGGGATTTGTCGCCGCTCATGTAAATGTCCAGTGTGAATGTCTAATGTCTAATCAACCTTTTTCTAAACAGAAAAACTGAGCAAAATGCAATATTGGCAGCAACCCTAATGTCGTATGCAAATGAAAGGCAGCAAACAACCAAAACTTGATTACATCAACATAGACAAACATTGCAAGATTCGAAGCAATGCATATGAGAGCATTATACTTCTTTTGGAAAATATTTTTGAGTTGGCCGCATATTCCTTTTTTGTGTCTATTGGGAAATGAGCGTTAGCGTTTCTAACTTCTCCTGAACATCTTTTGTTGCATGTGATTTTGAATTGCTTCAACAGAATAGAAAAACATATCTGCAGCGAATGCGCTTCAATGCACGAATTAAGGAGCTCATATGCTTGGTTGGTAGCATATCTTGAGCTCATTCAGAAGCTTATACGCTATTGTGATTGCCCCCCTCACAAAAATGCAGTTAAGAAGCTATTTAACATCATACCTGAGTGCAGGCAGGCGCTTAACGTGCCAGCCGTTAAAAGTCTGAAACACCTAGCTTGTAGACGCCGATCTAGATCCTCATCTGAGCTTTTTAGGTTCTTATCTTTTAACTGCAAAATATCTTGTTTCTTTTTCTTGTCAGCTACTGCAGCGCGCAACAAGCGTTTTCTACGCTGTATGCGCAGTTATTTTAAAGATTTTTTAATTTTTCTGATCACCTTGAATTTCTCTGCAGTTCATATGATGTCTTCGCTCTTCTCATTAGAACTACTTTGCAAGCCCCGTGCACAATTTGTTCCATTGATCTGCCTCAGAAGAGCTTCTACGTAACAAACGTTCAATTCACATGATATGAGAACTTTAAGCACAACCTACTATAATCAAAGTCGTTACAACCGCTCACCATTTACAAAAGTCTCTCAACAAGGAAATTCCATCGCCCTCACAGCTCATCTTTTTCCACGTCGCGAAAATACTCAAACTTCCTTCGATTTACGGTTATTCCGACGAACTCAAAATGATCCAGATCGAAATCCGTTTGTGCAAGCTCAGCTATCCTATCTGTGCTATATGCACACTGATAAGCTCTTGGAATCTTGCAAGTTCTCTTCCGGCATTGCTGTCGATACACACGGGGCAGCGCGATAATTAGGGTGCTCACTCTTCGGTCGAATGCCTCTTGCGTTCTGAATACGTGCCAGCAAGGAAAAAAAGCTCCTTGCTACACGAACTACTTCCGTACATCAGTATAGCAGCTCTTCTAAATGTAGATCAGAAATTGTTCACTTCGAAGTAAGTTATCTTTTCTGTGCATAGCTTGTGTCCATTTTTTAATCTCGAGAGCGTCTGTCACTGACACGAAAAAATGAATCACTTCCAAGGAATCGAAATCCTATTTGCCAATGCTTCTTTAACAAACAAGGGACACGTGTTCCTATTTGTTCCTTCTTTCTAATGTGTCTTGTGCGTTAAAGAAGCGCTAGCAAATATGATTTCAATGCTTTCAAACTCGCCTAAGTTTCCGCCTTCCAAGTAATCGTTTCAATGGGTGCCGTTGCCAGCATCAAGAGACCTGAGGTAAAAACAAAAATAGCAGAACGCTCAAGTTTCGTCTTAAGAGAGGACGCGATAGTCCATTTAACACCGTCTCTTCATTCCGCCAATTTTAGGCATCTAGAGGCTGGCACATCATTGTCAAAGCGTTAAACGTCTATTTGGTGTCATTTTGGACGAATGACGCATCATTTTCTCGGTTCGCACCCTACGTTTACAGTGAGCGGCACAGAATTGCATGGCACATGTGTCCGCAGCTTGAATTCTTGTCATAAATTAGACTCAAGCTGGACAAGATGGTGGATGGTAAATAAGAAGCGAAATTGCGTGACACCACACTGAACGGTGCACATTAACGCCTACGTCACAATTTAATACGAAATGACGTACGTATTCTTGAGGATACGTTTTTCTCAACTCTGGGTTACTTCGATGGCGACGCCTTTTACTTGGACGAGCTGCGTACGACATCGTGTAATAAAAAAAAGGAAACCACAGAGCAGACAACGTTACTCGAACGTTGGCGCTGGTTAGCAAGTCGACAGAGCTGTCACACTTATTTCGGCATTAAATTTCGCATCACACAAACACGTTCGTCAAGGTAATGCATTTCTTTGAAGCCAAAGCTGTTGCAATGTAGTTATAATTGCACTACAACCATGCAGAGTGCAACGGCAACACAAAAAAGCTACGTGTGTGCCGGCCGCTCCACGCTTCCGCGCCGCGTGTAGCAAACTTCGCGCCCGGCAAAGAGCAAGAGTTGACTGCGGCACCGTTAGTTCTGGCGGCGGCCACCGGGGACACCTTTCCAGGTGGAGCTGTGAAACTGATTTTGTCTCTAGTAACGTTGGTGGCCATAAGATTGCCAAGCAAAGCATTAAGAGTATCACAAAGCATGTGACCTGTTTTCTTGATGACTTCCTAATTTTGAGTTAATTTCTTTCAGGCTGCTTTTACTCGGACTACATGATTCTGTCTTGGGTTTAAAGAGGGTGATGTTTATGGCCGCATCTTTCTTTGGAAAGTCTCATGGCTGACACCATTGTATGCTCATCTCAAACTTGATGTCATACTTGTCAAGTGGATTTAAGAAATTTTGGAAAATATAACTCAGTCGCGTGGTCACAAACCCCCGCCTTTACGGTCAAAAGGGGCGCGGAATCCCATTTATGATTACCCGTCGTCCCTCTATGAGGTTTGAGAACACATTTAAAAGTTAGGCCGGTCAACCCGTGAAGTACGTGTGTCGGTGTGTCATTGAGGAATAAGTTCAAAAAGATATCACTTTCTTTTACGAACAACTGAATGTTTATAATTAGTAGTCCAAATTACACTGCATAATAATAGAGTACAATGACAACAATAAAACGCCACCACAAGATATTGATCAAAGACGACTAGTTAAATGACAAGAGGAAAAACACCCCACAATGAACAAAACGCTGCGATAAAAGAACACTATAAGGGTAATAAAGCAAGTATTCTAAATATAATAAGTATGAGCAAAAGTCACATAGAAACACAGCGAACAATCTTGCTAAGTCAGGTAAAGGTTAACAAAAGCGAAAATAATGTTCGATTAAACAGTCTGTGGCAAAAAGGAATTCTCACGGCTTTCTTGTTCGTTGAGGCGTCAAAGGCTGAGTTGGTCGGTAGCGGCGGCCGTACAGGTGCGGAGAACGATGCGTCGTTCACGGGCCTGATGAAACACAATATGCTTTCGCGGAGCGGCCGCGAGAGAGGCCCGGAAGACTGGATCTTCCCAGAGCACACTGGCGCGGGCGTGCTGCTGTATGCATTTTTATGCTCTCGGCTGTCTACGCAGCGCCCGCGTCAAGGACGTGTGGTCGCTGCTCCATCGGCTTGTCCAATCATGCTCAGAGGAGCAGCGAGATCCCGTGAGTTTCGCTCTATCTCTGAGGTAGAAGGCCCCGCAACTTCCGCTGTACAGGTGAGGCAGCTTGTGACACGCGTGCTGATGTACATCAAATGCAACATATGCTTGGTACAGATAAATCGTTTCTCCACTTCATTGCCTCGCTGGAACGGAAAAATGCGCTCTTGCGCTATAAGTGCAAATGCCCGCGAAGTCGCTGCAGTGGACCTCCGTCGGCCGGCTGAAGCATGCTGGCGAATTTATTGATTGGACATAACGAAATAGGCAAAACAAGAAGAGAATAACGCTTAGCTACAAAGCGTTTTCAGGAATTGTAACCAATTGAATGACGCACAGTTTGTGAACTACCATTTTCTTCATAGCAGACGTGTCGCAGTAGTTCCGCGACGAGCTCTCTGAGTGCGCGACTTCTAACGAAACTGCTATTGCACAATTTACCGCGTTGTATAAGGAATTCAAGTGTCGTCGCGCGACGCCAACGCGTACCTCCCCTAGGTGGCGGGTTGTTGCGGCTACTGGAGAGATGTCTCGGCGGGCGCTGCTGGCCAGACAGCGGCAGTAGAACGCGTGCGTACACACGACCTTCAGTACGAAAGGGAGGGAAGCGCCACCGGTCGCGCGTGCCTCTGCGTGGCTGTACTTGTCCGAAATGTTAAAAATAATTTCTTCAGTAGGTTTCGGTTCAAGAATGTTGGTGTCCTTGCCTGTTATGATGAATGAGAGGAGAAGGGAACAGGTTAATGATTCAACAAGTGGAAGCTGCCGATCTAAATTGAAGAAGTACTCGCAAGAAAACATTTCTCGCGGATTCAGAATTGATTATGGTGGTGATGATGATGATGATGATGATGATGATGATGATGATTATGATGATGATGCTAAATTTAACAATAATAAAAATTTCATTCGCTTTGTTTATTTTTTCCTTCAGCTCGCATAAGTGTCCAATCGTTAGTGCGCAGAACTGGGCAGACCGGCGGCGTTGCCAACAACTTTAGCAAAAGCCATCATCACAAACATTTTCAAAAACAAAAGTGTACATGTTACAGTACCTGCAGAGCAGAAAGACTTACAGCGATTATCACAAAACGAGAAAAAAAAAACTGCATGCATAACGCGCTTTAAGGAAACAACAAAGCTAAACAGAGAAAAGTGTGAATCTGAAACGAGAACAATGGTTTCACATACATATGCTTTGAGTACGTTGTTTTGTTATAATGCATTGTTTTACCGAAGCGCTGCATCGTAAAGCATGAATGCTTCGCAACTCGAGGGAGAAAATGTCAATACAGCGGATATTGCCCCACTGGAGCGCGAATTTACTTCGTGCTAATTTACATGAAGGCCACCGCAGCTTCGTGCTTGCAGTGAGCGTAATTTCCAGCTTTGCAAGCGCTAAAGAACTCTTGCTTTTTATAGCATAGTGATACCTGTTATGAAATAAACAAATGTTGGCTAGTTTACTCTCTTACCGGTGTTTTAAATGCGCTGCTTCCCACTTTCCTCAGATGATGCTAACATTGTTTCCATCTGTGTCCAATAATTCGGGAGACAAAAATAAAAAGCTAGAACTTGAATATTTCTTAACATCACTTTGAGTGTGTCTGCGCCCTTGTTGCACGTGAGCGTCGCGCGCACTAATTTGGCATCACTGGCACTGACTACTGCTTTTGCACAGCCCCTTGTGTATCTGTAAAGCCTATATTCTCACAAGTCCAAACATGTCCATACTCATGTCCAAACATGGCCCGAAAACCGAAATACATGAGACTATGCTTTCAGAGAAAGCTTTCTCGGCCTAGCTGCTAGCCTAAAGTATATAGCTTCTTGAATCTTAGGAGTTCCGCTGCCTCGCGAACAATTCAATGGGAACTTTTTCAATGGATGAGAATGGAGAACGAGTGTCTCTTAGATTCCCAGGCTCTTTAGTGGATAGATACCACTTTCATAGTAAACTGTGTTTATTCGCATGCCATTAAATTTTATCCTTTAGTGAACACAATTTCTGCACAAATATGTACCAGAACCATTAAAGCGTGCTCCTCATATTCGCAAACGCAGGGCGTCGATTGAGCGCCCCACCGAGTACATCGTTTCGTACTGTTTATAGAACGTTCGATATTTCAAGAACATTATGAAATGGGCAACTAATATGTGACGTGGTAGCTAACTTCCGAAGTGCACATCGCGTCCAGCCGTTGTCTACTGTCTGCTTCATAGAGAAAAAGTTATACACGAGTTTTCTAATCTTTTTCAAGTCTGCTTTACAGAAAATAAAGTAAAGCAAGCAGGGGCTTTCAAGGCGCGCTGCAGACGGTACACCTCGACACGTTACAGATGCAGCAAGAGAGCTCTGCGCGTACACGGAAGAGACCGGGAATGCGACAGTGCAAGCAGGACGCGCGGCCCCCGCCTTCTTCGTTTCTATTTTTTTCTAAAACGAAAGCCTTACTACGCTCCTGGTGCGTCTCTGGGACGTGATCGCCAGGTACGTCGGCAGAATTGACCGCCGTACGCATCATCATTAAATGTCCGCCGTGTCAAGACAGTTTAAAGAAGAAACATTATTGTTAGTGATAGCGATTATTAGATGTTATAATAAAGTTTGGTAGAGATTATAATGACTAATAACGACTATACTAATGACTTGTAATGACCGGTATGTCTAGCGATGACTTGTAAAGACTACAATTGATAATAAATGACTAAAAATGCTTAGCAGTGAGTAGTAATGACTAAACTGACTACTAATGGCTTGTAATAACTACTAATGACTTGTAATGTCTACTATTGTCTTGTAATGACCAGTATTGGTTAACGACAGCTTATAGTGAGTATTGATTAGAAGTGACAAAAATGCTTAGTAATGACTAGTAAGGACAAAAATGGCTACTAACAACTTCTAATAGATACTAATGACTACTAAGGACTACAACTGGCCAATATGTCTGATGACGACTTCTAACGACTACAGTTGATTAGAAATTAGTAAAAATGCTCAGACATGACTCATAATGACTAAAAGGAGAGGCAAAGGAAAAGAAGGCAAGAGAACTAGATAAAACGTAGAGGCAAGAGAAAAACGCGAATGATTAAAGGAGGAAGCGTAGGCTTTCCTCGTTCAACCCTTATGGGATATCTTAAGGTTTTTTGCCCTGGATGGTGCTCTCTTCCAGGAGTAGCAGAGCCGCCTTTGGAGTCTATTGTTGGCATATCAGTCATGACACTACTCCCTTAACTGATAAGGAATTTAAGCTTTTTTTACCTGAGGCTTACAGCATGCCGCTTCTTTTTGATGGCCACGCCTCACTTAGCTGTTGGATTCTATTCGTTATTGTACTGAACCATATTACTAAGGAATCTTCCTTCAAAAGCCTTTTGAACAAAGCCTCAGCGACTTCGAAAGCTTTTCTTACGGCGAACGGAGTCTTCGTAACAATCTCGAATAAAAAGTTTCGAGCACATGGGGAACTTGTGACTTGGAGACCAACTGAAGCTGCCCACAGGTTTTACAGGCCTGTCTCGAAGATCCTTGGCGCTTGGGAATTTATGATAGATGGCGCCCGTTGTCACCATTGAGAAAGTTGTACTCCCTACAGCGCAGGCCCAGTTCTCGTGTTCCCCACTCTGGCATATATGCATCACATCGAGCTGAAAGCGCCAAGTTAAGCTGGTGTGGGCCTGCTCAGGTCCCACGAAATCTTTGCGAACCCCCGGCTTCGCGCGCACGTACTAACCCGTAGCACTGAACGAAGTTGGTATCGAGGGGTATGCACATATTTAGGCTTCATTTATGAAGATACTCCGCAGCTTTCAGTTTTAAATTTCATATGCGATATCAGACTGCAATGAAGAATGCAAATATAGATCCATTTTCGATCTGTTAACATCTTAAAACGCCGGCATTTTTCTTTAATGTTCAGTGACAACGCGCGGAAAACATGCGTTGATGAATGCACAAGAGCCCGCCCTAAAGACCAATTATAATAAAAGCAAGATGTAGAAACTTTTAGAAGACTTCCAGATGTAGAACAAACCGTCGCCAACTTAGGAAGCTGCCTGCTCCGACTCATGAAGGCAGATTACATGGAACGGTACACAGTGAAGCGCCAACTCACCACGCATGAAAACCAAGTTTATTTTGCAACCTCGCTTTACAAATTCACCCACGAGGCCTCACTGCGCATATGATATCAAGGAATCGGATAATTTAGAGCGTTTCAATTCGGAAGATGCGTTCCTTTGTCCCATCCCTTGTCTTTCTGTGAAGCCTGACATAAGACAATGCAAAGCCCAGGAGGAATCCCAATCTGGAAAAAACTCACAAAAAGAAGTTAACGGAAGAAGCAAAATACATTTTTTTTTCGCAACGCAGTTGTTTCTAAGAAAGTCGAGTACTGTGTGAGAGAGCTGGACGCGCTGGCTATAGAAAAAGTATAAAAGTTGCATTGGTTTAGTAAAACTTTATTTCCCACAGTAGGGCTCCTGAAGGACACTCGGCTAGGCGCCAGGTGTAGAGGGAGCGACTTCTATTTTATTTTAACTTAGCTCACTAAGAAGCTTATTTCGTAGTCATTTGACGGTCCTTATTGAGATAATCGGATTACTAGATATGTCGAACATTCGACATTCTGTCTGTAGCTCGTGAAATGCAGCTGAGCGTAACCTATTCTATATTACTATACACTCAATGAACATTATATATATATATATATATATATATATATATATATATATATATATATATATATATATATATATATATATATATATATATATATATATATATATATGCCCATTTTACAAGTAATGCATTTCCTCTTTCATTTTTAGAGGAAGTGAACCGCAACGCATCCTATTTCTAACGATGCGCCTTCTGCAGTATTAACTTCTCTCTTTCTCTGCACTACGCTGATCGCAACGTTTGGAAACATGGGAGTCTAAAACGCATTTAGGCGAATAAGCTGCTTAAGGTACCCGCTCTTCAGATAGCTCATGAAGAAGTAATGCGAAGTTTTTCCTGAAGGGAACTTCTTTTTTTACGGAAAATACACTGGCAAGACATCGGAATGCACGTTTAACCTTGCATTTTTTGTCACCATGACGCAAGCACAAGTAATTTTGAAATGAATAAATATCGTTTTTAACCGTCTGAGGTCAGCGACCATTCTCTCCAGGCCGGAAAGAATAAAATACAGTAGAGAATTTCTTTTTATGCCTAAATATAAAATAATCACTACGCTTAACTTTGACAACGTAACACTGCTACATGAGACAGTTTAAAATGCAAGCTAAGAGAAAGACAAAGGGGGACTGGCACGTACTTGTTCTCTTCTCCCTGAGCTTACAGGTCGATTTGCTGAGCCGTGCCTACTCTCGCCAATGTTTGTGTGCTCCCAGTATACCGTTTGCTCTATCAGCTTTCACTGACAATATCGATACAGAGAAGCGTTTGGTGCGTTGTAGATTTGGTTTTCAGATAAACGCTTTGTTGATCGAGCGGTGTTATTTATTCCACTTTTTTGTTGCGTTTCCGAGACCGCAGGCAAGCACAGGATCAATGTTAGAACGCGGCAATGCACCCGTTCGTACGCGTCGCCGTTGGTGCGCCGTTGGAGAGTCATGAAGCAAATATACTTTTTCAGAAGTGAGCGAAAAGCCACGAGCTACGCAGCGCTCGCTCGTACATACCTCTCCTTTCGTTCCTTCTGAAGAATTCAAGCTGGCACGTGGGAAAAATGGTGTTTCTTAACGGCAAATACATACATACATACATACATACATACATACATACATACATACATACATACATACATACATACATACATACATACATACATACATACATACATACATGCCTGCCTGCCTGCCTGCCTGCCTGCCTGCCTGCCTGCCTGCCTGCCTGCCTGCCTGCCTGCCTGCCTGCCTGCCTGCCTGCCTGCCTGCCTGCCTGCCTGCCTGCCTGCCTGCCTGCCTGCCTGCCTGCCTGCCTGCCTGCCTGCCTGCCTGCCTGCCTGCCTGCCTGCCTGCCTGCCTGCCTGCCTGCCTGCCTGCCTGCCTGCCTGCCTGCCTGCCTGCCTGCCTGCCTGCCTGCCTGCCTGCCTGCCTGCCTGCCTGCCTGCCTGCCTGCCTGCCTGCCTGCCTGCCTGCCTGCCTGCCTGCCTGCCTGCCTGCCTGCCTGCCTGCCTGCCTGCCTGCCTGCCTGCCTGCCTGCCTGCCTGCCTGCCTGCCTGCCTGCCTGCCTGCCTGCCTGCCTGCCTGCCTGCCTGCCTGCCTGCCTGCCTGCCTGCCTGCCTGCCTGCCTGCCTGCCTGCCTGCCTGCCTGCCTGCCTGCCTGCCTGCCTGCCTGCCTGCCTGCCTGCCTGCCTGCCTGCCTGCCTGCCTGCCTGCCTGCCTGCCTGCCTGCCTGCCTGCCTGCCTGCCTGCCTGCCTGCCTGCCTGCCTGCCTGCCTGCCTGCCTGCCTGCCTGCCTGCCTGCCTGCCTGCCTGCCTGCCTGCCTGCCTGCCTGCCTGCCTGCCTGCCTGCCTGCCTGCCTGCCTGCCTGCCTGCCTGCCTGCCTGCCTGCCTGCCTGCCTGCCTGCCTGCCTGCCTGCCTGCCTGCCTGCCTGCCTGCCTGCCTGCCTGCCTGCCTGCCTGCCTGCCTGCCTGCCTGCCTGCCTGCCTGCCTGCCTGCCTGCCTGCCTGCCTGCCTGCCTGCCTGCCTGCCTGCCTGCCTGCCTGCCTGCCTGCCTGCCTGCCTGCCTGCCTGCCTGCCTGCCTGCCTGCCTGCCTGCCTGCCTGCCTGCCTGCCTGCCTGCCTGCCTGCCTGCCTGCCTGCCTGCCTGCCTGCCTGCCTGCCTGCCTGCCTGCCTGCCTGCCTGCCTGCCTGCCTGCCTGCCTGCCTGCCTGCCTGCCTGCCTGCCTGCCTGCCTGCCTGCCTGCCTGCCTGCCTGCCTGCCTGCCTGCCTGCCTGCCTGCCTGCCTGCCTGCCTGCCTGCCTGCCTGCCTGCCTGCCTGCCTGCCTGCCTGCCTGCCTGCCTGCCTGCCTGCCTGCCTGCCTGCCTGCCTGCCTGCCTGCCTGCCTGCCTGCCTGCCTGCCTGCCTGCCTGCCTGCCTGCCTGCCTGCCTGCCTGCCTGCCTGCCTGCCTGCCTGCCTGCCTGCCTGCCTGCCTGCCTGCCTGCCTGCCTGCCTGCCTGCCTGCCTGCCTGCCTGCCTGCCTGCCTGCCTGCCTGCCTGCCTGCCTGCCTGCCTGCCTGCCTGCCTGCCTGCCTGCCTGCCTGCCTGCCTGCCTGCCTGCCTGCCTGCCTGCCTGCCTGCCTGCCTGCCTGCCTGCCTGCCTGCCTGCCTGCCTGCCTGCCTGCCTGCCTGCCTGCCTGCCTGCCTGCCTGCCTGCCTGCCTGCCTGCCTGCCTGCCTGCCTGCCTGCCTGCCTGCCTGCCTGCCTGCCTGCCTGCCTGCCTGCCTGCCTGCCTGCCTGCCTGCCTGCCTGCCTGCCTGCCTGCCTGCCTGCCTGCCTGCCTGCCTGCCTGCCTGCCTGCCTGCCTGCCTGCCTGCCTGCCTGCCTGCCTGCCTGCCTGCCTGCCTGCCTGCCTGCCTGCCTGCCTGCCTGCCTGCCTGCCTGCCTGCCTGCCTGCCTGCCTGCCTGCCTGCCTGCCTGCCTGCCTGCCTGCCTGCCTGCCTGCCTGCCTGCCTGCCTGCCTGCCTGCCTGCCTGCCTGCCTGCCTGCCTGCCTGCCTGCCTGCCTGCCTGCCTGCCTGCCTGCCTGCCTGCCTGCCTGCCTGCCTGCCTGCCTGCCTGCCTGCCTGCCTGCCTGCCTGCCTGCCTGCCTGCCTGCCTGCCTGCCTGCCTGCCTGCCTGCCTGCCTGCCTGCCTGCCTGCCTGCCTGCCTGCCTGCCTGCCTGCCTGCCTGCCTGCCTGCCTGCCTGCCTGCCTGCCTGCCTGCCTGCCTGCCTGCCTGCCTGCCTGCCTGCCTGCCTGCCTGCCTGCCTGCCTGCCTGCCTGCCTGCCTGCCTGCCTGCCTGCCTGCCTGCCTGCCTGCCTGCCTGCCTGCCTGCCTGCCTGCCTGCCTGCCTGCCTGCCTGCCTGCATGCATGCATGCATGCATGCATGCATGCATACATGCATGCATGCATACATACATACATACATACATACATACATCTCAAATTCTTTGCCTGAACGCATAGCAGAAGCGCTTAAATAGATGCACTCAAATTTCACATTAGAGAGTATTGTAATCATCCTTAAAATTATAAGTCAATTGTTATGGTGCGAACCGACTCACCAACAAATATAAAATTATTTTAATAGTTTTCAGCGCTCCCATTTGAGGACAGCCGGATCAGATACAGTTTGAGTTAGCACTGCTTCGAATTCAGAAATGTTATGTCCTGGCATCACGAGCTCTGTTTCAGGCATGCCTGATAGGTTGTCCACGTCAAGCTTTTACCACAACAATAGCATCTAACTTATCGACAAAAATAAATATTAAAGTTTCATGTTTTGTGAGAAGGCAAGGCCAAAGCGCTCTTGATTGGCTACTTGGTTTCTAGATTCAGGCATAGTGGCTAGCGCACAAGGAAGATGCACACAGAAGCTAAGAGGACAGGACATAAACTAGACTTGAAATTGAAATTTACTACGGGAGGAAGTATTTATACACAATATTTTTTTTTATTCTCCTTTCTTTTTTCTTGTTTTTCTCTTTAACCTGCGCCACTGGTGCCGCCTTCAGATGCAGTCTAGCGCGTATCCTGTCTTCTTGCGTTCTGTGTGCGCCTTCCTTGTGCACTAGCCACTATGTCTGAAGAAGGCAAGAGTATTAGGAGGTTGCAGAAAGCGAGGGGGATGAGTGAGGTTACGAAGTTTGCGAAGATAGGAGCATGGCCACAGCTGGTACAGGATCGGGTTAATTCAAGGGATATATTGGAGATGCCTTTGTGCTGCCGTGGTCGGATTGAACCGGTTGCTGCTGATTATGGTGAGTTCTTCAGTGCCGACATACTATAGCGTTGCGGCACACAACTTACATGCGGCTTTGGTTGCTTCTGACCAGCGAACAAATCAATGGGAACACATTCAGGCAGGGAACAGATATCGAGGTATTCAAGAACAAACAAGAACGCTGTCGTACCATACATATCCCCCCCCCCCCCCACAACCCTTCGCCTCTCGTCAAGAAAAAAATGACACCGGTGCTCAGCAAGTTAGAAAGAAGCAAGCTCAAAGTGTGAGTGTGAAATATGTCGCCTCCCGTTTTACATCCGGTGCTTTGAACGCGCATAGTTGTGTGGTGCCGTATAGAATTAATACGGAGCTTGATTCGAAGAAAAAAAAAACTTTCATGTACTTCTTTTTATGCGAAATGATTATGCGAAAATTATGACGCTTATATATTAGTTTAGAATTATGAAAACTACATTTTGTAGAGATAAAAAGCTCCACTTTTTCATCAGGCAATGAAGGCAAATAGGCATTCATTCATGTTGGCGAACACAATATGAAACTGCAAGTTTAAAGCTGAGCAGTGCTCTGCATTTCGACGGTAAGAATGCCATCATCCACTATATATTGCGCCAGTTTGTTTTTCTTAGTATGGAATATCCGAAATTTTGCACGGGCATTGCTACGTCTTAATCGTTGTATTCTTCTTTTCAAATGAAGGACTTCTCGCGTCACTCAAGGATTAATTTTCGCTGCTTTCTCTATTATGTTTTTCAGTAAATATGTTAGAAGACAGTATAAGCAGTCTTTTAACAAATTCCATAGTTCTATTATTACACTGTTTTCTTAAAAGGTGCTGAGGTGAAGGAAGAGATAAGATAGCTGTGGTTTAGCTCGGATAAGTCGGGTTATAAAAGTGAAAGCTTTATGCTTGGTTACGTTGTGTAGCTAAGCCAGGTTAGACTCATTAGGTTACACTCAGGTTAAGTAAGGTTAGAACCTAGTCTACTGAGCGGAAATTTTGATTACGCATTGTCAGGCACGTTTTATTGGGGTTGAACTCCCCCTCAAATATTCAGGACAGTAAAATCAAACTCTTTAGGAAGTTTATCTGCCATGTTCGCAACGTGTTCTTGCAGGTGGTCTAATTAATCATAAGCGCTCAGCTATGGTGTTTTCAGTCCACTACTCATCTCTGGGACTAAAAATCACGTTAACATATCGTGAATATACCGCATCATATCACACCATATCATGTCGAACTATGTCATGCCTTAGTAAGGTTTGGTGTGGCAAGGACAGAAAAAAGTTTCAGATTGAGGGGCAGCCCATTAAGAAGCCCCTAATGAAGGCCCATGCTGGTGGTATTCGTTATGGACGACCATTCGTTTCTGGGGGGGAGAATAAATTATCCCTTTATAATAAATGACATGACAGGGCCAGACTACTCACTCAGGTGGAATTGCAGTGCTTGGTGAAAGCAAAAATTACTTTCCACATTTTTTATTTGTGTCTGAGTGTGTTTAAGCTACTTCTGAAGTTAGGAGCCTACCGGCACATGCATCCTTTCCGCGCCACTATAATTGTTTTTATTTTACAGTTCGCCGCATTAAACAGGCTTTCCCACCCAACACATCGCAATGCCAAAATTGCTTCGTTGGCCTTTTCGTAGCGGTATACCTAAAATGTCGATGCTGCTTCCGGTTTAAAGAGATGAGTATAGAGCCATAAATTATCTTTCTTACCGCTTGGTATTTCAGCAAGACACCCGCCAGTAATTAGGCAATTTGTCCGCATTTTCCTCACTCTTCCCGGAAGGGCAATCAGGGCCAACAGCGGCGGTGCCTTGCCTTCCAGGTTGCCCGCAGTAATCTCTAATTAAAGCACCATGCAGTTGCCTCTAGTAGCTTCGAATAAAGAGGTCCAGGAGAGTAATTCCGCACTTCGATCGGAGCAGCGCAAACATCCAGGAACCTGGCAGTGAATTACCCATTTGAATAAAAGGTTTGCAAGCACGCGGGAAAGCGATAAATGGGCCTCATTATACTCTCCTGCGTCTCCTTTTCCCAACTGCTTCCTCTCTGGTCTTCGGAGGTTTCCTCATTGCGGCCAGCATAGGCGCATATCTTCATTTTCCGGCTCCGACTTCGCTCCTATAGCTAAACAAGAATGCAGCAGAGTTCTACGACTCTGGTCTAGGGCACGAGTTCCCAGAGAGTCGCAGTTCTCTTGAATTCGGTCGCGTGTAGGCAGCAAGGGGGGCCAAAGAAACAGCCTCTTTAAAGGTTTTGCCGCGTCTTCTATGACGGCGGTTCTTTTCCCCCAAAAAAAGTTAATGTATTAAGCACGGGAAGAGGCAAACAAGTATGAAATTGGTGGTTCCACCTCTAAAGTGCAGTGACTGTTACTTTCATTTTGTACAACAATGAACCACCAGCTCCTTTTTTACGTGACAATATGCCGTCATACCTGCGAAAATTTTCCCCGGCAATGAATCATACCCCCTTACCTGTTCTTGATTCCCTGTTTATGACTTGTGAGCAGCCGGAAAGATAAGTTAACATGGTTGCTTCTGCACAGTAGATGTACATCATAGAATTAGAAATATGACCTGTTTCGTAGGACCATAATTTCGGACCATGTTTCGTAGGACGCGAGAACTTCTGAGAGTAAGTTTCATTTGTTTTTTTTTTTTTAGAGAGGCAAGTTAACTTTAAGTTAAAATACCAATGTTACTAGTATGGCACGCACACACAAAAACACATTTGTCAGCGTACAAGACGGCGCATGATGATCGCATGCTGTATGTGGAGTGCAAAAGCCGAAACCACACATGCGGCAATGCGATGCGCGGAACAGGACTCGGGGGTTATTGACACTTCGTGGCTCCTTTACGAGCGCTGACACCGCACTGTACGCGGGCATTTTAGCGGTTAGCCTCTATTGAAACGCGACCGCCGTGACTAGAATTCGGTCTTGTTACGATGCTGCTTCGAGTTCCCGATACATCGGGCCACGCGTCGCAACGATTGGTAAAGAAATACTAGTAAAGAAAGCTTCGGCTACTTTGGTGTTTTTATCTTTTTTATTTTTGTACTGATAATTTTAGAGCGCAGGATCTACTATCCGGAGTGCAGCTTAGATTTCGTCTTGATGGGATCAAATAACCTTAAGCCTTATTAACTGTAGTATTCCACCGAAAAGTGAAACAGACACTGCGTTTTCGTTTCACCAAAAAAAACTTAAACAAAAATAAAAAAGAGTAGGGGGACTCTTAAGCCCCGCCTTTAAGTGTACGACGCGATAGTGTTTCACAAACACGGACGATGTTTTTTCATTTCTTAATTTTTTAATTTGTGTTTTTATTTATTTTCATTTTTATTAATATTTTTATATGCCGATACTTAGCATCAGTAAACATTGGCGTTCCATTCTGTTGATTTTCACAAGTTTGAACCTTCCATTTCCGAATATTTAATTTTGTCAGTTATTTCAATTAACCAATTCAATAATTAGAGACTATAATTTCTTAAATGAGCATTATCAAGCATTGACGTATCATTCTCAGCATTGTGACACCCTTTGATCCCTCTTTTTCTAAGTTTTCGTATTTCAATTACTTCAATTCATCGTTTACACACTCTCAATTTTCTTAATTATTATCATCAAGGATTGGTTTTTAATTGTGAGCATTCTGACACCACTAAATCCCTTTCTTCAATTTTTTTTTATTTTCCCTTCCTTTTCCCCAAATTATTCAATGAATTAGAACGAAGACAGCGCAAAAATGACAGCCACAGAAGAGGACACGACAGAAAAGACGCTTCTTTGTGTCGCGTCCTCTTCAGTGGTTCTCGTTTAGGCGCTGGTTTTGTTCAAAGTATGAATCACCAACTTTCCCAGCCCCATACTTAATTTATTAAATAATTACAATGATTTCATTGACTCGTCATTGAGTGGATGGCACTTCTTCCTTTTTATTTTCTTGGCTGCGCTCGTTGCATCCTGACAGAGTCTTATGAGAAGGGAGAGAGACGGTTAAATAAGGTATCATCGCTTTTATTCTGAGTCTAGACAACGTCATTCAAAGCATCAAAGGCGGTGAACGTCCCCTGGGTATAACTGAGTAATGAATGGAAAAAAAAAAAAAAAAAAAAAAACTTGTAGCCCCACAGGAAAGACAAAGGACGGCAGAAGAATGGGACAAATGCTACTCTCAACTGCATGTCAAAGATCCTTTCTGAAACCTTGAATTCACACAAGGTAGTGGGCTTCTTAAAAAGTAAGTGTTCCATTGACAGTATTTTCAATGACATTCAAACCCCCTCTATTCTAACTCTCACCAAGAACTGTTCGCCTCTGTTCTTCATTAGATTGATGAGAATGGTGCAGTATCATTTCAAAATGCAGCTGGGATACCAGATGAAAACTTCCTGTCACTTTTTGAATTTTATTTGGCTGCTAAGGTTATTTTTTAAGCCAGCTCATTTGTGCAGAAGAGTGGCTTATGTACTGGGTCCAGCGTGGCGTCGGTTCTGTGTAATATCTTCCTCCTTTCCTCTGGCCAACGTGTATATAATGTTTTAGGTAACGACCAATCACTTAAAATGTTTAGGTACGTTGATGGCTTTCTAGCCTTTCTAAAGCAAAGGTAACCTGCGACCTTCCACGATTGCGCAGTTCAGTCTGGAAGGCGGTGAAACTTCGCGCATAAGGTCCCGAGTGACAATAGGCGGCAGTTTTTAGACCTTCAAATTTCCGTTTTCGAACGGAATGCTTGCTGGGGCCACAAATCTTGTGCCCAGAAAAAGAGATAATGCCGTATGATTCAGCGCCAGTCAAAGAAGGCAAAAAGGCCTGTTACAACCATATGCATGGAAGAAGCTACCAAAAAGTAATATTTTCATGCAGTTACGCAAAGCTTCGGATCCCAGATTTCTAGGCTGATATCAGCCGGTTTCCTCTTATTGTTTTGATAGGCGGTTGCGGAAACCTTGCTGCAAAAAAATTAAGGCTAAGAGTTCTATAAGACAAGCAGCACAAAAGGCAAGAAAATAAAAAAAAATGAACAAAAAGCCACAGGTAATTTCGCATTCATATCCGGGTGTACATAACATGTAAAATGGGGCCAATGAGCACAAGGTGATTGTTTTCTGTTCGGCACCCTGCAAGCTTAAAAATCCTATATCTAAAGGTATATGACTTGAGGCTCAAGACGGCATGCCAAACACAACATGAGCACAAGTATGTTGAGTGCAAGAATTGTTTACTAGAAACCATCCTTTTGTGGAAAAGTGTATATCTGTCTATACAGGCGGTGTATGAACAAGAGCCTTCGTGAATATGAAATATGCCTAAAAATAGAAACGGAACGAGCTGAGTAGTTCATTGTGAGTCTTGCAAATAGCCTGAAAAATATTCAACATTTCTAGAAAAGACAGAAGTGATTGGAAGAGGCAAAGACGTGCTATCGCGTGAACTAATAGAGGCTTTTCACATCAGAAAGAAAGGGACAGATTGTGTCAGCCCCCCTTCGCTGAAGCTCTACTTTATTTTTGGATAAGTTTATCTGAAGAGGGCCCCTTGTGGCTATTTGGGCAACAGCAGGAGTGCCTGCGTCATTTGTTCAAAGAAAAAGAAATATATAAATGTGTATTTTTTTTCTTCAATAAACAAATTGAGTGTAGCGCTTGTCGCATTCGTATATTGTATGTCGCCTTTTCTGCTACGCTACAAGTTCTTTCGCATTATAATTAAGAACCACCTCGCTAGCAGAACGTTTTGCTATACTTGAGTAGTTAATGCATGCTCTGCATTTTCGCTACCTTGTACGCGTCATCAGGTTCCCAAGTGATATAAAAGTGCTACCTTAGCTACCACGCCATCGTGCGTCTACGAACGCCATTAAGAAGCTTACCAAACGGAGACCAAATTGACGCTTACTGCTGCACTGCCATCTTCAATCCGCCTCTGCTAACGCCTAATGCCAGGTGTCTTTCAACATCTTGCTGACAGCAGCCATGCGCCGGGAAACCAGGCGGTTCTGGTCGTTGGTACATGGGCGCCTTGTTTGCTGGTTAATGCTCGTATATCCTCTGCGATCTCCAACCATAGATTTTCTTTTCCCCGCGGGCAGTTTGTTGAGGGCCAAGCCATTTCGGGAATCTTTATTTCCTCGCGTTTCCAACCCCACTCCTCCTTTCGCCCTCTTCCAATTTCTTCCTTTTTCCCACCTACTTTCTTGCGCTTAACCCCGCGCAGCTCAGCCCGCCAACGACTTCCGAGGAGACATTGCGGAAGGGGCTTCAGATAAACTTCCGTTGGCCGTAGAAGGTGCTCCTAGACTTACATTTAGAAGTTAGGCCTTTTCTCACTGTTCTTTTTATTTTATCATTGCTTCTTGATGCCCAACTCTTTTTTTTTTTTCTGATCAGTTTGCGTTGTGTGCTCCCCCCAAAAAACTTTCTGTAGCCTTACTGATCAACAAGATGCGAGTACTTTTTGCCGTTCGCTTGAGACCCCTCGTAGACATTGTGCTGTGGATAATATGTCAGTTAGGTTTTTCTTTCTACACTTCTATTTTTGTATGGCGTGCCATTCGAACAGATGGTCGTTTTCTTGATGTCACCACGAAGAATCAAAGAAGCATTTTCCTTTCCTCCGATGAGCTAGCGGTGGGCTGTTAAGATACCAGCAGCCGGGAAAAGGGAAGATCCCTGATTTCGATCACGAGCCAGAAGGTGATGTTAGCGACAGAGCTTCTCGGGTGGGCGTCGCTTGTTTTTGTGCACTTTCCTGAAACTACCGGTGTTATTTTCTTCCCCGCCAATATTCCAGGAGAAGTGGTGACGTGAGTTCACTCCAAACTTTATGCATTCGCTGCATGATGATTTCTCTGGTCGTCTCCATAAAGCTTTCCTTTTTAGTCGTCGTTATTTCTGAGAAAAAACGAAATCCACGACAAGAAAATTGTGAAAACACGCGCAAAGGGGCGAAACGTTAAGTGCAAGGCAAAGTAAGATTACGGGTAACTGGATGAGTTGCTTGTTTCTTCTGTGCGTAAACTATATGTCATGGTTGTATTTTCCTTTGCTCGATGTCGTAAAACTCTTTGGCCAAATATCAATTTCTTCAATCACGTTGTAGGCAATACAGAGCACCTCGAATACTATAAGGATAGATTTGCGCTTTCTTTCCACACACCTTGTGTACATTCAATTTTAGACGTGTACAAAAAGGCCTGCAGGCTGCATCTGCAATCTTGCTTTCTTGGTGTGAATATTTTTATGTCTTATTTTCTGCCCACCCTCTGAACTGCTTCTTGAAGGATGAGTAGAGCACCTTATCTGTTGGACAATAAAGTTGATTCTATCTATCTAAGACAAAATGGAAACATTTCGAACGCCATGCCATTGATTATCTTATTTACTAATATTGCAATCTACAAAGAATTTTAGCAAGGTAAGAAAAACAAAAACAAAGCACAAATATAATCGCAGGCAACAACAATAACAAAAAAAAAAGATAACGAAGACAAAGTACACTGCCAAATAGGTATATCTGAGATTTTCCGCCATCAGCAGAGGTTGGCGGTTAACAAAGATAGAGAAGCTTGAGTCACTGGGGTATTAGTTAAGGTATTCCAGTCAGCTACTGTCCTGGGGAAAAAAAAAAGAACAATAAAAACACCTTTTTTTTGTTTTTTGGACGCAGTGGTGGCGTAGTTAGTTGATATGCCTCAACCTCGTGGCATATCCGGAATAAATGTAATCATTTTAGAGGTGTTAACGTTATAGTATCTATTTAATATAAGATACATACGTATGCAAAACGTATGTATACGTACGTATACGGATACGACGATACATACATAATAAGCGGGAAACTTGATTACGCTGGGTTAGGTGGAGGCTTTAAATATTCTGTGACTGATGTGTGGGAGAAATTATTATAGATAAAGCGAACCGCCTTTTCATTAATCTGTTCAAGCTTCTTGATTTTAGATTGTGTAAAAGAATCCAAGATAATTGCTACGTAATCGAGTTTCGGAAGTATAACTATTATATGCTAGTAAAGAAACATTGATTGTGGACATTTTTTAAGGCTCTTCTGAGAAAGAAAAAAACAGTTTACGGCAGGCGTGAGCTGTTACTAATTGCAGATTCAATTTGAGGTTGTTAGTTATGAATAGGCCAATGTATTTCTGTTCTGCTATATCATAAAGAAAATTATTGTTAGCTCAGTAATTAGAATTGAGCCTATTCTTTTCGTAAGAAGTGCACGTATATACAGTTCTTTGTTTTTCAAAATTTACCAATATTTCCTAATCCTCACTCAAGGCAACAACCTTGAGAATGCATTATTTAACAATACTTGATACGAAAAACTTTTCTCTTTATCAAGATAGGACACAGTTGTCTGCTTATAGTCTTCTTTTTACAATAACATCTTCTACAACATCATTGATTATAAAATTAATCACTTCAGAATGATTCTAGATTGCATATCGCAAGAAATTTGCCTCCAAATTTGCCTAAAGAAAGGAGGGAGAGAGAGAGAGACGAATAGAAACGTAGGCAAGTTAAACTTGCATAGGTGCTGTTGAGCAGCCAAAACGTTGGAAATTACACGACATCGCATGTCGTTCGATCAGTCGAAAAGGCGTCGCCATCACCTTAACCAAAAACTTAGAAAAACGCGTCGGAAAAAGTGTGCACGTGATTCCGTATCAATGCAGGGGCTCAAACGTTCTTCGTGCAGTGTTCAAGCTGGTGTCATGCTATTTCGCTTGCCATTTCACATCAATCTGCTAGTCTACGCTAGAGGCTAGTTTACTACACAGATTCGAACCGACGACTTATGTGCCTGCCATTGTATGGGGTTCATTAAATGTGTAAGTATCCACCGAGGAGCGAGAGAGATTCTGCGTATTCCCGTTCCCAAAAACCAAACCAGCAACAGACGTTTAAAATTTCCCACAAACCTCTGTGCCATTCTCTTAATGCCAGCAATCCGCAGAATGAAAAGCGTTGTTAAAGGCGTCGTCGTATCTATACTATTAAGGACAAGCTTTAGGGTTTTAGTATTTTTTATTAAAAATTTTTAATCGGGACTAAATTCAGTTGATGGCATTTGTGGCTTTGTGACAAAGCCCTTGCACCATGATAACTCCCAGTGAATCTCCGTCCTGAATGGCATGGGCGATGGCTTTGCATATGCATAGTTACGCAAGCTTCTCTCCTCTTTTAATTGCCGCTTTCTCATGCTTTTGTATGATATAGGTCTAATCAATGATCTGATCTGATATGATGAGGCATGATCTATGACCATGGTCTAGGTGCTCGAAAAGATGTGACTTCTGCGGACATGTCTTTTTCCTCAGGCTCAAAGTAGGTGGTGCATTCATTGCAGAGTACTCTCCCTTCTCACAAAGCATAAAAAGCGTGCGGTGGAGGAAAGTTGGTGACAGTAGAGAATAGTCAGTCTGTGATCAGCTTGTTACCATGATAACGCACCTGAATTGCGCTGCTTCATAAAAGTTGAGCGCCAGGTTTTAGCTGAATGCCTTGTGCTATTCGATATCGACGGAAAAAAAAAGACGATGAAAAAATAGCGATCGTTGACCTGTGCCTGCATGCACTCGCCGTTCTAGCGAAATCGCACACGATCGCCGCAAGGCTCTGGGCGTTTTTGGTGAGGTCAAGGTCACCAGTGGTCGATTGAGACCGAAAAATGCGCCCTCGCCTCAGTTTCAGAGCTGCATTGATACAGGCAGGTAGACATTTGCGAAATGATTACATAACGCTAACAGCTGACACGGTTCGCGATGGTTGCGCTTTCGACAGCAGTGGGCGCGGATTTAAATTCTAGAAGCTGAACCCCAACGCAATTTACACGTGGGTGTAACATCGCTTGAGCAAGCGACGTTCTTGTATGTACCGTCTTTGCCAAAAGTAATCAGGCTGTGCGTTTCATTTCTCAGTCGTGTAGTAGAAAATTCGTACCACTTCTGAAGCTGTAAATATGTGCAAAGTAAAGGTGAGCTCCTGTTCTCAATCATTAACAAGTTGTGATCCTCTGGAATGCCATGCCGGCTTTAGAATACAAGCGAGAAGCGAAGCTTGCAGCCTGGTTACTTTTGGCAAAGACGGTACGTACATCATCTGTCAAACGTTTGGAGCCCGAGTGATTATTCATGCGAACAGCACCATGTGGATTCGAAATGCATGCCCTGTTTTGTGGATCTCATGAAGGTAAGATTTTTTATCTTGACCTTGCCAAGGAGTAGAACTCACACACATGCTGAAGGGGCCCGGTAACGTGGCTTAAATGCATGCTTCTTGGGCTCTAAGCTTTTTGACAAAGGTGCACGTCCATGAGCCAGCTTCTTACTGAGTTGGAGCAGTATGCTGCAGAACAGATCCTGGCATGCGCCTGCAGTGTTTACGGTAATGTTCCCATACCTTGCCTTTTAAATATGGCATGCTTTTAGCTCCCGCTGATAATGAATCTAAGTGAATCTAAAGTGAATCTAAAGGCAGTTTCGAAATTTCGTGAGTCACCTCCAGGGTGCCTGCATACTGGCCTAATGCTGGGACAGCACATGCGTCAACAAATGTCTTTCCATTGCCGTGGTTGAGCGAAGCCAGTGCGCGGTGCGAAAGTGTCTGAGCACTGGCCTCCAAGAGCTGCTCTGGCGTTGTTAATCAGCCGAATGACGTTTCACGCACGTATTAACGGCTAAGTCAACGTAAACAAGCTTTACTATAACCCTTCAAATTACAGCATCGAGAAAATAAAACCGGCCACTCAAATCTTTCCTCGCCGCGACCATGATCACAAAGTAGAGCCTTCTTTCGCGCGAACAAATTTGTTACAGTATTCATTCCTTCATCTCTCAATTAGTGAATGGAACGATCTAAATAAAAATATTGTTTGCCTCACGAACCATGAAAAATTTAGAGAAACCTTGGAAACGATGTTCCCTGCTTAGTCGGAAATGTTTAATAAATTGAGAACTACGCCTGTTTTATAGTTTTTACGCTCGTTTATTTTTGTTTTTCTCTGATTTGTGCTCGTGTTGCCATTGATCTACGTATGTAATATTGTTTGTAATTGTTTGTTAGTTCTGTATATCACTTTTTCTCATTTTTTGTTGTTAACATGTGATGACACTATGAAACGTTTGAACAATGTTATTATGACTTCTCCCCCCCTATGTAATGCCCACTTGGGCCTTTAGGGTAATTAAATGAAATGAAAATGAAATGAAACTGAATTGCCTGACATCCGTCTACGATCGCCCGTCAAGATAGTCATCGGACTGCACCTATATACCTCAACACACCGCCTGCTCCAGCTCGGCCGACGTAAAGCTAATGGAAGACAAAGAACTGACCAGTTCACGCGTCTTCGAGCCATGAGAGTGGGCCGGGCCGCTCTGCACCGACTGTGCTACCCTGAGCCGATTACCCTTCTGCAGGAGCGGTACTACGCCATCCCGCCTAAACTGGCAGCTAAGATCAGAATTGCGCCAGTCCCCAAAAACATTCACCATGAGTTCCGTGCGTGCCATAGTACAGCCAGAGTAAAAGCACTCTTGCACCAATGCAGCCGTGACAAAAACGTCCTATATGTCAACGCGACGAGATATCCATCTGGTAGCCACGCTATAGGACTGGCTGTTAACGAACGACAACGGCTTAGTTAGAACTGTGACCTCCATTCGGGACGTCAGCTCGAACGTAACGGCTGAGGAGACCACCACAGCGGTTGCACTCGCTTTCACGGACCACATAGGCTCATGCTACGAACACCATACCGGTCTGGCATAAACAATAGTCACAGATTCCCAACATGCATGTAGAGCCTCAGCGCAGAATGCGTTATCTGTGCAGGCTGCGCGCGTGATTCTACCAATACCCGCCGATACATTCCTTACAATTATAATTGTTTGGACCCCTTGACGCGCCTCCCTCCCCGCAATGAAAATGCGCACGCACTCGCCAAAGCAGCAACGTTCCGGGCGTTGTCAAAAGAAGCGGAGGAGGAAGCCGACCCAGTGGGCACCTACGCAGCTCTGCAACTTAAGCGAACATCACATAATACTACCGCACACAGAGAAGAACACAGCCATCTCCGAACCAAAAACTTACTAAGACCGAAGCTGTAGTATGGCTAAACTTCGTACTCACAAGTATAATAACCTGTAACACAAACACCTATTTTTCCCCAACCGCTACCCACAGAAATGTCCCACCTGCCAACAACATCGACCTACACTATATCATTCTGTTTGGGCCTGCCAAAAACCATCCGGTGGTGCTCCACCTATAACTGTGCCCACACCATGCTCTTGGGAAGATGCCTTGCCCCGCACAAAGCCGACGAACCAACGCTGGCTGATCGAGTGGGCCAGTTGAATAGGTGTAGCCAATGGGCTATGAACTAAGCATATGCAATTGTTCCTGAGACCGCTGTGACTAGCAAAAACCTGAAATACCAGCGACAGATGCTCTGGCGGGCCTGCGGGATCGTAAGGGCACATCCCGCCCTGGACTGACTATTCCTCTCAAAAATGAAAGAAAAAGAAGACAACTAAATTTTCCTTCTCCACTCTAAGCCCGAACGACGCACGCGCATTCCTGGTTGCGTGCTTCTTGCTTTCATTTGATGATAATCTAATTTCTAGGCGTCAAATTATGTAACTGAATTTTTGCGTTTGGCACCAGTGCTTCAACATATCTTTCACCGGCGAGTAAATTAGACCTGCTCCAATGCTTTATTTTTTCTTGCCAGCTGGTTCCTACTTCGTCAAATGTGGTAATCTACAGCCGCTTTGTTCTCTATACTTCGGGGTTCTATGTCTCGTACCGTGAAACATGATCGTTTGGAATAAATTAGCACCAGTGTGAGCGTATAAAAGGTAGAGGGGAAAATATTCCGACACTTGAATTGCAGCTAGGGTTGCGAAAAGGTATATTTATGCAAGAATTACGGCTGCATCACGGCCGCATTTTGATTCAAGCAGTCACGAACCATTAGAAGGCAACAGTACTTTACGCGTACCGTGTTTTACCTAGAATAGAGAACTCGGGTGCCTGAAAATGCCGTGAAACACACGGCTATCAACGATCTTTTTTCCACTGCCCGAATCTGCCTTCTCTTAGGGCTGCTGGCAGCGAGAAAGAAATCGAACTGTATATCCCAGCTTTTTCCTGTCGTCGACGTACAAAACGGCAAGCAGCAGTGTTCCCGAACTTTCGTTTTGCTGCGAGGCTTTCGGGATGATATCCGAACGCTGTTGCTACGCAGCACCAGTAGCCCGGATGCTCCGTGAGTTCTCCGTCTGTGGGATTGCGGTGCGGCTGCAGTGTGGGGATGTCGATGACGTGAAGGTCACCAACATGTTCACCGGGAAATGAGGCTAACGTCTCTTTGCTCCAAGAAACCACTTACAAAGAAGCCTCGAAAGGGTTCTGCATGCTGCTGATCTCTCTTAGACTATTTCGTGGGGCTACCTCTGCACTGTGTCGATTTCATGAAAACTACAAATAGGGAGAGCGATACAACTGTTGTTGCCTTTATTTCTTGGACGCATTACAGGTAGGTGCTCAACACCAGTGAAAAAAACAGCCATAGATTGCTTGAGACTGCTGACAAATCCACCCACATCAGAAGATGATAGGTCAGCAGACAGCTTTCCTACGTAAAGTTCAGGCACCCACAGACTCAATATGAGTGAGGGAAAGCGTGGCTTGATCGACCGCCAGCGTCTTGAAACTTCTGTGTGAGTCTCTACAGTGATAATGAATTGTATACCACATTTCAAGACATTTGTTTAGCAAGGAGAAAAAAAAATATATATATATATATGAAGGAAAGAAGCCAACAGTCGGCGAGGCCAAGGAAAGCGTTGGGGATGGTACTTCGTCTCTTTTTTTTTTTTTTTAATGTTTACTTGGATAATCACAGAAATTAGTAATGTAATCTGTTTAGGGGAAAGATAATTAAACACAAAGTAGAAGAAAAAACAACGTGCCGATGGCAGTCTTGAGGCCAGTCTTGAGGTTCTGGCAGTCTTGAGGCCATAGGTAGCGTAAGAGGGTTCTAGCACAGCTTTCGCCCTCGCTCTTGATCACGTTCTACGTGACGCTGGCGGTAACAAAGGACATTTCACGTCCGCCGCTATGGTTGAGGGTGGCGCTGGTGAACACTCTCAAGATTCGTATACAGACAACATAAATACCCAAGAAAGTAGCAGGGTGGACAGCGGCCGATGTAGCTCAGTTGGAAGAGCACCGGACGCGATATTCGGAGGTCGTGGTTTCGGTTCCCATCATCGGCACGTTGTTTTTTCTTCTACTTTGTGTTTAATTATCTTTCCCCTAAACAGATTACATTACTAATTTCTGTGATTATCCAAGTAAACATTTGAAAAAAGAAAGAGAGACGAAGTACCATCCCCAACGCTTTCCTTGGCCTCGCCGACTGTTGGCTTCATTCCTTCATGTATTATAACGAGCACCCTCATTTCCCCTATATATATATAATATTTTTTACCTTCGAAGGCATTACTGCTGCTCTCGACTACGTCATCGATATAGACAACCAACAAAAATGGTCTTACAGCACATTATTAAGATATGTTGCAAGTAGTTCCTTGGAAAGGTGAAGATGCACGTAGATCGCTTCTAGGTACATGATTCCTCGGTTCATTACAAAGTCGATAATGTTGGCCTAAATCTAAATAAAATCACGAAGAAAATTAGGGTGGCGTTCCGTTACTTCGGCTAATGTAAATTCATGCTAAAAAGAGGCACGCAAACATAATGAATTTGTTCTATGCAAGTGCAAACGATTTCTTGTTGGCTTGCATTGTCATGCGGTATCCTCGACAGTACTTCTTTTACCACGAAACTATTGGTATCAATAATTGTCTGGTGTGTTGTCCAGCCATCGTCACAGACTACGACTT
Source organism: Amblyomma maculatum (assembly GCF_055883805.1). NCBI lineage: Eukaryota > Metazoa > Arthropoda > Arachnida > Ixodida > Ixodidae > Amblyomma > Amblyomma maculatum. Next base: position 78,129,144 of record NC_139347.1, read on the forward strand.
TACTCCAGGGAGAACAATCCTTTCACTTCTCGTACAAGTTTCACTGTTTAGCCCACTCTCATCACCGTAAACATCTGCGTTGGACATAGTAAATATTTACGCGATGTAACAACCGTGTCGGACGCCCACATCGTCCTCTGAAGTCGCCCCCAGTTCTCAAATAGCACGGACATACGCAAGTGTCAGGATTTCAACGCCAGTTGCTCGTGCCGGAGTCCGAAAGGGACGTATCTTTCCGGCCTTCAACTCAACTATGCAGCGAGCGGGGAGCATTCGTGGGCGAAGAAAAGCGGCGAGCCGTCTTAAGCCTTCAGCGCTTCGCGCCCCGTGAAAGTCTGCGCCGTGTTTTCCGTCCTCTTTGCGACGATGGCCTGGATTTGTTTTGTTTTGGCTGTCGTGTGGCGAGCAGAAAGCTGGTAGCGTTAAATCCGGCTTTATGGCCCGCTAATCCGCTATCTCTCTTGCTCTGCGGACAAAACAGCCGCCCGGACAGCCCAGTGATTCTGTCTTCTCTTCGTTCTTTTTCTAGTTTTTTTCAGCCGCCTTTTCTTCAGGGATACTTGGAAAGGAAAGCTTCCCTGTTTTTATGGCCGCTGCAGTGCAATGCACTAATTATATGACTTTTGTCGGCGTATTTTATCTGCGTTTTATATCAAACTTATTGTGCGTTTTGGGGCAAGCTAATGTCTTGCTGTTCTGTCCGGAAATCTGGTAACAATAGCACCCACAAACTGATAGTCATCGGGGGCTTAAGGGAAAATTTCTCGGTTTTTGTCAGAAAGGGATGGAGTCTCTTGACATTAATTCACGACGCCTGCAGAGCTTCAGATCTTTGCAGCATAAGAAGTTACAAACCTTTCTGACTCATCAAGTTAAGAGCATCCTTTTAAATTAATCTCATCTTCTCATGTGTTCTAATTCGTGATGCGAGCGTTAATAAGAGCGTGCTCAATGAGTACCGCTGGGGTGGCTAAGTGGGAAAGATGCTGGACTGCTGACCACAAGGCCGCGAGTTTAACCCCTGCCGCAGTGGCCGCTTTTCAGCTGAGGCAAAAAGCAAAGTGCCAGTGTACGGTGCAATGTCAACGCGTATTAAAGAACCCCAGGTGGTCGATATTTCAAGAGCCCTCACGGCATCGCTCATAGCCAGAGTCGCTTTGTGACCGTAAACTTTACCAACCAAATCGGAACGGAGAATACGCAATGATTATGAACTCTAAATTCACAGGGATAGACACACTCGTACACTGTCGAATCAACTTACAACGGCCATAGTTACAAGGAACGATTGCTAGTTATGAACGAATGTGCAGCTATCGTCAAAACACGTATTGGGTGACAGCACAATGTCTCAGATAAAACGAACAACTGTGGCCGCACTGTTCGGCTGCAACAAACAGGAAGACCCGTAGGCTCGCCACAGCAGAAGAAAGACGCTCTAAAAGGCATGCCTCGCTCCCCCCAATATGCAGTGTGCGTCGCCTAAGCAGTCGAAATTTGGCCTTCTACAACGCTGCTGCTTGCAGGCAGGGTGCAGACAGCTGACATGTATTACATACTGGACACGCATGCACTGTGCTTCCTTCGCCGCTGCTTCCTCGTCGAGAATCGAAGAGGTTGATGGCGTCCGATCACTAGGTTCCATGAGTACCTCAAGCGCTGTCGCTATATTCATGTTCCAAAAGAGGTTGGTCCCCGGAAAATGTCTCGGCCACGATATGACTATTCTGAAGAGCTTAGAAAGGACGTTTTATGAAAGAGACGTCTAAAAGCAATCTTAAAAAAAAAAAAAGAACAATAAACACCACTTTTTTCGAAGTTTGAAATTTTCTGGGTGGAATAGGGTGCCTCCACTTACTACGGACTTGATGTGTAAAGAACATAATCCGTGTGTCTGTCAAGTTTGTCAAGGTTATAAATGGGCTCGACTGCATTGTAAAACTTCACGCTGCTCCTCCAAGTGCACTGCGAAAACCTTCGGCAGCTGTGCCGTGGTATAAGGCTATAGGATAAGCTTTTGCCAGATGCTTTCGACAGCTGCATTCCAAAGGTCGGTTTGAGAGGAGATTTTCGTGCGGCCGCATCATAATGCTTCCTCTACCCTGAGCTCGTAGCACTCGCCATTGCCGGTCCTCGAACTGCTTGCGTGGCAGGCGGGCCTCGCGGAAAGTGGGATCACTCACCTGATCGCTGGGTCTGGCGCATGCGACAGAATCGTCGTAGGAGGTGAGGGAGGAGGATGCAAATCAGATATAGGAAGATTTTACCACGTTGAAAAATACAGCAATAGTAATATATATATATATATATATATATATATATATATATATATATAGTGATCGTTCTCGCCTATATATATATATATATATATATATATATATATATATATATATATATATATATATATGAAGGAAAGAAGCCAACAGTCTGCGAGGCCAAGGAAAGCGTTGGGGATGGTACTTTGTCTTTTTTTTTTTTAATGTTTACTTGGATAATCACAGAAATTAGTAATGTTATCTGTTTAGGGGAAAGATAATTAGACACAAAGTAGAAGAAAAAACAACGTGCCGATGGTGGGATCCGAACCCACGACCTCCGAATAACGCGTCCGGTGCTCTTCCAACTGAGCTACATCGACCGCTGTCCTCCCTGCTACTTTCTTGGGTATTTATGTTGTCTGTATACGAACCTTGAGAGTGTTCACCAGCGCCACCCTCAGCCATAGCGGCGGACGTGGGACGTCCTTTGTTACCGCCAGCGTCACGTAGAACGTGATCAAGAGCGAGGGCGAAAGCTGTGCTAGAACCCTCTTACGCTACCTATGGCTTCAAGACTGCCAGAACCGAGACCCCAGTAAGCTCTCGGTTCTGGCAGTCTTGAAGCCATAGGTAGCGTAAGAGGGTTCTAGCACAGCTTTCGCCCTCGCTCTTGATCACGTTCTACGTGACGCTGGCGGTAACAAAGGACGTCCCACGTCCGCCGCTATGGCTGAGGGTGGCGCTGGTGAACACTCTCAAGGTTCGTGTACAGACAACATAAATACCCAAGAAAGTAGCAGGGAGGACAGCGGTCGATGTAGCTCAGTTGGAAGAGCACCGGACGCGTTATTCGGAGGTCGTGGGTTCGGATCCCACCATCGGCACGTTGTTTTTTCTTCTACTTTGTGTCTAACTATCTTTCCCCTAAACAGATAACATTACTAATTTCTGTGATTACCCAAGTAAACATTAAAAAAAAAAAGACAAAGTACCATCCCCAACGCTTTCCTTGGCCTCGCAGACTGTTGGCTTCTTTCCTTCATGTATTATAACGAGCACCCTCATTTCCCCTTGATTGATCTGCATATATATATATATATATATATATATATATATATGAAGAAAGAAGCGAACAGTCGGCGAGGCCAAGGCAAGCGTTGGGGATGGTACTTTGTGTCTTTTTTTTTTAATGTTTACTTGGATAATCACAGGAATTAGTAATGTAATCTGTTTAGGGGAAAGATAATTAAACACAAAGTAGAAGAAAAAACAACGCGCCAATGGTGGGAACCGAACCCACGACCTCCGAATATCGCGTCCGGTGCTCTTCCAACTGAGCTACATCGGCCGCTGTCTCCCCTGCTACTTTCTTGGGTATTTATGTTTTCTGTATACGTGTGTGTGTGTGTGTGTGTGTGTGTGTGTGTGTGTGTGTGTGTGTGTGTGTGTGTGTGTGTGTGTGTGTGTGTGTGTGTGCGTGCGTGTGTGTGTGTGTGTGTGCGTGCGTGTGTGTGTGTGTGTGTGTGTGTGTGTGTGTGTGTGTGTGTGTGTGTGTGTGTGTGTGTGCGTACGTGCGTGCGTGTGTGTGCGTACGTGCGTGCGTGCGTGCGTGTGTGTGTGTGTGTGCGTGTGCGTGTGCGTGTGCGTGTGCGTGTGCGTGTGCGTGTGTGTGTGTGTGTGTGTGTGTGTGTGTGTGTGTGTGTGTGTGTGTGTGTGTGTGTGTGTGTGTGTGTGTGTGTGTGTGTGTGTGTGTGTGTGTGTGTGTGTGTGTGTGTGTGTGTGTGTGTGTGTGTGTGTGTGTGTGTGTGTGTGTGTGTGTGTGTGTGTGTGTGTGTGTGTGTGTGTGTGTGTGTGTGTGTGTGTGTGTGTGTGTGTGTGTGTGTGTGTGTGTGTGTGTGTGTGTGTGTGTGTGTGTGTGTGTGTGTGTGTGTGTGTGTGTGTGTGTGTGTGTGTGTGTGTGTGTGTGTGTGTGTGTGTGTGTGTGTGTGTGTGTGTGTGTGTGTGTGTGTGTGTGTGTGTGTGTGTGTGTGTGTGTGTGTGTGTGTGTGTGTGTGTGTGTGTGTTTACACATGTATCCACGCAAACCCTAGTGGAAAACTTCGCAATACGCACTCTTTAACACAGGACGACACATAACTTCCCGTGGCGTGCGAAAAAAAAAATTTCGCCATTAAATCTGAAATTCTGCTCTAAGCGGCAAATAATTGCGCATAATATTGCAATACATGATTACTTAAGGAAAATAAACCATATGCATTGGCGGGAGGACAAAAATTTTATAAATGGCGATGTTCGCGAGACTCACATAAAAAAGCACAAATCGAATAAATATATTAAGGCAAAGAAAGAGGAAGAGGAGAAAAGAAAGGGAGGTTAGCCGGAAGAAGCAACCGGATTGCTACCGTGCACTTGGGGAAGGGAGTGGGTGGATATAAAAGTGATGATTAAGAGAGGGATGGGTGAAGTCAGTATAGTCACATGACAGCCATACCATGTCACATCAGATCACGTCCCAACCTATCGATCAGGTCCGTGGCTTTCATGAAGCGGAGCAGTGCCTGGAAGGCCTTCACCGCCGACGATCGCCGCGGCCAGTCACCGAGAGTCTTGATTTCTGTCAGTGGGCGTCCATCTAGACGCTCCAGTGCAGAGCAGAGACACTGCCTTTCCGCAATGTATATGGGACACTCAAAAAGAATGTGGTCTATAGTCTCATCGCACCCATAGGTTGCACATGCAAGACTATTAACCATACCTATCACAAGTGAATAAGAGTTTGTGAACGCTACACCAACCCACAGGGGGCACAGCAAAGTTACTTCACGTCGGGGTAGGCTGAGTGGAAGCCGGAGCTTCAGGTCACGCTGCAGGGATTTTAAGCGGGAGTTCAAAAACTAGCCAGAATTCCACAAGGTGAGTGTGAGCGTCCGCGCAAGTGCGCGAATCCTGCCTGCTGTGTCTTCTCTGAAAAAGGAGATCAACGCACAGTCACCGTCTAGATGGGTGATTCGCGCGACTTCGTCCACACGGAGAAATTGCCCGCTATTCAGCTGTGTCCTGGAAGCCATTGATTGGTGATGTCGTGCCCTTTATTGATGGCGGGGCCATAGAGTTCTCGTATTTTCGCGACGAGTTTCTCATGGGCTTCACTTTGAAGAGCCGCTTGCAAGGCTTGAAGGGCTGCTTTGGAATCTGTGAAAATAGACCACTGCCTCGGACTCTGTTAACTAATATGCCTAACTACGACATGAAGAACGGTTAGTTCTGAGGCTATCAAAGAAATCTCGGGATTTGTCCTAACTTTTATTTTTGTAGTCCTTGCTGGGATGGAGCCTGAAGAACTCACGGCGTTCACTGAGCCGTCAGTGTAGACGTGCAAACGGTTTTCGTGGTGCTCATGGAAGTATTCAAGAGTGACTTGTTTTGGCTCAGTCGGCAATAGCTCGACCTGCTTCCTGATGCCGGGAGTTGAAAGAAGAACACACGGGGTTAGTGCGGGATCCACAGTGGAGAGGAGGGTCTAGAGGCTGATGTAAACTGGGACGGCAGAATAGCATGATGTGCATCGATGGTCTCTGTAAACGATTTACGGGGCCTAGTAATGGAAAGATTGGCCAATGATGAGAGAGAACCCGGGATATGTGTCGGAAATGTGCCCTCAGGGCGTCAACTATTAGGTAGGTAGGTAGTGATAGGATTCTCCTGGGCAATTAATACGATAGCGGCCATGAGGGCACATTTGGGCAATCCCAGGGAGGTTCGCAGAGCTTCAGCTTGAACGCTCTGTAGAATTCTTTTGTTGGATTTTCTGATATTTCAAAGTGCAGGTAGGCTGTATCGAAGGAATACAATGAATAATGCATTGTACAGTTGGAGCATCTAAATAAGGCAGCAGATAGGAGAATGATATAGAGAGAGTGCGTGCTATATACAGCGGTACTAAGTCAGAAACGAGCATCCAAAGTTTTCGAACTGCAAGCTTTCGGGCAAGCTTTCCGAAGCGCAAAAACAAATACAGAGGTTTAACGTGGCTATAGCTAGTTTAACCTGCGAAAGTACTATGTCGGCGTAGTTTATCTTGGTACATGGCATATGTACATCACTTCGTTGCTGTCTTCTCATCCGCAGTTGCTCACGGTGCTTCACTCTGAGGGTCACTTAAGCTTTTCTTCAAGCACAACAAAGCATTTGCCGACTTCGCTTGCTGATCCCCATTCACTTACATTTCCCTTGCTTCTGATCTTTTTATTTGTGCCTCTATTTACATACATGCACCAATTAGCTCACAGTAGTAAGGTACCAAGTTATATAATAAACCCCTCACCGTTGATTTAAAGCCTCTATTTAAACAAGAGTGTCTGCGTGGCCTACAATTAGTATCTAACTCGGCGCCCATGTGACCTCAAAGACTGTATTCTGATGTCACCCTAGCGTCTAAATGTCGAAGCCCAAGTTGCAGCTCCTGTGAGATCGGAAGGTGCTCAAAAGTCAAAGGTCGAGGTTTTAGAGATACTGTTCTTTTTTTTTTTTCATTTACCCCTTGAAATAGTGGTTTCGCAGTTTTATAAATTTTTTCAATGCACTATAAGCTCTTTGGGACTACGGCGCAGTGCATTTCCAAAGTCTACCCCATCCTTCCTTGGAGTAAACTCAATCCGTTTCACTTTTGCCGGTACTGATTCGTTCAGAAGAATCGCGTTACCTTTTAGGGGCTGAGAAAGCATACAACCTCATCCGCAATAGAGGGAATGAAATTTACAGACGGGAACCTATCGATAGTATGGGCTTGGCGAAGCTGTCATCTCTGTCCGTAGCAAAACAAAATGTATGAACTAAACCCTTTCACTAAAAGTGTGTGTAGAAGGTGTTGACCCGACGGAATCGCGAGAGCATATCTTTTGCCATAAGAAGGCGGTATCTTTGTCGCCCTACTCTCCATGAGAGATCCGCGCTTACTTCTAGCGGGAAGCTAGAAATACCTCATGCACCTGACAAAAATAAATAAATCCTAAGCTTAAAACACAGTTCATTACAACGCGTTAAGCGGGATTACTTGTCCACAAGCAGCACGGATTGCTCAAGACGTTCTCACGCCATCATTCACTCTGAGCGGCTTCAAAAGGCGATACAATGAAAGAGCTATACTCTTTCAGATGCTCTTGAACCTGGTCCCGGCACACATGTAGGATGCAGCCAGCCTAACGTCGGCATATAACGCCGGCAATATATAGTGCACAGTAAAGTAGAAATTTGGGAGAGTTAGTACGGAATCCTCTTGCTCACAGCGCACAAAGACGAACGAAATACGAAGGCTGCACACAAATAAGCGCTGTAAGACTTTCCCTCCCAATCAACCACTGTTGCTAATAAATATAAAGCCAATATTTCTTGCAAACTTGTCATAGATAAAAAACTTTGTCAATAGGAAAACATTCATCGTTGTCCTGCGTTATGCACATCTTAACAGTTTTGATCAGTTCACGGTGTGTCAGATGTGGTAACGAATAAAGATGTCCACCACGTTAATGCTTTTCTGAAAAACGTGCATGCACCAGAGTAGTCCAGCTTGAAAACTTAACAAGCACGTCCGAAGTAGGAATCGAAAACGGATCAGGAAAAATGAATCAGGATCAGATATCTGTGAAGAAACGCTGTGACGTACCTCATGCCTCCGAATCCTCCTTTGAGAGAAAATTTTACTAAAGGGATGACCTAGTTTGGAGATCTTAAAGATGAAAAAGACTCGAGCCTTTGACCTGTCGACTTCTTGACTGCCTCAGCCAGCTTGTTCGAGTTGTTGTGTTGCAAAATTCAACACTCTGTCCTTTCACCTTGTAAATCTTGAAGGAAGTCTGCTTGAAGTTCTTGTTCAGGGCTTCGGATGCTTTCTCAGAAAAGGCTCCTGCTGGAAGGACAAAAAACATCCCACTTTCGCAGCCGTCAGTAACTTGAGGCCGCATTCTTCCAAGAAATCTACGACATTCTTCATGCTAGCCATTGCACTGTTTACTATGCGTTCTCTCTACAACATATCTACACACTCTATGGTGCACCTGAGACGCATGTCCTCTGTAGCCAAGCTCAAAATGTTCCTCGAAAAGGCCAAATTCTCTGCATACATCAGGTGAGGCTGAAAGTCGAACTTGGGTGTCATCCTTAGCAGTTCTTGGTGTCTTTCGGGCATCGCTTTCATGCTGATTGCTGAGACTGAAGAATCTTCTTTGATGAGTGTTAACTTGTTCGCCTTCCGTCCTCCTCTTGCACCCTGTAGTCACCATGACAGCGCACGCCTTTCGGATTGTCTATTTCTACGCTCCTGTCTTCCACACGCGTAGCATGGGCAAAACTTGAAACGCAGGAGCATACCAGTGATGCCATTGCGTAAACAAAAAATTGAACCGGAAGTACCTTTCAGACGTTTTTCTATGATTCCTGGCATTAGTACAAAAATGCGGCTCGCTCATTTTGCGAATAGTAAATGACATGGACCAAAATAAAGTGACCAGAGACAGAGCATCCAACATTTGTGGCATGACTCGAAATCATGATCCTCTTCCGAACTCCACTTTTCCAAACTCTTCCTAAATCCACTGCCTGACTTCAGTCCAGCGTAGACGCCCACGTGTCTGACGCTCCAGAAGCGAACGCAATGCAAGCCCACTGCTTTCCTCACATCATTCACAAAGAAGTCCCATCAATTTCCCGGCAGAAGAAATGCTACCGACTGCCGACTGGGTGTGCTACCAGAATGGCACTACACATATATCTTGTCGGAAGAGATTCATGGTGTTGTTGCTCCCGCTGTAAATGATGACAGTTCATGATCGACGCGTATGCACAGCAACGTGGAAGTTCCGACATGAAGGAGCTCCCTTCTCTGCCGGTACCATATGCGGTGCGGATCAGGCGCTTGAACTAAAACGCTATTCGTATTCCGCCGTAAACGCAGAGTGGCTCATTCTAGCCGAATGTTCACACATACTTGTCAATTCGATGTCTCGACTTCCTTCTCAAAAACAAAAGAATATAAGCGTCTGACTTGCGGCATCCGAAGCGATTATTAAGATGGACCTGGACCTTCTATGACACATAGAGCTTTCCACCGCTTGCATCTCGTCCCATCCACTATTATTTTACAACATCGCTCTTTGACCTTCACTTCAAGTTCATATTTCTGACTCAGCGCCGAGAATTGTTTCTTTAAAGGCAACAAGAAGAAAACAGCGTCCTTTGTGCCCATAACCACCCACTACTGAGGTAAGTAATTAAATATATAAGTGAAGGTCTCGTACGCATAGCCCTCGCCTTACGTTTGAGCTAGATTTCTCATAACAAATGTATGTAGGTTCAGGGGAAAGTCATTTTTATGTTCGCAGCTTTTTTTCTCACCCGTTCTGCCAACAGTGACCCAGTGCGAAGTATAGCTGAATTTTAATAATGCTCATTCATCTTTTATAATTTGGGAAGCTTCAAGAACTTTACCATTCGAACATTTTTTGATAGAAAAAACCATTAGGAGGCTGCTTTTCAAAAAAGGATGCAGTGTATGAGACTGCCGCCTTATTTCAGGAGCTCTCCATTTGTGAGCAGAGCAGGTAGCGCAAATTAGTCAGTGAACGACACTGCTCTGAGAAACTTCCTTGCTTTTGAGCTGACTTGCATATTTTGACAAGTAGTCTACTCCGACCATGAAGACGTTCACTGAATGTTTTAGCTGAGGCGCCTAGTTCCTTGTTTAATTTTTTATTGGAAATCTATTTATCTACCTCAACCAGAAAAACGGATGTCTGTTGTGCTGCGGAAAATAAATCCAGGAGCCTAACTGAAGAGTGTTAATCTACCCAAGTCTAATTCCATGCACTTCTGTCCCGCTTCCCTTGAGCCCGATTGGGCATTGCAAGCAAAGTACAGAAATAATTTTATGCCGAAGATTATTTCACAGTCTTTCATCATCATCATCATCGTCATCATCATCATCATCATCATCATCAGCCTGATTATACCCACTGCAGGGCGAAGGCCTCTCCCATATTTCTCCACTTAACCCGGTTCACAGTCTTTACTCTTTGCCTAACATTTTGCATGTGCTATGGAACCAGTGTGCCAAGATGCGCAAGAATATCCCTTGGTAAAATCCTCGGCGTAATCCTACGGAGCCCTTTTTGACACTCAGACCCCTCTTTTGCCTTACCTAGCGAAAATTAGCAAGCGTTCTTTACTATCGCGATCAAAATGAATAGGAACGGCGCCTACGCTGTAGGCTACCAGCGCCTACGCGGAGCGCCTACGCGATTCGCTGTTTGAAATTCTGGCCGCTACGCTTTCTTCTGGTGACAATGAAAGCCCGCTATAGTCATCCACGATTCTGAAAAGTAGTACATATGCCGTCTCTTAAAATTCCTTTCGCAACCTAGTTTCCAACCCGACTAGATGACGTGAGCACGAGATGTGAGAAATACTAGCCTTCGACACTCCTCAACTTCGTTGTCGATTGCTAGGCATATAAGGGGGAGGACGACGTCCCGAACAATGCTAAACGGATTTTTTATATAATGTTTCTTTCGATTTGCTTTCATCTTTTTCCAATAACCCTCTTCCTAGAGAACCTGTGAAATTTCTTGAAACTTAAGTTTCACAGTTACTGTGAACATGAAGACCGTGACCTTCTGGTTTTGGTTTGTTGTTAGCTTCGCAAAGCGCGGTACTTTTTTTTTTTATTTCTGCTCTTTACTTATTTTTTAATTCAAAACGGACGTTTGATGCAGTACAAATGGTCTCACTCCACAGGTAACGCATAAAAACGTTCTAAGTTTGCTCTCTTGGCTTTGGACGAGCGGCAAAAGTGCGCATGTCGACGTCCTCCAAGAGTTTTTAGTGAAAATGGCGCTCACTCTTCGGAGCTATTGTATGGTATATAACTGAAGAAAACCTGCCTTTGAACCTTAATTAAAGTACGTCCCTGCAACCAATGGCGTCGACGGATTATCGCGGCGGCGTAGATAATCCTCTTGGATTGAACCTGCTAGCGTGATAACGCAAGGTGTGGCAGATGAAGAGGTTCACCACGCCTCAGCCGGATTAACCGCGGTGTTACGAGGATCGATCGATGCCACTCGCTGAAGGGCCTTGTTTCAAGGGAATCTGTGTCTTTTTGTCGGCGTTTTATCTGACTATGAATATTTTAACTCACGGTTAAAGGTTTATACAAGTGTGCGTCCTCTCTCCTCATTTTTAATCTGCTATAGGTGATATCACTTTGAGACGTTGGCTTATATACATGTGTCACATATACTATACACACTTTGCTTGATAAGATTGCGTGGTACAAGCATTCTGGGTGTGCGTCAGGTTCTCAACGGCCTTCAGAACGAAAATTTATATAATCCTGAAAGTAAAATTGGGCGACTTGGTCACTATTCTTTCGAGGCATACACGCTTCTTAGGAGCAATGTTTAATCAGTCGCAATTGTTAAAGCTCACGGAAGAGAACATAGAGAAAAGCGCCGTGCTATTTCCTGCGCCGAGTCCTGTTTCGACAGCATCGCATTCAGTGGAAGTTGCTCACCGTTGAAAGTGCTGGCAGCCGCTTTTGCGTAATTGGTTTCAGCATGAACAGCATCTCTCGTTTCAACTCGGACACTAGTGTGGCTGAATGGGATCTGACAGTATACCTTCTCAGCGTTCGACTTCAGGCCACAAACACGTGGAATATCACGTCAAAACCTGTGTCGAGAGAGCGAATTCATCTTTGTTCTTGCAGTTTTTCCCGTGCGATTGAAAAGCAACAGCGAGGATTACGAACCGCACATAACTGCTTCATTTTTCAATGCAGGAGTGCTACTCTCGCTAGTCGCGACGACAATTGATAGCCGAAGAGGTCCACTTGTCGCTCTCGACCGGCGCCCTATGCCTTCATCCCTATCTGACCGCAAAAAAAACTAGTAGAAACTGGTGCGATTTTCTTTCTTTCGCCTTGTGGAGCAGTCAACAGCACCATAGCTTGCCGAAATAGCGCAAATCGTGCTCGACGACAAACATGAGGACATTCCAGGCTTTTGCCTTCAAAACTAAACCCAGTGCTGTTTCCAGCGCTGACCCTCTCCCTGAAATCACAGGCTGTGGCTTTTTTTTATACACGATATGCTCGAAGTGCGAGGCATGCGGCCGCGAGATTAAGTGCGAGGGAACCATTGTATTGGACGTAGAGCCACGCCCAAGCAGGAGGCTCTTACTTTAGCCATCACTTATTCAGGAGATATAGGCTCCCAAGTAACTCTTCCTGCATATTGCACAGATGGAATACCGCCCCTGAGTGATACGGTTTTATGTTCGAAAGAGTACTAAAAAGGCATGCTGCAACTCGACCGCAGTCGCGCATGGTGAAGGAACCGAGTTGGTTTTGAAACGTCGTGTTTATTTTTAATTTTTATCTCCTATTTTCAATTAAGTTAACATTTTAACTATTAGTGTTAGTCTATTTATTGAGAGTTTGTAGCCAACCGCAAAATAATACCCATATAAGTTTTAAAGGTGAAAAAAAAATTCATACTTGGTGCCACTGAAGCTCCATAAAGTTTGGGGCCGCAACCGTGCGAAAACGAAACTCAGCGACCGCAGCGACCTAAGCAAAGCGCGCTGCCCAGCGACCCAGCTGGCACCAGCTCGACAGCTCACCGCTGCCACTAAAAAGGAAAAGAAAAGTTACGGAGTTCATATCCACTTTCTTCTTGCTGGTCTCAGCTTTCCGATTAAACATCACGGATTAAAGTGCGTGACGTGCACTCCTTCGCGTGCCCCATCTACTACCGCTACGTGAGGCGGCTCGCCGAAGAGAACCAAAATATGCGAAGTCACGCCATGAAGCTGCCAGATACTGAGGTGCTGTTCTCGGTATCCTAATGTTACCTGGCACGCGATGCGAAAATTGTCCGATTCACACCGAATTTACTGCCGTGCACTTGCGCAAGTGTAATAGAAAGATTCCTTCCTGATGCGCTGCCAGTAAAACGAATTTCAAGACATTACCATGCGCCGCTTTTACTGGGCCTTAATATTTTTGTAGTTAAGGCAATCTCAAGTACAGAGTCGTTCACTGTTAAGGGGAACACGCTAGGAGATGGTCGCTCGCTTCGAAGCGCCGTTACGTGCAACACGGCCGCGCATCGAAGTAAGAGGAACCTGGAGGCGGTGCTTTGCGTGCGCTGTCATTTTGATTCGATCTGCAGTCGGGGTGGACCCACTAGCGCTCTGCACAGAGTGGCCTCGCACTCGCGCACGTTCACTGTAAAAGGGGACGATCCTGTACATCGGTAAGAAAGGAACGTTGCTTTCAATTCCTTTTGGCAAACTCCATGTTTTTGTTCTCGTGGTACTCTGACAAAATTTGTCAACATTCATTTCAATCATAAACATTTTGATGACCTTCTTTAATAAATCGACGCATCGTTTATATTCAATCAGTCAATGAATCAACGAATTCGTCAATCAATCTTTATTTTAATGCGCTTCCTAACAACCATACTGTATTGGTACTACAGCACAAATAAGAGTAAAAGAAAATGCACAAGTAAGCTTTACACAGATAGAAAAAAAATTAACACATGGAATAGAATTTAATAAAATGAGTCATGCAGACATTGAAATCAGCGAGGAACCAGTCTTGAAAAACATATAAAGAAGGATGCAAAAAAGAGAGAGACAACAAAATACAGCCAAGTACAGTACAGAAATAGAATTGCTGAAAGCGATACAAAAGTTCAGATGCGAATACACAATATAAGGTTAAAATGTAAAACGAAAAAGAGCAGGTAAAACAAATTGGAGAACATAGACAATATTAAAGAGCAGGAAATGCACAAGTGAAGTAATACAAAAGGCTTGTAAGGGAAAGTAATATGTCATATGAAGGACGATTCAGAATAAGACGCCTGCGGCACTTCTATAATGGTGGGCAGCGTTGCTAAAGAATAAAAAGAAATAGTAACAATAAATCAACCGGCAGCGGCTATTTTGTTACGTGAAATGGGCAAACACGTGCACAGTCAGTTTATTTATTGCATCTCCAAGCAGTGTGTGCAGCGCGTTTTCGTAGGCAGCACGAACTGAGGGTTGTACAGATGAGCTGGCTCTGAATTTCTGACCTCCATGAGACATTTTTGTCGCTGCACGTCGTGCACATTTTGCTGGTTCCCGCGGACATAATTACTTCCATGGGGGCCCTTTTGTCTGACGCGTGGGCACCGAGATAAGGCCGAGATGTCGGCTTATATAAACAAGGTTCGTCTTTTATTTGTAGACACACGTCGGACGTTAATGACCGGACGCCTCCTCTGCTCGTACTGCCAGTCTGGCCGCTGATCGGAGAGCAATCGCCTGGACTGTCCCATTACGGCTGCCATTTTGAGAGCTTTCTGTTGCCAATGACTAAGCAGCCTCAAGCGTATTTTTATTATTTTTTTTTTACGATGTTCAAGACAAACAAAGCCACGCGCCGACGGTCTGCTCCCCCATAGGCTTGTCTCGTGGGGAAGGGGTGGTACATCCCCCCTGCCGCACACCAATTTTCCTACTTGTGCAACCTTCGTGTACAGGATATTCCTTGTAAACGCGTTGTAGGTGCCGACAGCGCTAATATTTTTGCTTACTTTCTTCATCTTTATATGACGTCTCACTTCTGAAACTAAGGCTAAGGAATTACTGTAGTTGCGATTGCCACGTTCTTTAGAACCAGTTATAATCTCAGTATTATTGAAGTTTTCTTTTGCGTCTACTCTTAGCAGTGTAAGTGTATAGAATTACTGGTGAAGCTACAGGACGATAGAACAATAAACAGAAATAATTGCGACACACTCACTTTCATCTTCTCATTGAAGTCGCAAACAAATGACAAATTTCTCGCATGTAATATAATTATAGTGGCATGTTTTCTTCTTAGCTTCAGGAAACAACTTCTGCACAGACAGTAGAACTCATTTTTCCAACAAACTTGGCCCCCAATCGTTATAGATATACCATCTTGAATTAAGCCACGTTGCTCTGTTATAGAGTACACAGGCAGCACAAGCTATTGGTCCAATATTGATACTCTGTTCACAGTGTATTGCCAACATTGTATCGATCTTGGGCCAATAGTTCGGGTCACCTGGGTACTTTCATTGTACGTTTTAGGCACATTTACGCCAGCAGAGGAGTATGGCCACAGAGTTGAAATTATTATTATAATGATGTGTCCTGGTTATCACCAATAGCCGCACCGGCTTTACCGGCAATGTACATCTTCCTCGGCCTTATTAGTGTTGCGGAAGTGCCCCGCAATTCAATATTCCCATACTATTAACTAAGCTACATGAGGGTTCTTGCTTCAGAAGTATTAACACTGCCTTTTGTAGGCATCCTTATCACAGTGCTAGCTTCTATCTACTACTGTAGCCGTGATTATGAGTTGTTCCTTCTTTGCCACTTGTTTTCTTATGAATGGTAAAGTACAATTGTTCTATTAAGTTTGAATTCGCGAAAGCATCAGCATTTCAAAAATACTGGAAGATGGTGATTTAACTATTTAACTTTGACTAGCACCGCCTTTATCCATGACCAGGAATTGAGCGGCGATCTGGCGCCTCGCAGCTCCAGTCCGGCCATGCTCGAGCTTAACAGCGCCTTCGGCCCTGCAAGATTTCCACCAAAAAGAGAAATACACCACGCCACTGTGTTATCCCCATCTAGAAAAAGTGCATGTAAAAAATCCTGAACAGTGGCATGTGCAACCACTCACGTCGTAGTGCGCTCGTATGAAACAAGCGCCAATTATCGCGTGGCGCACTCTGGGGACGACGGCATAAAGAAAATGCCACGAAACCATCTTCAGAAAGCACCCTTTCGTCTTTAAAGAATACACAATGAAAACTACAGGTCAAAAAGTACGCCATGCTTATGAAGCCGTGCGGTTTTTATTGATTTTTTCCCTTCTCACTGCGATGAACACGAAAAGAAGACGGTAGACTTTTTCAAACTCCTTAACCCTGTGCTTGGTCTCATGACAACAAAAAAGCGAGAGAAATGAGTGGTTTCGACATTCTTGATACGCGATTCAAGCTGAACCGACACAGCTGTTTTTGGCGGTGCTCGCGGAAACGGTTCGGTAGCTGAAAACTTCCCCATCATATGCAGAGGAAGGCCTCGAGAACTTATCTTCGCCTGTTCCACTGAATCAATAGGAGCTGCAGCACGGTTTCCTCAATCCGTGGGACTCTCATTCAAGAGGCCCTATTGATCCCAAAAGGAATTAAAGGGCTCTCTTCGGGGAGTTTGAGCGTTGGCAGAACTTGAAAACGTGGGCGCGCCAACGCATAGCTCTGTTTTGCCCTTTCGCCCACTTCCGTGTCGTGCTCTTGTCAAAGCAGTAACGGTAACAGCGTGTTTATTTTCTTGTCGGCAATTTTCGTCCGCCAGTGCGACTACAAAGACGGTCAGTGTCGCTGTGCCTCTTTGTGCATCAACATCTCCCCTCCCCCCCCCCCCCCCCCCCCAAAAAAAAAAAAATGCAGCGAAAATTTTTCAAGCAATGCTGTAATAGCGCCTAGTTGGTTTTCCATCATCACGTAGGGGCGCTAAACTTTAACCCAAGACGCTTCACTGAAACAAGACTATACCAGCCTTGCCTTGTTTTAGTGAATCGTCTTGAGTTAAAGTTTAGCGCGCCGACGTGATGAATAATTTTCAGTAATCTTTTAAAGCTAACTTCTCTGCCAAACTTACCCCTAATCGGCCAACTAATGTTTTACCAGCGTCCGTTTGACGGTAGCCAAACCGCTTCTGCAGCGATGCACCAAGCCTCCTTTTCACACTTTTCAGCGGTCCGTGCACGTGGCGCGATACGATATATATATATATATATATATATATTCTCACTTTTTTTTTATTGCAAATCGCCACCTAAAATACAAAACACAACATAAAATTCAGTCGTTTAGCTGGCCTTCATATGCCTTCAGAAACGGCAGGATCACGAGGTTTTGTAACGAGTTCGTGAGGTTGTTCATTATTTGTCATAAACGCCGTCAAAGAAGTTTGGAAAGCTACTCATGGTGCGGAGAAGATATCGGACATCTTTGGTTAGTTGCCTGATTTCCAGATTCAAAGGCGAAGCCTAAGCTTGGGCTGACGAAAAGCGGCCACATTATAAACTTTAAATGCCAGAAACATGAGATCGTGGTCATTTCTGAATTCCATGGTGAAAACTGCCTTAGCTAGTGCGGTCATCATCAATTATGTATAGAGCACTCGTCAAAGTGCTGCCTTGTACCAGAAAGAAAGCCCCGCCGTGATGGCGCAGTGGTTACAGCTCTCGCCTACTGTTCCCAAGGATGCGGGATCGCATCCCGGCCTCGGCGGCCGCTTTTCGATGGGGGCTAAAAGCGAGGCGCCCTTGTGCTGTGCGATGTCAGTGCACGCTAAAGAGCCCCAGGCGGTCGAAATTCCCGCGGTCCTACACTATGGCGTCTCGCATAGCCTGAGTCGATTTGGGATGTTAAACCCCACAATCCAAGCAGATATAAAGTGATAGTTCTGATGAAGTACTCGGCTGCATCGATAAAAGTTTCACTAGAACGAAGGTACGTAGGCATGCAGATTTTGCTGACAATTGGAAGTTACGAGGTAGAGAGCAGCCGAGCCAATCTTTCAGTTTATGCGTTTCACAGCCAATCCATCCAGGGCTCTAAACAGGCCCGCCTGTACAGACTGTACAGGATAGCGCCGGTCATGAACGCGTTGTAAATGTAGCTCATCTTAGTATCGTCGAACTTCGATGAACTGATTTGTAGTGTCGAGCCTACTAATGTACAATACAAAGTCAGTCTTCAGTGTCCCTCTCAATAATTTTATCCACCACGCACCAGTCTCTAGCGTGCAAGCATGACAGAAAATATTCGATAAATCTCGTTTGCTGTTTCCGTTAATCATTCACGAATTATTCCGTATTCTCGGACTACCCACAACTTTCGCCTATATTACAACATCTGCTCCTTGCTTTTACGATGCACCACAGTGGTACTACATTTTTAAAGAAAAGTGTTAATGTCTTTCATGGTAACAGGCTATTTGTCGAAGTAATTTGTCTCAAATCGTAAATACGCTAGTTTTACGCGTTGTTGTCGACAGCGCATTTTTGGAAGGGCCATGAGTTCAGTTTATGCAGAGCACAAAAAAGTAGGTCTTGCTACTATCCTAAGCCATGACAGCGCCCAGCTTCGTTGTTTTTAATCCACGTCTTTCAGAGTTAACCCGGTTTAGACCACACGTGGTAAGAGAGAAGAGTAGGTTGGGGTGACGGGATCAACATTTCTGTCCATGCCTAAAAGCATTGAAAGCTCCATATGGTGGCATGCCTTTAACACAAGCCTACCATCTCCGTTACTTTCGAAACCCGCCATGTTCATCGTGCCCGAAAACTCATTTTTTTGTGCGCAAACAAACCCCTTCTGGAAGGCAAGCACAACTTCAATTCATACATTCTCCAAACCTGCTCCACAATTCATAATCTTTCGTTAGTAAAAATAAAGTGAAATGCAGGAAACAAAAGAGGAGAAAATTCAGAAAACACAGAGGTGCATGTAGTGCAGAGGTTGTCGTTGAGTCTTGTCCCTCCAGTGTATCTTTAATGAACATCTTCCAAGTAGCGGTCACGAGTGCGCAGACTGTCAGCACCATTCTACAGCTGTGTTTCAGGTGACCTATGCAGGAAGCCGTAATATGACGGAGTAGCCTTGCCAAACTAACCTACTTCATAGAGGAACGTTGTCACAAAAACAGGTGTTTGCTATGCAGAAAATAGTTCAAGCCAGGTACACTTAGCCTTTTTCTCTTTCTTTTTCAGGCATGCTATACAACCCTGCCCCGAACGAAACCTTTTTGAAGCCTAGCGCCAGCAGCCCCACTCCTTAGCGAGTCGAAGTCGTGCCGACTACATTCTCCAGCCTGTTCCGGGAAATATTCTTTACTCACCTTCTGCTGGCGGTCATAATGTACCTAATGCATTCGAATGAGGAAGTTGCCGAATGCAACTAAAGAAAATAAATTGATTGCGTACAAGACATTCGTGCGGCCAATCATAGAGTACGCAAGTGCAGTGTGGAGTTCACATCAAAAGAGTTTAAAACGAAAGCTGGAAAGACTGCGAAGGATTTCGACACGTTTTCTATGTTCTAAATATCGCCGCGCTGAGTCACAGAAATGCTAAAACAGCGTCAGTTAGAATCACTACAAATAAGAAGAACAAATCAGAAATTGAAACTGTTTTTATGATAACGAATGATGAAGTAAAAGTTAATAACAACGCTATGTTACACGTCCTCTGAAGCGCTGCCCTAGAAAAAAATCCATTAAGATATTGCAACCTAGTATTGCACGTACTGATGTCTATCGCTACTCTTTTTTTTCCCGATGCAGTAGAAATATGGAACCAACTGCCAAGCGATGTTGTGGAAACAGAAGTAGAAAAATTTGAGATAGGTGTTAAAACGTTCTTGAAGGATTACTGTGCAAATCTGTAATTCTCTTCTATAGAGTGTGCTTTAGCGAAGAGAATTGCAGTTGTATTTGTATAGGCTTCCCTCCCTGTAATGTCCCTCATACAGAGGGTTAACAGTATGAAAATTAAAAAAAAATCACTAAAGAGTACGCGTATCGCGTATCAGTTCTTCCTTTCGAGCACGGTCAGCGGATTGCACTGAACACAGCAGCCCCAATCAATGTTGTGGCTTCCTATTTATGCTTGCTACCCGTTTTAGAAATCACGTCTACTCCCTACAAAATATGTACACCCGAAAAGCTACCGACAGCTCTCTAGATGTTGCGTAAGATTTAAAAATTCGCAAGAAGGAAAGCGAGTTTCCTCGAACATGTATTTACTGTATTTTCCTTTGTGATTTGCGCTTTTACAAAGCCTAACATTTTTAGGCCCTTTTTCTCTAATGTACTCCTTTCTTTCTTTTGAGGGGAAAATGAATATGGATGGGTTCAATACTGCAACGTTAGCGTTCGCTACTGTATAGCATGCTCAAAGGCTCCAAATCTTTCTTGGGCTAAAGAAAGAAAGGTGAACAGTACTGGCTTTTATCAGGCTAACGTCAAAAATTAAAAGAAGGTTAGATCTGCGTGACTGAAGCGGTTTGTGTTAGTGTGCTCTTGCCTGTTCGTCGTCTGTGTCTCCTTCTAGCCGCTTTTTCTTCGCATCTAAAACGAAGCAATTAACCTGACAAGTTGTACATCATGAAATTTCTTTATAATTTTCGTAAGGGGCAAACACCGGACGTTTACAAAGTTAAATTTGAGAAAAAAGCGGAAAACTGCACACAGTAGTAATGAGACATAAAAAAAAAAATTACACTCTGAGCATGTCGACGCCCTTGGCTGATCAGTCGAAGCTGTTCTTCCCCTTGAACTCAATGTCTATCATGGAAGAGGAGAGCAATGAGAGATATGACGGACCGCATAAGAGTAGGGACAACTGGGACAGGAGGCGTTGGATTGAAAGTGGTAGAGGAAGAGATGGGATAATGAGCGTACTGATACAATGCACTAGTTTAGTCCGCTCACAGTGGTTAGCATCCGCGTAGAGTTTATGTTATCGTCCCAATACTTTCAGGCCAAATAAGCACTGAATATCTGCTTTCCCGTATTCTCGCAGTGAAGGGGGGGCTCTGTAAGAAACCCGGCCGCTGTTGTGGTGGCACATTTTTTCCACGTAGTCAAGTTTAATTAGCTCGACCGCACGCGCCAGCTAACTTACAGTGAAGTTCCAGTTCTATATCACCATTTTTTCAAATCTTTTATTCTACCCAACTCGTTTATCTAGGAAGTTTATCACTGTCAGCGAAGAAATTGACAGCAAGAATAAATTAAAATAATACTGCAACTGTACGGGTTATGACAGGAAAAAAAAAAAAAGAAGAAAAAGAGACCACGACGTTGGCTGTGCTACATTAATCAGCAACGTCACGAAAGCGCAACTTAATTATTACCGCTGAGCGCCACCTGCTGTATTTACAGTTGCAAATTAGAGAGAAAGTACGAGTCTAGTTAAGTGGCGAAGCAAGAATTACCGTAATGATGTGTATTCCGCAAGCGGTGTAGAAAGAAATCGGCATTACCTGTTATGCAAGCTTGCATTCTTCGGCGGGAGGTCATCCACTGGCATCCATCAAGACCGGAGCGGTGGTGGGCTAGCTCGTTGCTGTTGTCCTCTATACAGGTGGCTTTGCGTTCAAGAGGAAGAACAGCCTCGACTGGTCTCCCAGGGCGTCGGCATGCT
This sequence comes from Amblyomma maculatum, assembly GCF_055883805.1. Lineage (NCBI taxonomy): Eukaryota > Metazoa > Arthropoda > Arachnida > Ixodida > Ixodidae > Amblyomma > Amblyomma maculatum. The sequence goes on from NC_139347.1 coordinate 78,150,711, forward strand.
CAGACTGTAATATTTGGCCGAGTAAAGTCTCACACTACTATGTGTATGGTTACAGCTCTTTTCCCAAATTTAACTCAGTAACCGTTCGCTGTTTGTCCCTTATGGAAATTATCAAGGCATATCCGCTAAGCATTTCGTCTTTCTTTCTCTCTCTCAGCCACCGCTTTGGACAACTTATTCGCTCCATAACTTTTCCACTACAATATATTGGTGTTAAATTTGCAGATATCATTGAGCGTGAAAAATCTACAGTTTGTGAACTTTCCCTCCACTAATCTTGCAGCATCACAGTCGTTTCTTAAGCGTAGGAATTTGCTGCGACAATTCAGTGTGCAAAAAGGTGCACTCATAGAGTTTTCTTTTGTTTAATAAATGGCCAGCAGGTTCCCGACTTCATCCATAGTTATGTTGTGCAGGTCCTCTGGCTAAACCCTAGCCAGTGCAGAGTCATTCAATTCTGAAAAGTGCGCGTAGAAAGTATTCGGGTATCATTCAACGTGCCAGTAGTGCACCTGGCGGAGTTCATACCCCTTTCATTATCTTCTACGCTGGCACCGCGGTAGGTCGGTTGCTGAGGCGTTCGCTTTCTCGCCTTAAGGTTGCGTCATGAAATCCCGTCCACGGCTGTTGCATTTCGACCAAAGCGGCAAAGGCATCCTCGCTCTACGTTATGCTGGTGCGCGTGAAAAAAAAAAAAAAAACAACCGAAGAAATAGCTCAGCTTGCCCAAATTTCTTGGAACCTGCACATTACGTCGCCCGGCACATACCTCTACCACCTAACATTAAAATTCGAATGCCGATGTCTGAAGCGACGCTATTGCTCTCTTGAAAATTGCCACGTGCTGAGAATATCGCATAGTTTTTGTGTCCTCTCCTTTTCCTTTCGCAGCGATCTTCCGATACCTTAAGCCCCGCATTTCCAGGGTTTCGCGAGCAATTTCCGAGCACTGTGTCTGGTCGAAACACTAGGAATTTGCCGCCTTTGATGGAATGCCAGGAAAATGCTTCGAGTGCGCTTGAAAGGCAGGCAGGTTGAGAGTAATAACAGCGCTTTTACTATACAATTTTATTTTGTTTTGAAAACAAAAATAACTGAATGACAATCATCTTTCTAGAGTTGCAGAGCGCACTGAAAGCTGTATGTAAAAGAAAGTAAGAGGCGTCTTCCGCAGGCGGAACAAAGACAGTTTCCTGTCCGCTCTTCCAGCACTTCCTAATCCTGCACTTCGTCGGGTAATAAAATGGTCGTCTTCAAAACTCTGCTTCTGACTCTGAGTGGCCAAATCTTAAGAATCCCAAAAAGTTTTGAACTGTCAGCAAGAGAATTGCGTAGGGTGTTCGCCGGAGATCCAGCTGGAAAAAAAAAACTGCATCTGATTACCACCCTCTGACTTTCCCGGACACTACAAAAGGTTTCTCTGCAATCTTTTAATATCATATGCCTCCACACGAGCATAAAACTTTTCCGGAACCCGAAGGTACAGAAGAAGGGCGAAAGAAAAATGGGGCCACTTAAGAAATCCGCAGTGCTGGCGAGAGTGTCATTCACGAGAATGAGCTGCATTAATCAGGGCGACGTTTCTCGCTCAAAAAAAAAAAAAAAAAAAAAAAAAAAAAAAAAAAAAACAGAAACAGTACTACTTTTGATCCCATCCAACACGTGCTCTCTTTGTTATTCCTTCGCTATCCTACGTATGTAAATTGTGAACGAAACGCTCCTCAGTGACGACCGTTTTCGGCCGCATATTTGTCTTAGCAGTTGTGAATTATTCGGTAGCCCCGAGGCAGAATATTTGTGCAGCCCATCGTGTTGTGTGTTTATTTCTTCGAGCAAGGTGAGCTGTAGCGCTAGACAATTAAGGTTTAATAATCCTAACGCGTTGGCCAAACGAAATTGACATACACGGAACTTGGAGGCAGTAATAGGTTTAGCAAGGAAGCAATGCTTATATTATTTCCATGTCATCTAGGGAAATACTCTATAGTGTATTCCAACGCTATAGTGCCAGCCGTGGTGGTGCGTAGAGGTTGCACTCTAAAAAAAAAAAAAGAAAAGAAAAAAAAAAAAAGCTAATACGCAGCAGTCAAATAACCGAAGCAGCACACGCTAAACTTTTTCACTACGAAAGCCCTAATCTGAGGCCTGGAACCCAGATACGCTGAAAAGGGTTCAAACATTAGTAAAGGAGGTAAAACTCTGTGCTTTCTCACTGTGTATGAATGCTGTAAATATTCTCTGTCATTTTTTGTGTGTTCTATTTGTTCATTTCTCTGCCGCACTTTAGACCGCGCTTTTTTACTTTGTCAATTGAGAGAAAGGAAGTCATTCGAAAACTTTTTTTTCAAGCGCAGAATATAAATTGAGGCAAGCTTTGTCTCGCTCCGAGGAGCGTAGAAGTTCTTTCCCCGTTTTACGAGCATTAGGCAGACGTAATTTTGCATACACGAAAGCTTTATTGTTCTCATTCTGAATACAAATAACTTCTAAAGTTGCACTTATCGGCACGATGATAAGCCGGAAGCAACTTTATCGGTGACAGATTGCGAATGTAATCGAGAAGCTAGTTAATTTGACTTCCCGTGTTTGCAACAGTCGGTTATTTGGCAAATTTCACTGTGTCAAATAAAAAAAGGGAAATGCGTAGCCGTATCTTTAGAACAATAAAACATTTTGTTGGGCGAGTTGGTTCATACCGTTCATTCTAAACGCTTGTAGCGCAACAAAGAAACACAAAGAACAAACAGAACGGGACAAACGCTTGTGCCGTTCCGATGGTCCTTTGTGTTGCTTTGTCGCGCCACAAGCATTTCGAATTAATTGTATCCTTAGAAATTGTCGCCAGCAGCTTTGCATAATGATACTTGCTGCAATAAAAGTTACGCGAATTTGGTGGAACAGAGTTCGTCAACGTTACTGAACGTGTAGGTCTTTACGGCGTAAACATATACGTTGTTAGCTAAATAGACTGAAGTGCCAGGTTGCCATAATTTCAGGTTAGCATATGAAGTGATCATTAACGGTAAGTCCAATACACCAACAAAACAGCCAGCCGATTGCAACAATGCATATAGGTACACATCGGCCACGCATGCGCAAACATAATTAAAAACTACTCCTGCTGCACCAGAGACTATAGACACGGAAGCGAACACAAGAACTTATATTTGGCTGGGTAAAAAAACAGGGAAGCATCGCTGACCCAATCTACTGCTTTTTTAATATACTGTTTTTTTTTATGTAATAAACATCTCAGGCTAGCTGCATGTGTTAATTTTTGCCTCTGTCAAGAATTGAACAATGGTCAACCGTGGTACATAACTGCTGCAAGCATTAATCTGTACCTCAAGACGCGCAAAATTTTATACATGGTTCTTTAGATTTAGCGAATGTCTTTTAAGTCTTACTTTTGCCCCGATGTCCAGAATTTTCTAAGCAGCCACGTTTCTATTGTGCCTTGGAGTCTAAATACGTTTTCTAGCCGTTTCGGTTAATGTTGCTCAGCGGCACTGTGCAGGTGATGCATTCAGCCTCTGGGTCCTTTCTTTTCTTTTTTTCTCCTTATCACCGCGTTGGTGGCCGTGCATGAAATACGAATGTGAAGCTCGTACGTGACTGGTTCATTCGCAACGGGATAAGGCAGCGTTGAGAAAAATTCGGCAAGGCCCGACGCATACGTTCCTTTAGAAAATACGCGTTTTGGTTTGTAAACTCAACTGCTGAAGCGGGTCCAATCAAAGCACCGCTCTCGGCGACTTACGGCCGTCAGTGCTTGAAAATCTGCTTCGTATTCGGGTCGTTTTTTTTCGTCTTCCTGGGATGTGCGAGGCATCTTCTCGCGGTTCATTCAAGTCCAATAATATATGCCGTACTTCGTTCAAGGTACTATAAGGCTGCTTAACAGAATACGTTTTTTGCTTTCTTCACATCGTGGTTCTCTTAGTTTGTTAACTATCAATCGCAAATCAGCTTTCCTGACGGCATTGCCACTTCGTTCTGTCGAGCCGTGTAAAGCTACGTGCCAAAAAGGATCGGAGATTTCGCCATGCTTTTTTTGCATATCATTTTATTTATCTGTATTCGCGCCGCGTTGCGGGATGTTATTCTAGGCGAACGCTATGTACTCGCTTTGAAGAAATCATATTTAATGAAGATTTCATATTTCGCCCGCTTAACAAAAGCGCCAAAGGAGATATAAAGCTATTATCAGTGGTTGCCTCCAATCAACATCTATCTCTTTTATTTATTTGTACATACTACCAGTCCATCTGGACTAAGATAGGAGTGGGTTTGACATCAAAATTCATAAACGCAGGCCAGTACGATAAAACAGCAAGTACAGTCAATAAAACACGGTTCATAAAATACAGTCAATGTAATGTACAAATTATGTGCACTCCTGCGTTAAATATTTGCATATAAGAGTAGCAAATTGCTCTCGGGATTGAGCGTTCACAACGTGGTTAGGAAGGCTGTTCCAGTCGGATGATGTGGCAGGAAAAAAAGAGTATTTAAAACAGTCCTTAAAAAATTTTTCTACTTGGACGTGTTTATTATGCTTATTACGAGTGACGCGCGTCTTTGCTTCGTTTATGTATCGTTCTTTCTTAACCAGGACTAAACCATTTATTACACAATAAAACAAAGTTAGTCTTTTTTTCTTTTCGTCTGTGGGAAAGAAGAGACACATCGGCTTGAGCATAAAGAGGGGTCACTGAATCCAATCGTCGATACCGGGAGAAAATGAACCGTAGCGCCCGTCTCTGTATCTGCTCAAGCTTAGAGACAGATTTGTTGTGATATGGGTCCCATATTTCGCATGCGTAATCAAGTAAAGGCCGTACAAGCATCTTGTACGCTGTCAGTTTTGTGTCCGTAGAAGCCTGTTTTAGGACGCGTCTAATGTAGCCTAATCGCTTGTTTCCCTTCGCGACAATGTTGTCAATATGTTTTGCCCAGCTAAGATTTGAGGTGATGGTCACGCCGAGGTACTTGCATTCATTTACTCTGGAAAGCGGGCTACCTTGCAAGCTATACACATAGTTCAGGGGCTCAAGCTTGTGAGTAATTGTCATGCAAACTGTCTTGTGTGGGTTTAGTGACATCTGCCATTCCGTGCACCAATTATCAATTTGGCGTAGATAATCATTAAGCTGAATTTGGTCATTAACGGATCTGATTTCATGGTAGATAATACAATCGTCTGCGAATAGCCTCGCTTTTACTGGTGAATCTCGGATCATGTCATTAATGTATATCAGAAATAAGAGGGGGCCAAGAACTGACCCCTGGGGTACACCTGATCTAACCTCGCAACAATCGGACCTCTTATCCCCGATGACAACATACTGTCTGCGACCTCTTAGGAAGTCCTCTACCCATCGAACTACACAGTTATGTCCCAAAACAGTTTTTACCTTAATTAGAAGCTTTCTGTGGTTAACCTTGTCGAAGGCTTTTTTGATATCTAAGAATATAACATCCATCTGGCCCCTGCAATCAACCACTTTACAAAAATCATGACAACATTCCAATAGTTGTGTCACTGCTGACAAGCCCTCCCGAAAGCCATGTTGGTATTCACTAAAAAAAATCATTGCGCGTTAAGTGCTGGCGAATATGTTTTGATACCATGTGCTCTAAAAGCTTACAGCGCACTGATGTTAGTGCTATTGGCCTGAAATTTGAAACGTTAGCAGCGTCACCATCCTTAAAAACTGGGGTAACTTTACCAATCTTCCAATCATCAGGAAGCATACCTGTGGCTAAAGATTTCTTAAAAATTACGAAGAGATACCTGGCCGTCCATTCAGCGTACCTCCTTAAAAATAAATTCGGTATTTCATCCGGGCCTGCAGCCTTTGAAGTGTCTAGCTTCAGCATTAAAGCCAGAATTCCCTCGTATGACACTTGCAATTCGTCTAATTCGGGTAAATTGTTATGCGACGCAAACTGTGTCGGTTCTCCGTCATCCGAAGTAAAAACACTTGCAAAGAACCCATTGAAAGCCTCCGCAATTTTAGCCTTATCCTCAGTGAGACCCTGATGCGTATTCATTTTTGTTATTGGTGTCTTGGTTGCCGACAAGTGTCTCCAAAACTTTTGGGGAGAATCACGAAGATATTTACTCATTGTGATGTTGTAAAACTTATGTTTTGATTCTTTAATCATTAATTTCAACCTTTCACTTAATGTCGCTAAGTCCTCACGTAACGCCGGGTTCACTGATCGCCGCAACCTTGCTTTACATCTGGACACTTTTCTTTTTAGTTGAAGAATTTAAGAAGAAGAAGAATTTTTTTTATGGGTTTCGTTGGGTTAACAAGACAAAACACAGCCATTATGCCTTTTCCAGGAGATAAATGGAATATCTTTTTTTGCGGCAGGTTAGCAGCACTGACGTGCTTAGGCAGCAAGCAAGTATGCGCGTAATTTTGTGCGTATTTCGTTCTTATGAAACCGAAAACTCGTAACGATTACTTTTTCTTAGCTCGTGTTCTAATACATTACGTTCTAAGAGCAGAGTTGTGAAATACATCCACCGCTTTCATTTTCGCGCGCAAGGGCGTGCGAGTGGGCGTGTACACGTATTCGAAAATCGTGAGTTCTGGATCATCGCTTTTTTTTTTTTTCTACTTGTCCAAGTGCTGCGAAAATTTTGCGGTATGATTTATCTACTTTTATAGATCGAAACTACTTGAGCCCCGCCGTGGTGGCGCAGTGGTTACGGCTCTCGACTACTGTACTCAAGGATGCGGGATCGAATCCCGGCCTCAGCGGCCGCCTTTCGATGGCGACCAAAAGCAAGGCGCCCGTGTGTTGTGCGTTGTCAGTGCCCTGTGAAGAAACCCAGGTGGTCGAAATTACCCCAGAGCCGTCCACTAGCGCGTCTCTCATAGCCTGAGTCGCTATGGAATGTTAAACTTCCCGAAACCAACCCGAAAATACTTGAAAACAAATTAGTCTTGCCCAATTTTTATCAGTTTTGAAGCATTCAATCGATACCAACGCAAAATATGCTCACTGAATATTTTGTACTTTGCCGTCATCTAAATAAATTCGCTACAATGCGGCTGCATACCTAGGGAGGCCAAGTGAAAGTGCGCCCGTCTACTAAAATTCCTCCGCATGGTACATAATTGCAGGTAGGGAAATCAATCATTAGCACTCCCCTATACCCCTGGCTCATCGACCATCATTAGACAGTTTTAGTTTCACGTACGTGGGAGCTTCACGTACGTGAAGCGCCTACGTGTGACCAGTGCGCATGCGCAGAACGTGAAGAGTCCGCGGGAGTTTCCAGGACGTACGCGAGATTCGGATTTTCACGTTGGCGTCTTCACGTTGCTGGCGTACGTAGAGTTGACAACATGGCGACGCCCTGCCCGCCCGCTTCACAACGATAACAGCTTCGCCGCTAATTCCTCGGCACGATATCGTGTTCTAAACTATTGTATTCGATTTAAGCTTACCCAATCTTACCCTCGCGTAAAGTTTCAAGTGACAAATAGCCTTTTTTTTTTTTTTTAGATAGAAGGACGATTTTTCAGCTGTTAAGTTTGACGCAGAAGCGTTTGTCGTCGTCATAGCAACGATCTCGCGAGGTCACGCCAGACCAGAGTTGAGCGAGAAGTGGCTAGAGTACCAGATGCAAGCCGGCAGCCAACCGGAGCCAATCCGTTGTAGGGGGAAGGTTGTGAAGTTGTAAGCATGAGTTCTGTTGGTTCTGTTGCCCAGCGAATTCACTTTTCCAAAAGCGACGATCTGGATATGCTTCGCGACGTGAGAGAATGCAATCCATTCGAAGACTGCATGCGACACGCTGTGCGGTGGACGCATATAGGTATGCGTCTTGCTAATTGTTCACTGTAGAGCAACGACGTTAAGAACAGCAATTTCCAATTCGACCGACTCTTGGCTACGGCCGCAGCGTGGCTCGGCTCAAGGCAGCTGGACTAAACAAAATTAGTTTGGTTCATCTGTACTAGATGGCGTGGCATAACACGTACGCACAGATTTTCGAGGCTTGTATGAAAGGTCCATACATTTTGCTTCACGTACACCACGCACGTGAAACTAAAAGTAGTCCTGACGAAGTGCGCGCAGCGCACGTAGACTTCTCACGTTTGCGTACGTAAGTCTGTACGCACGTGAAACTAAAACTGTGTATTATTAACTCACTTGCACTAAATCGACGTCCGAGGGCTGCGATGAAATCAACAGCAAGTTGCTAAGAAAACACTGTCGAGCCGCATACTTCATCTAATCTTTTCGCAATCTCTTGACACAGATAAGAAAGCAGGAATTATGCCCATCTTCAAATCTGGGGACCACTCCGAACCCCTTCAATTACCGTCCGATATCTGTGACAAGCATCCCCTCAAAGCTGTTCGAACATAGTATACGATGGCCTGCAGATAATTATCTTAGCTGGGAAAGATACGATCTTAGTTGCTTCCTCTGCATCAACGGAAATTCTCGAAGAATTGAGCGGTCACAGTCATAAAGCGATTTATCTCGGCACTCAAACGTCGCACTGAAAAGCACACTGATAGCAACTAAGTAATTAGACCCGTGCTGTAAGATAGGCAGGTGACCAACCAAATGCGGAGATTATTATATACGGTAGCCTCAAATTTGCGCTGAGCAAAATCATGATGGAGGCGACGCGTTTCTCTCTACCTGTCTGCTTTCGTGTATCTAAATGTTTTCATTATATTTTGTCACATCTGATATCAAATCGAAACTAGGTTAGCAGAGCACAGCGAACGCTAGAACAGTCCAGACGTACCTAACGGACGGGTGTTGTGAACATGGCCTGCTTTTTTAGTTCAAGTAAACACCGCATTGTCACAATAATCCTATTTTATCATTTATTCTTCACGATCGTCACCCGCAAAGCAATGATTGCATCACGTTAGGACGTTGTAGATTCTTTTCGCTGACGCAGTTATTACTGAGTCAATGCGGGATGGATGTTCGGAAATCCTGCTGTGACTAAGTCATATGCGTGTACGGGGACTGCGCGCCAAGCTATTTAATTCGATGACGTAACACCGTATCTATTCTGCGCTCAGTGATCCGGCTTTTTTACGAGGCATTGCCTCCGAATTGCCAGTCGTTGTTATCTCAACATATTCCAGGCCTTCACTGACACACGAATCTGAACCAGAACAGAACAAAATTAAATAAATAAAAGAAGTGATGCTAGAATCCTGTCGCAATCGGATGAAGCCGATAGGATACCTGAATTGCCGTTCGGGATGAGGCTCGGCCTCTGGTCCGTGCAACAGAGACCGTGTGCACTGGACTGGAACGCTCAATCCTATCAGCCGACAACGCCGGTGCAGCTATTATCCGGTGAACTCGATACGTGTCCTCGTGTTGCGACACCGCGGACAGTGCAGGGCGGTGAGTGAATGCCCCCTTTTTTTTTTTCTTCTTCATGGCCAGCGTTTGAATAAAGTGGGAGTACTTTGGGCAACGAAGTGATGACGATGAAATGTATTGCCCCAATATCATCTTGACCAAAAGCCTCAACACTTTTTCTATTCATATCATGTGAAACTATTTCAGTTGTACCTCTTTCACAACAGTGAACACTTCATTAGAATTAACAGATGGGCGGGGCCCGAAGGGTATTTTTGATCGCGTTAAGCAAGACCCGCTCTTCATCGATACTTCTAGCACCAAACTAGAGCGGCGGATTTGGATGAACATTATGTGGATCATTTTTGTATTATTTATTTCTTGCAGACGATGAAAGCATTGGTAATAAGCGAAAGTGGATGCCTACCGGTGCGTCCACAGTCGAAAATTGACAAAATATGATATAAATCGTGTTCTCACTAAAAAAAAAAAAACGAAGAAAAAAACACATGAGCCAAATTTAAGAGGAAAATTGACTAATAGAAGCTAGAAATCATCTTTGCAAGAGTTAATTTGGCAAAGAAACTTACTGACTTTCCTTTTTCTTATAACAATGCGTGTGCGCCCGTGGCTAGAAACCGCAATCAAGAAGCAAGCCTGCTACTTTGACCATTTTGCGCATTTATGGTTATGGCTAAATAAATAGTTGAACTGTAAAAATGTTTTGTTGACAATTATAAATATTTTGTGGCAGGTCCTGCCAGAAATTTTTTGTTCTTCCTGCTTTTGTTATTTATGCGACTTTATTGCTTTTTTTGTTGTTATATACAGGGAACAGAAAACTGTAAATTGACAAAAATTAGCTGGTATACATTTTCTTTTTTTTTTACTTTTCTCTAACTTCACATATTTATTTCTTTGCTTCAGCTAACAGATTAATATATATATATATATATATATATATATATATATATATATATATATATATATATATATATATATATATATATCAAGGGGAAATGAGGGTGCTCGTTATAATACATGAAGGAAAGAAGCCAACAGTCGGCGAGGCCAAGGAAAGCGTTGGGGATGGTAATTCATGTCTTTTTTTTTATGTTTACTTGGATAATCACAGAAATTAGTAATGTAATCTGTTAAGGGGAAAGATAATTAGACACAAAGTAGAAGAAAAAACAACGTGCCGATGGTGGGATCCGAACCCACGACCTCCGAATAACGCGTCCGGTGCTCTTCCAACTGAGCTACATCGGCCGCTGTCCCCCCTGCTACTTTCTTGGGTATTTATGTTGTCTGTATACGAACCTTGAGAGTGTTCACCAGCGCCACCCTCAGGGTGGCGTTATTCGGAGGTCGTGGGTTCGGATCCCACCATCGGCACGTTGTTTTTTCTTCTACTTTGTGTCTAATTATCTTTCCCCTTAACAGATTACATTACTAATTTCTGTGATTATCCAAGTAAACATAAAAAAAAAAGACATGAATTACCATCCCCAACGCTTTCCTTGGCCTCGCCGACTGTTGGCTTCTTTCCTTCATATATATATATATATATATATATATATATATATATATATATATATATATATATATATATATATATATATATAGTGTCGCTGGCATAAAATTATAACGCAAATTCACTAGCTAACATCACTCGAATTGGTTTACTTAGGATTTACGTATTATACACAAAGTAATTGTCCCCCCCCCCCCCCCCCAAGGGTGGTGCAGTGGTAGGGCGCTCCACTACTGTGCATCGAAAAGCTAGGCGCCCGTGTGCTGTGCGACGTCAGTGTACGGTAAAGAACCACAGGCTGTCGAAATTTCCAGTGTCCTCCAACTACGGCGTCTCTCATAGCCTGAGTTGCTTTGAGACGTTAAATCCCACAAAGCAACCAACAAAGTAATTTTCGGCGTCCTTCTATACCACCGAACACCTAATCAGCACGATTTATGAGCGTAAAGTGCGGTCACACAACAGCTAGTCATATATGCTCCTTTTTTTTTTTGCCGCATGAACATCAGTTACCTGGCCGTCATATCATGCACTGGCCGTCGATGCCTTTATACACTGTGAATAATAACGATGACTGGTTCGGAAATCGGCCCGATTTGGTTTAGCATCTGACCACCAACGCTACCAGAACGAGTGAAGGGAGAAAGCTGCGATCAAGAGCCAACTTTTACGCCCTTGCTGCAACGTGGACAGATCCAAGGACCCTGCAAAGCCCACGTTCACGAGCCGCGAACGACCATGCGATTGAGGCTAAAAATAATCATTTGGAAAGTGTACTCTGACGCGATAGCAAGCTGGCGATAGGCTTTATGCCAGCAAAACCAGCATCATAATACTTGGCAGACCTATTAGTCGGTTTCTTCTTGACGTTAAATATATTGCCGCATCGCGAAGCAACTAAAGAGGAGCCTAATTACATTTTAATTTCTGATCTTCTCGCAATAGAAATCACTTGCGACAAAGCACCCAAAACTGGCTGTGCGAGAGCTGAAGGGGAGTGTTTAGAATCGCCTCCGGTGTACGGGTCTATTGCATGAACCTTAATAAACTCGAAGATACAGCGCAGGCTAAAGGTGATAAACTTAAGCCTGAACGACGTGCTTACTTTTCCCTGTGCACGCTGAAAATATGAATAGTACATCCTGCGTTAGCGCTGTCAAGCAATTTTTGATAAGGAGCCTATATGATGTAGGGCGCAGCGACGCAACATGTAGGCTCTGCTGTAGGCTCGCAACATGTAGGCTCTGCTGTAGGCTCGCAACATGTAGGCTCTGCTGTAGGCTCGCAACATGTAGGCTCGCAACATGTAGAGTACTGCTGGCCTCTTGCCACTTTCAGGGCTAGTCCTTACGCTATTTTATTCTACAGTGTATTGCAAAAGGCCTGGACATTATTTTAAAAGTTACAAGTAAGACAAGGAACCAGAGTCAAGGCCCAATGGCTGCAATGAGCAGCTCTTCCAGGAGATGTTAAGGCCATGGGCCAGCATTTATAAGTACTATTCTGTAAAACTAAATACATTAAAAACTGACCCAGAGGTGCTTTTGAGTATCGAAGACCGTAGGAAATAGAAGTGCACAAAAGGGGAGTAATTAGTACGACTTTTTTTATTTCTGAGCATCGGGTACTCTTAAAAGTAGTACTACAAAATTGAGTGTTCTGAAATCAGTGTAAACAAAAATACATTTAGCAGTAATTTTGCTGCTCCAGCTGCTAGCCAAAAGCTAGCAGTTGGACCAGACTCGGCTATCATAGCAGTCTAAATATGTAAAAATATCGATAACTTTTATCTTTTTTTTTTCTGAGTTGAAGTTGGTTGCGCATTATAACATTCAGGCTGAAGCTAAAGAATTACAAAACCAACATCACGCACATATCACTGGCGCTTGCCGAGAGAGTTTAGTGGGCGAAACCTAATAAACAGGGCTCAGGAATGGCATTTTCCCCCAGTACCGACCACTCGTAGTTGCTATTTGAATACGTTCAGACCCCCGTCGTACAGCTTAGTGTAAACGTGGCACTGTACTTATATGCCTTATGGTTTCTCGTGCTCCAAGCAGCTTAACAAGAATAACATGAACATGCATTATGGAGCCTCTTCTGATGCTTCTTTTTTCAACGAGGCCGGAAAGTTGCAACCATGCCAACGATAAACCGGACGACTGCATTAACGCCAAACTCCTTTACAGACTGACAAAAAAGGAACGGGCATATGTTTAGAACTATTCCCAAGTTGGATTTATTGCGTTCAAGAGGCCACATACTACATGTGCGAAGTTCTGTTAGGATTATGACACAGGCAGTGAACACAGATCACGAGCGAGGCCCCCCCAATCGCTACACTTACACACACGGCCCACTTGACGTTTCGGAGGCTGCCGACGCCTCGATAATGCTTGTGTGCGGCCTGATAGGCAGCTTTACTTCCAGATGTGCCCACGCGACGTCTGATACCTTCATACACCCTAAAAGCCTGATAACAAGATAGCTAGAGCATGGCAACTGCTTCCCATTATACCTACGCATAATTGTCCAACCCGGAGATGCCTGAGGAAGTCTGCTTCGGAAATACGCGTGCTTATGGGCGCCGAACATAGTCAAAACTCAAAACGCAAATGAGCTTCACTGGAGCTTGCTGGCGAGAGGATCCATCACAGCGCTCTCGAAGACGTTTGACGCCTTCGCGCTCACTTTGGCGTATGCACTCTCAAGGGCGACATTGCTCTTGAGGAAGTACGGGCGGACCAGGCTGTTGTAGATGCGCACGGAACCGTTGTTGTGCACGGGGGCGAAACAGTACACGAGGAAGATAAGCTTGGCGAGCCAGTAGAAGGGAAAGATGCTCAGGATGCCATCGGCGAAGAAATCCACAATCGAGAAACAGGCGTACACCACCCAGTAGGTGAGCCAGCGGGTGTCGTCGTTCCTGTCTGCCGACTCTATGGCGCGCGTAGACGCATACGCCGGGTAGACGAGACCGACAAAGTTGCTGAGGAACTCGGCGAAGTAGCCGAAGATCATGTAGATGGCGAAGAAGGCTCCCAGGCCCAACACGAAGTAGGCGCGTGGAACGCCTGATTTGTCTTGGGCTAGGTTGAGAACATACTGGACACGGCTGGGGAGAACGGCGGCGACGGCCTCGGCCTTATCCACGGCACCTTTGAGCACAGCGGCCATGTTGTTCTGGTGATGCGCTGTTCAAGTCGAACTGCTACAAAGCGGACGTGTGGGCGTAGGCTGTTTGCCTCGACTGCACTCGGCGAGGAAATGTACTTACACCGCCGGGGCCTAGACTGAGCCGTATCCGGCATCGGATGTAGAGGCTCTGACAAGCGCACGCGTGCTCTAAGATAACAGCGGCAGCTATAAGCGTCCTTCTTGATACGTATTCGCAGCTTATCTCCCAGCTAGGCGTATATGCGGGAGTGATAAGTGACTACGCCTCTTTGCAGTCACCAAGGCGAAGTTCGTTAACCGCTTCGCATTGTTCATCTCTTTCACAGTAGCCTTCCATGCTCCAGTGCACTTCGAACTTTTTGTTTTTCCACGATATCAGACGCGATGATTCATACCCCATGTTTTACACGTCGAATAGGGATGAGTTCTTCGAAAGCTAGATTATAGTAGTATTCGTTCAAAAGGCGTAATACATTGGCGTACAGGAGATGTACAGCAAAAAAAAAAAAGAACATTTCTAATTAGATGTTAGTACTCTCAAAACTTTCGCAATTGTGCAGCTAAGAGACGATTGTAACCCAGGTGCAATGCAAAAAACATGTCCGAAATATTCCGCATTTAACACGTATAAATCAAATGCTATTCGTCTGTACCACCCGCATAAGACATGAACTCAAAATGTCCTAATGTGATTTGGATAATTTACGTAGACTCGGCCCACTATACGGAGCTTTTTTTTCTCGTGTGAAAATCTTTTGATTATTTTTATCGTTTGTTCCCTCTTTCTGCTTCCATCTCTCGAGTTCCTTGCTGTGATTGACAATGCCTCAGTGATACTTTGCTGCTCCATACTCTGGCTTATGGCCCCTCCTTGTATGTGTTAGAACGGAAGAACGAATATGTCCGTATTTTTCTCTTTGTGACGCTTTAATACGAGGACCTCGCGCGCCTGTGACGTTTTCTTGCTTTTGAGTCTTGCGTTTCTCAAGACGCGTTCTCCTCAAAAGATGAAAGGTTGATAAAAGCTCGAAGATTGCGCGCACATACAAGAGGGCACTGTTGCATTCCTGTCAGACAACCTGTCCTACGCGTGCAGCAAAGCACACTCTACCAAGCTCGAAATAACCAACAGATCAGCCAACTTCTGACCTCAGCCACCTCTTATTTTCCTCTCTTCCTCCTCCTCCTTCCTAGTCATTTCACTTCTGCGGCGCCTAACAAAAGATGGACATCTATTGATCAAATATCTCGTAAATTAACGTTCCTTCCATCGTACCGCCTCCAAAGACCCGCCGCTGCGAACCAAACACGAACCGGATGACTGTTCCTTCTTCGTGGGTGTGGTGATGCGCCTTATCGAATTCTTGGGGTCTCATAGGCGGCAGCCGATACCTCTCGCGTGTTTTGGGTCCGGCCTTCGAAGGCAAGAGTGTTCGTGAGGAGGGTGGTTTGTTGGTTACTGCAGGCTGCTGATGTCGAAGGACGTGTTCGGCGGTGGGGCCTTTTCCCCAAGCGCCCAAGGCGCGTCGACCTCCGCACACTCCTCGTAGCACGGAGAAAGTGTTCCAAGAAATAGCCTCTTCCGCAATATCGCGCTCCACCGAATGAAATAGCTTCCTTCTCGCAGCGTCAGGGATGCGTTCCTTCAGGTTCGCTTCTATATATGTTTCTATCCCATCCTTATTGGAGCTCACCAAGACGTTCTGCGCACGGATTCCTCGTCATACTTCCTAGTCTGTTTTGATGATTATGATCGCGAACGTTGGACGGTGCGTGACTCCGTACTCGGAAGTGTCTTGATGAAACTGTCATCTGGCGTTTACTTGGGTGCTCTTGACATGGCACTGACAACGTTTGGTGCCGCTGTGGTATGACAGCTCATCTTTGGCATTGAAATTGGGGATAAATACGTTTTCCCCGCTTATTTGTGGCTGTCTGTTCAACCCCAACATCACCCTGTAATTACGTGTTCTACCGATCGTTCATGCCAAAACTTGCGGCCCTTGCCCTTGCAAACAATAGAGCAACACATGCTGACAGCAAAACATTCCGAGAGCACTGCAGAATCTGCACTGGAGAAATGCGAAAGTCTTAACGTTGGTGCTGCACACGGCACATCGCGTGCCCCTTGTCGAACACAAGCAGCATTCTGTTGTACGCATCAAAAATCACCGGCGTTCTATAATTGGTTTACAGGAAAAAGGACAGGCGCCGTGTCTGTCGCTTGCGGAATCTCGCTCACACATCTCGCGGACAACATGTAGAAACACTCAGGCTTACGCATTTCCCCAGTGCAGATTCAGCAGTGCAGTCGGAATTTTTTTTTCTTTTTATTAATTGATACTCAGAATGGTCACGCGTTTCAAATTTGTGCACGAAACTTTGAGTAGTCGAAATGGTTTTTTGCGGTGAAGTAAAAATGACGTAAACTTGAAAACAGATCTTTAGCAAATTTATTCGTGCTATCTGGATGGGAAATGTAAGCAATTGCGAGGGGATAAAAAATGTATATATGGCAAAGAGGAAACCACTTCTACTGCAACGGAAAGGCCGGTACGTCACTAAAAAAATTAAACACAACAAAAAGCAAGTCAATAAGACCTTACCCTTTTTTCGAGCATAAGGCGCAGTATGGAACCTGAAATGCAGTATTATAAAATAGTTTATGGATCGAAATTACTTACAGTAGAGAGCTTAATACATAGGTTGCGTCCGTCGCGTCATCTTTGCTACGTTGTATAAATTTGATATCGGCGCGTCGTAATTTCGTTTACTCAACGGTAGGGTCCCGCAACGTTTTTCTCCTGACTGGTTGTCTCTCAGCGAGTTAAACGGCGGCGATTTTTGCTGAAAGGTGTTTCTGAATGCTACCTAAATGTAACATATACTCACCGAAGGCAGGAACTGATTACGGTGAACGTTATTGCATAGTGTAACCGTTGTCATACCGTCACCTCCTGGTTGTGTTCACAGATTGTTTTGCGGCTATTAGGAATGAAAAACGTCACATTATGCAACCTAATGGGGAACACACCCCAGGAAAGATATTAGTAATTTATTTGAATGTTGTGAATTTTAAAAAATTAAGAACTCACAGGATATGGTAAAAGCCTAAGTGCTGAGATAAACCGTGTTAATCCATTGCACTACAGAAGTGACGGGAATTGGGGGCTTTAAATGCACTCTTATTCGTATTGACACCCAACTTATTCAACGTATTAAAGATGGAGCAACGGGCGCAACTGCCATGATCAGCAAATTACTGAAAGCAGATTTATTCCAGCAAACTGTTTTATTGCGCATGCATTTTAGTTTATTTACTCAACAAAATGTAAGACTTTTTTACTGGCTTTTTGTGATGTTTTATTTCTTTAGTGACATATCCTTGCTGCAGTTTTTGGGGAATGGCAATACGCATCAAGGGGCGCTTCCTGTAGTCTGAATGGCTGACTCTGTGTCATGCATATACGTCACCTGATGTATATGCATGACGTATTTCCCGCTACACAGCGTCAGCCGTTCCGACTACAGGAAGCGCCCCTTGATGCATATTACAGTGATGTCAAAAGGACGACGTTCATGACGTAAAGGGTGTGCTGCCATTGAAGTAAATGACTGAATATGGGCGCCACGTCTCGGACCAAATTGATGCGAACGCTTAAAGACATGGCGAATTTGACGTGGAATATAGGCGGATGTTAGCTCACCGCCGTTTGGTAGACAATTCCTGCTGGTGGGGAAGTAAGCTGCGACATTTAATTGTAATTGTCGAAAACACTGAAACGCGTCATAAGGCTACTTTTCAGCTGCGCAACTATTCAGAGGATTAGTAACAAAGACGCAAATTGACAACTGCACTACGGCACCGAATGCCCTCCCTTTGCAAACGCTTCGCTGTATCGGAAAAATAATAAATCTCTGCGCTCGCTGCAAAGCACAGCATTAGTGGTCTGGCTCCACGGTTGAGCTTCACGAGACGGGGCATTCCATAAAGCACCGCAATGCTTTCGGATTCCGGCCGCTGTTCAGAACAGTGGTGTTTCACAGCGTGATTGCTGTGGTGAAGGTTTATCTGCTATTTTTTTAAGCTCTAGCTTGTCAGTGTACGTTCTCTTCGAACTATTCGCCAACTGCTAGCGTACTGAGAGTATGGCACTAGAGTCGTCTGTCTACCAAGACGTCTGTCCCAGTAGCACCTTTGCCAGGTTACTATATTCTTCTCTTCATTACTGCCTCCCAAGTAGCGTGCTGTGGACCACATCAGCCTTGAATCTCTTCTCTTACTTTTCTTTTCTGATTACATATTTGTTCTCGATTGCGCTTCTCCTATCATGTTCCTGCCTCCATGGCTGCAGTCTGGCAGTATTAAATTCAAAGTAGCGGTTGCCGATTTTATCTCTTCTTCCATTTCTTTTTGTAAAATTCTGCCAGGCGTTAAAATAATTGTATTAATTATAATAAACTTTTTATTACTTGCAGTACCCTTCAGTTTACTCGTTTCTTATTCTCTTTGAGCTCTCTATTCGCATGAGTTGACTGTATCTGAAAACAGTATGTGCACGACCATTCGGAATACTTGTCATCAAGAAACATGCTCAAGCATTGTGTTACAATGACTAGTTTATGAGTAGGTGCACATTAACAAAACAATTGCTTGCGTTATTCAAATAAAGCAAGTGTCGCATCTCACATGAATTGCCTCACTGCAGTAGGGCAGCGCCACCCACCATCTTTCTGCCTCTATATTCCTTCCTTTCCCCTGTGTAGAGAAGAGGGTGAGGACATTTCTCTGTTGCCGGCGTCACCTTTCCTGACATCCTGGCAAAAATCCTTGCTTTATTACAAAGAACCATGCTGTACTGCACTTTATCACGCATTGAAAGGAGCTGCCTGGTTCTATGGTAGGTGCATAAGCTTTCTATATAGCAGCTTCAGGACTGTGCCCGGCTGACGGTACTTATGTGAGGAGGAGAGCAGACAGACTGTCTCTCAGTGCACTAGACAAAAGCTTGTTACATTTGTGAAGAGGAAGAAGTACACGAGGAACATGCCAGTCAGTGGCATCGTGATCGCTGCGCGTGCTGGATGCCAGTCAGTGGCATCGTGATCGCTGCGCGTGCTGGACCTGACTGTGTTCGCTGCCGCTGTGTTCGCCGCTGATTTTTTTTTTCTCCTCTACAGCCATCACCCCTCTGCTACAATCGACACCATACTCTCGTATCAACCAGACATATCAGAGTATACACCTGCGTCTCAAGCAGCCCAGCATGCGGAAGACTGTCGACAAATCGCCCGCGCATTCACGGCTAACACCCAGTACCGCCATAAATCCAACCATGACAGCCAACACTCGACACCGCACTTCTCGTCTGGCGCTATTGTGTGGCTATGGATACCTTCCAATGCCCGTGGACTGTCTTCAAAATTTCTTGCTAAATACTATGGCCCATACCGAGTTCTGGAGCTCACCTCTCCAGTTAATTATGTGGTGGAACCTGTTACGCCGTCCCATGATCTACGCCGGCGCGGACGCGAGATTGTTCACGTCCAGCGCCTCAAACCCTATTACGACCCTGCCGTCTTGCTCACGCCGTAAGTCGCCAGGATGTCTCCTCTTCGTCCCGCGGGTAATTGTGAAGAGGAAGATGTGCACGAGGAACATGCCAGTCAGTGGAATCGTGATCGCTGCGCTTGCTGGACCTGACTGCGTTCGCTGCCGCTGTGTTCGCCGCTGATCTGCCCAGTCCTGCTGATCAAGTCCTGTTGATCTGCTGAATAAACCCCCCATTCTTACACATTTCATATTGGTCTGCACCTATGTCACACGCAAAGGGTAGCTGCTTGGGTGTCGCTAGCAGTATTCATTCATGTCAATGTTAATGAGACAAACCCATCCCGCAACAGAAAACGGAAGCAAAACTACTGACAGCCGCCTTCATATTAATAATGTAATTTATGGACCATGCATATATGGGACATGTTTGCTTGCCATATGTGATGTGTCTCAAGTAATTTTTTTCTCAAGTATGCATGCAGGCTCACCACTTGCTTATTTTTCACAGAACAAAAATAAACATTTCACAGCGCGTTTTGAGGCTGGGCTGTAATCACATGATCTTAACTGACACTTTGTTGTGCTTTCTTTAATGCAGCCGAAAACGAATCTCCTTTTATTGATTTCCATTTTATCTTCTTGACAATAAAGGGTAAGTGTTTTATAGCCTGCATTCAAATGTCCTCATAAGTGAATGTGAGCTGCCATCGGCGCTTATGAATAGCAATGCCACTTCCCTCTCCCATTCTGCGCCAAGCAACTTCGAACATCCCGGTGCCATTCTTGCTCTTCAGCTGTAACGCAGCTCGCACGTCTCGTAAACTCGCTCGGCCTCTTTGTTCGTAGCTGCTTCACAATGTCCGACAGCATGTATGTCATGATACTCTGGGACCACAAAGCCGCAACAAATTTCACTAGCTCTCATTGCAGCTGCAAGCATCCGCATGGCGGGATGCACCGCAGCGGCGCAGTTCCTGGAGCACCATCGTTTTTTATACTTGGTGCCAATATTTAGTAGCGGACGATGGCGTTTTTTATTCTGCCGTTTTTTTCTTTTTTTTTCGTCAGAATGCGTAAGCTGATTGTATGCTCACGTAACGTCACATCACCCTGCTGCACACGTCACGCGTACGTCACAAGTTGAGCAAGTTGGGGAATTGTCCAGAAAGGGCCTCCAGATTTGAATAGGCCTCCAGAATAGGCCTCCAGAATAGGCCTCCAGCAGCTGCTCACGCACGCGGCCATTTTCTGCCGACTGGCGCGCTGCCGAGTGGGTGTTTCTTTGGGGAGTTCGGAGCTGCTATCTCCGTGGTGTAATTTCGTTTCCTCAAAAGTAGAATCCCCAAACTTCTTTTTTGTCACTGGTTGTCCCTCACCGTGTTCATCGGCGATTGTTGCTGAGCAAATACAACCTGAAGGTAACATACACTCACTGAAGGTAAGAAACGATTACGGTGAAGGGGATTGCATAGTGTAACCGTTGTCATGCCGTCACCTCCTGCTCTGTCCACGACTGGTTTCGCGGCTGTTAAAAAATAAAAAGCATCACAAAACGCAACGTAAAAGGGAACACACCCCAGGAAAAATGTTGGTATTTTATTATAGGCGTTGTGAATAAAAAAAAACAAAAACAAAATTGCACTCAGAGGACGAACAGATGTTTCAGTACTCAGGTAAGTAGTGCTATTCTATTGCGCCACAGAAGCTTTTTTTTTTGTTTGTTTGTTTGTTTGTTTGTTCGTTCGTTTGTTTGTTTGTTTGTTTGTTTGTTTGTTTGTTTGTTTGTTTGTTTGTTGCCAGTTCTCAACAATTTCAGAAGAACACGCAGGAAAAAATTCACATGCCGCCTGCCGACAACTTGGCGTAGACTTTGTTACTTTAAAATTTTCTAAGTGTTGTTAACAGCTAGAACGGCAGGCTTTAAATGCGCTCCTATTACTTTTGGCAACATTTCCGCTGTTTCTCACCAGGTGACCTGCTCAAAGGACTCAGAGAACTTCAGAACGGCTTTAGAAATGGTAGGTGCTTAGATGATAGCCTGTTCGTGCTTACCCAACGCATCGAAATATCTAGAGTGGAAAATTAACCTTTGTATTTGGCCTTCCTGGATATAAACGGGGCGTACGACAACGTAAACAGGGAACTCCTGTGGAACATATTAAAAGAAGAAGGTATCGGTTATGAGATAACGGAGTTCCTACAGAAAATGTACCGGGATACAAAGTAGAAATTACATGAGAAGGGATAAGAAGTACGGAAGCTGTCAAGGTATGCAAAGGACTAAGACAAAATTGTCCTCTATCACAGCTGCTGTTCATGCTTTATATGATAAATCTGGAACGGAGGATACAAGAAAGTAACCTAGGTTTTAACCTGTCATAGGAATTAGGTGGAAAGGCGGTAGAGCAGCGCCTCCCCGGTTTGATGTATGCAGATGATATTTTGCTGCTAGCTGAGAGTCTGGAAGAATGGCAAACACTAGTTAAGTATTGCGGAGACGAAGGGGACACTCTAGGCTTCAGTTTTAGCGCAGTTAAGTTGAACCTGATACTTTTCAACGGCTCAACTTATCAGGGTCTTAAATTACTAGGCCATGAAATACCCAGAGTAGCAGAATATAAATGTCTCGGGGAATGGGTAAACGAAGGATTGGCATACATTGTAAAGTATGAGCAATTACTTAAGGCAAAACGATGAAAAAATGCCGGGATAATGAAGCATAGGACACTGTGAGGATACAACAGGTATGAGGTTTTGAGGGGTATTTGGAAAGGAATTATGGTGCCCTGGCGTACTTTCGGAAATGCGGTTTTGTGCCTAAAATCAGAGGTACAGTCGACATTACAAATAAATCAGAGAGCCGTCGGACGATTAGCACTGAGTGCCCATGGCAAAACCACAAATGAGGCGGTACAGGGAGAAGTGGGCTGGGTATCTTTCGAAGTGCGGGAAGCTCCGAGTAATATATTAAATGAGGAACGCGTGAGGAAATTGGATAGTAACAGATGGGCAGCTAAAGTATTTAAATACCTACACCTAGAAAGCGTTGACTCACAATGGAGGAAAAGAGCTAGAAAATTAACCACTAAGTATGCTGGTCACAAGGACGAAGAAATAAAGAGCGTTAAGCAACAGCTGAAAAACACAGAAGGTAAAAATTTGATAAACTCGATGGCAAAGAAACAGAGTGTGGAACTATACCGAAAGTGGAAAAGGCAGATCAGGAAGGAAGTTTTCTTCGATAACTCAAGGGGCATTGCCCTACTTTTTGAAGCTAGATCAGGATGCCTTAAAACACGCAGCTACAAAAAGAATTAAATAGTTTTGAGGCGCAAAAAACAGACAAGACAAATAGATAGTTGGCAGGACGAAGCGCCAACTTCCAACTGATTTATTGCATGCAAGAAACGTACTTATATAGTTTGTCGTCACATGCGTAGGTAGGCCACCTAAAGCTCAGGAACGACCTGATAAAGCGTGCTCCAGGAATTTCTTTTCGCAGTAATACAATACTCGACCCGGCCAGCCATCAAAAGTTGTATGGTTCGCCTTCAAAATAAACTCGGAAATTTGCTTAATATGAATAGGCAGTCCAGATTTAGATGTTTTCACACGGTGCTATACGTTGATTTGTGGCGCCAAACCATCTATTTGCGTTTACATTTGGAACCTTAAAAGGTTTCTGCTATTAACTAGTTCAGATGATTATTTTGCGTAATTTGATCCATGGCTGAGAGGAAGGTAGGAGTGAAAGAAACTGCAAGAGCAAATATTGTTTGTACCGACAGGCAGAAGAAACGTAAATCGCGCTAGCTGCTACGATTTTATCCCCTTATCTTATGCAAGTTTGTCTGCAGTGCATCTCTCGACATTAATTAGTTTGGGCTACGTCAAAATAAATTACCCTGCATCTCTTGACATATAATATGGTGAGGCAACCATAAAAGAGAATAAAATAATATGCTTCTGTCCGACTGGAACAAAAAATACCTAGAAAGTGAAATACGTGTTTATTGCATCACGGTGTAGGCATATGAAAAGGCACACTGAGAAAAGATGGCGCGCGTTTCTGTCCTGTTTTCTTCACAAGCTGAATAAGTCTGGATTACGCGAAATCGCCCAGTGAGAAAGTAAGAAAAGGAGCAGCGCTGTGTAAGGAAAAGTGGACTCTTTCTTTTTCGTAGGAACATGAATCAGAGCGACTTTTTTTTCGTTTTCGCAGTCTGCTTCTTCTTAAGCAGTAATAGGAAGCGTCTTCAACAAAATCGTCCGAACAAAATGAGTAAAGCAAGGCTGTTCCCAGAAATGAATTGTTGCAAGCCCCTGACTTACCAAGGTATTTTGTACAGACAGCTGGGATTAAAGATAAACACATAACTTCGCCATCATCGCCGATACCGCAAGGCTGAACCAAATGACGGCGCGCGTTGGCTTTGACCCCTATCCACCATCAGTGGAGAACGAGCGCGCAATGTTCTTGGCGTTGATGCTCCCGGAGCTGAGCATAGCGTTTTTTCGCGGCGTCCGAAAACCACGCCAGCACAAATAGGAAAGGGAAAGTTCGGCTTGATCGATTGGGATCCAAACAAGAATTGCACGGCCCAGGAGTTTCTCGCGGCTTCCTCGGAGGGCGAGCGATGATTACACCTATTTTTCGGCTCACGCCAATGGACCACACACAGGCCGGCTCATCTCTCGCTCGGCAGCCGCTGGCGCCCATAGAGAGAGAGAAGCAGAGTTCCGCGAAAGGTCTCGAGTTCATGAACTAGCCAACATGTGTACACTTCTACCCGTTATTCCTTTCTTTCTGGTTTTCGTTGCTCGTTCTCTTTACGTAAGGAAGCTCATCATCCCGACCCCCTCTCGTTCCCTTGCATTCCCGAAATAACTGGTCGGTGTGCGGGGTTGTGCCAACTCTCGAGCACGTGTGGGCGCACTTTGCGCCCCGGGAGATGACCCTATTCTGTGCCGCAGCGTGCTTCCAACAGGGTTTGAAAAGGTGCATTTTCAGCGACATACGGACTGTAAGCTATGCGAGCCGTCGTACGGATGAAAGCAAATGTAAGAAGCACATTGTATGGGAAAGAAGCGCGACCCCTTCTTCTTTAACTAAAGCGATTTCTTGGAATCCCTCACCGTGCGCACGTGTCAAGCGTAGAGCTCGACATTGCACTGTCCAGCAACACTAAAATATGGACCTTGTGCTTTTTTATTTATTTATTCATGGTGCACTTTTTGTCAGGATCGAACAGAAGATTACGCAAAGAAAACAATAGTGGATCGTTTTGAAAGAACTTTGCAGCAAGCGGGTAAAATGGGTCGCAATGCAGCAACAAAACAGCGAAAATATTACACACATAAGTATGCCAAAAAAAACACAAATATATATTTTAGGCAAGAAGAAGACAACCTATCGTGGTTTTATCAGACTAACAGGCAAAAATAATAACGCATTATTTATGCAATGAAATTAAACGCATATCCAAACAAACGTGAACGTTTCAGTAGGTTGAGTTTCAATGTCACCACGCAAACCATTTATAAGTTCCACGGAATGCGAAAAGAACAGCATTCTGAAGATTTACATCGAAGTGGAAACGGTCGAAAGAATCTACGTTCGTTCGTTCTGCTAGTGCATCAGTTCAGTTCAGTTTAGTCGTTCAGTCGTGTCCGACTCTTCGTGACCCTATGGACCATGTCACGCCACGCTTTCCGGTCTTTCACTATCTTCCTAACATCACATAACTTCATCTGCAGTGCCTCGAGAATGCCATCTAACCAACGCGTTCGCTGCCTACCCCTTCTCCGGAGACCCTCAACCTTTCCCAACATCAAATCTTTCTCCAGCGACTCCTCTCTTCTCATCAGATGACCAAAGTAGCTGAGCTTTAACTTTAAAATTTGACCCTCCAATGAGCAGTCAGAGTTTATGGTCGACAATATCGACTGATTTGATCTTCTGGCAGTCCAAGGAGCTCTCAAGAGTCTTCGCCAGCACCACAATTCAAACGCGTCAATTCTTCGGCGGTCAGCCTTTTTCACAGTCCAACTCTCGCATCCATACATCACAATTGGAAAGACCATAGCACGAGTTATACGGATCTTGGTTGGCAGACTAATGTCTCTGCTCTTTACTAGGCGGTCAAGGCTAACCATTGCTCTCTTTCCCAGAAGCAGGCGTCTCCTAATTTCATGGCTGCAGTCTCCTTCCGAGGTAATCTTGGAGCCCAAGAACAGAAAATCTGTCACAGCTTCTACTTCTTGTCCCTTGATGCTCCAGGACCTGATAGGGCGAGATGCCATGATCTTTGTCTTTATTATGTTCAGTTTAAGCCCAAACTTCTCACTCTCTTCTTGTACGCGAATCAGAAGTCTCTTGAGTTCCACTTCACTTTCTGCCATTAAAGTAGTATCATCCGCATATCTAAGGTTGTTGATACGTTTTCCAGCAATCTTCACTCCAGCTGAAGACTCGTCCAGACCGGCCTTCCTCATGATGCACTCTGCATATAGGTTAAATAGGCAGGGCGACAGTATGCAGCCTTGCCTCACCCCTTTCTAGATCGGAAACCAATCAGTAAGACCATGCCCAGTTCTGACTGTGGCCTCTTGCCCTTCATACAGGTTCCTGAGGAGACAGATGAGGTGAATTGGAACTCCCATCTCTTGGAGAGCTTGCCACAATCTGCTGTGATCTAAGCAGTCAAACGCTTTCGCATAATCAATAAAGCAGAAGTAGATGGGTTTCTGGAACTCTCTTGCTTTTTCCATGATCCAGCGAAGGTTGGCAATTTGGTCTCTAGTTCCTCTGCCCTTGCGAAACCCAGCTTGCACGTCCGGAAGCTCCCGATCCACATACTGCTGCAGCCTACCTTGCACGATTTTTAACATCACCTTGCTAGCATGCGAAATGAGCGCGATCGTGCGGCAGTTGGAACAATCTTTGGCACTGCCTTTCTTTGGAATGGGGATATAAACTGACCTCCTCCAATCCTGTGGCCACTGCAGGGTTGTCCAAATCTTCTGACATAATGTATGCAGAATGTTAACAGCGTCATGGTTGAGGTTTTGAAGCAACTCAGCTGGAATGCCATCAATTCCGCTAGCTTTGTTCTTAGCAAGGCTGGCTAAGGCCCATTCAACTTCACTCTTCAGGATGCCCGGCTCGAGATCAGTAATCACAACCGTCTTATGTTGGGTTTGCACATTCGGGTCCTTCTTGTACAGTTCTTCTGTGTATTCCTGCCACCTCTTCTTTATCTTTGAGGCTTCAGTGAGGTCCTTGCCTTGTTTGTCCTTTATCACGCCCAGCTTAGCACAGAAGCTTCCTTTGATATCTTTGATTGTCTTATACAGAGCTCCAGTGTTCCTTAATTGGCTGTTGTCCTCAACTGCTTGGCACTGTATGTTCAGGAAGGCATTCTTATCTTTCCTTGCTATTTTCTGAAAATCCGCATTGAGAACCTTATATCTTTCTCTTTCCCCCATAACTTTTGACATCCTCCTTTCCTCAGCTATTTGCAAAGCCTCTTCAGATAACCAGTTTGCTTTCTTGCATTTCCTTTGCTTTGGAACTACCTTAGTAGCAACTTCTTGTATTATATCACGAACATCAGTCCACATCTCTTCGGGCTCTCTGTCTTCCAGGTCTAATTCTTGAAATCGATTCCTCACTTCCACAGCATATTCTAATAGAATTTGATCCAGATCATACCTGAAAGTCCTCCTAGTTTTCTGCGTTTTCCTCAATCGAAGCTTAATTTTGGCAACAAAAAGCTGATGATCGGTGCCACAATCGGCCCCAGGCCTTGTTTTTACTGCTTGTATAGCGCTTCTCCATCTCTGCCGGCAAAGAATATAATCGATCTGATTCCTGTACAGACCGTCCGGTGAAGTCCATGTGTACAGGCGCCTCGGGCTGTTGAAAATGAGTATTCGCTATGGTCAGGTTGTTTTCTTGACAAAACACTACTAGCCTCTGCCCAGCTTCATTTGGCTCGCCAAGACCAAACTTGCCTATAATTCCGGATATTTCTTCACTCCCGACCTTAGCATTCCAGTCTCCTATGAGAAAAACGACGTCTGATGATGGGGTGCGGTCTAAAAGGCATTGTAGGTCCGCATAAAATCTCTCAACGTCAGCTTCTTCAGCAGCACTGGTCGGTGCGTAGACTTGGATAACTGTTATGTTGAAAGGCTGACCTTGGATCCGAAGTGAAATCATTCGGTCGTTTTTGGGGTTGTACCCTAGCACTGCTTTGCCCATTCTTCTGTTTATTATGAGAGCGACCCCATTCCTTCTCTTGGATTCGTGCCCACAAAAAAAGACATAATGGTCGCCGGAGTTAAATTCTCCCATTCCGGTCCACTTGAGCTCGCTGCTACCCAAGATATCAATGTTCAATCTGTCCATTTCTCGCTTGACGACATCCAGTTTACCTTGCGTCATAGATCTTACATTCCATGTTGCTATGTGATATATCTCCTTGCAACATCGGACTTTCCGGTCGCTTCCCGACACATCCACAACTGAGCGTCCTTTTGGCTTTAGCCCAGCCGCTTCATTCGTCCTGGAGCTACTAGGAATCGCCCTTTGTTCATCCCCAGTAACATGTGGGACGCCTTCCAACCTGGGGGGCTCATCTTCCGGCGCCATATCATTAATGGTATTGTGACTGGCCATAGGGTTTTCTTGGCAGGAAATACTGGAGTGGGTTGCCATTACCTTCTCCAGTGAATCACATTTTGTCAGAACTCTCTGCCGTGACCTGTCTATCTTGGGTGGCCCTACACAGCAGAGCTCACGACTTCATCGAGTTTCGCAAGCCCCTCCGCCACGACAAGGCAGTGATCCATGAAGGGGGCTAGTGCATCGGTTCGGTTAGGTTTAAAAAATCGCTTTTCTTGACAATCCATCTTTAACCGGGTAGCCAGAGTAGGCAGACGCTTGCTTGAGCTCGGAGGGTCGTTATTGGGGTATTTCGATGCATTGAGTAGATACACATGAGGATTGTATTTACATTCCATCATTTCATTTTTGAATTAATGTTCATTGCGATTAGAAACTATGTTTTCAGATTCTAAGATTCTAAGACCGGCCTTTTGAATGTTTTGTAGGCTATTAATTTCACAGGCGAAGGTGCTTCTGGAAACTTTCTTCTGAGATAGCCACACTGCTTGCATTCTTGATAGCAAATATTATTTTAATATTATGTTTGTCCCCTCCTAATTATTGTTTTGTTATGAAAGCTAAGTATTTAAGACTTGCGACTTCGTTAACATCGACATAATTTACTTGACAGGCAAAGCTAAGTGGTCTCAGTTTACGGGTATGGTAGTATAACTTGTCTAAGAACAATGTCCATGTTTCATTTTTAACACCAAGTAACAATTTTCTGAAGAGATCTATGAGGCTGTATCTGAAGATTGACTTTATGCACAGATGTTTAAAGCGCGCTGACACCGAAAAAAAAACAAAAAAAACCATAGTTGTAACCTTTGCCCTTTACAATGAGGAATCTTTTTTTTTTTATGTATACGGCTGGTGAAAATAGCGTTTACCGTGGCGTTGTTTCAGTTGCCAGAGTAGCCTACCACTCGCCGCCATATTGTTTCCGGCTACCTGAACTGAGGTTGGCTTAGCTCAGGTTTATTCGTAAATTTTTCTCTCACGCTGGTTTACTCTATTCATCGCGTTAAGCTTTCATTTCCTTTATTTCCTTACCGACCGCCTCTTCCAGTTTTCTGTTTCATAAGCTTATATCAAACTTGTACACGTTACGTTACGGAAAATAATATAACCGATAACAATTACAATTACTCCATCTAAAGTGTAATTGATTACAGGCGTCGATTACAGCCCCGCAACTATGACTGAATGAATACAGAAAAGTAATCGATTACGTTTGCGTTACTTTCCTTCAAACAGTTTATTCATTAACACAAGTGTACAGAGACGACAGAGAAACTGCGGATTGGGTGATATACCATTAAACATTGCTAATTTTTAAGAGAAGCTTTTTTTATTGATGTTATCGTCGGCTCGTCGCTCATCCTCCCGCGTTTGCTCGGGAAGAGGTCTGCAGCTATAGTAAACACTCTCTCAATATCTTGTGCACCAGCTTGTGGTTGCGCAAGGCTTGAAGGCTGGTGTCTAATTCTTCTAAGCGCCGCGCTTCGCTGCTACTGGCGCTCTGGACAGGAGTTCCGGGCAGGGCCAACAAAAAAACTTTAAAAAATCGTCTGTAGGCGATTTCTCAGGAACATAAGATTCGGCCTCTGGCGCAGAATCATAGCATGGACGGTTCAGTTCATCAGCCACTAGCTGGTGGACTTCCTGGCGTCGCCCTTCACTAGCCACACATTTAGCCTTAAATGAGGAATCGAAACAGGTGCCAGCATAAGTCCGCTTCCTCGAAGAGGGGTACGAACATTGTAGGCACAGAAAACGACCACTTTTAGTGCTTGAAACAACGGAAACACTCTACGCGGCGCGGCGTCAGGTGCAGAGAAAACATTTACGAGTTACTATTAACAAAGAAATATTTGAAGGAACAAATTGTTACTACTCCAGAACAGATATCCCTTCCTAACGTAACTTGTATTCTACAGAGAATTTTACCGTTTATTGATGCCGCTTACAAGTACATTGACAAGGGTTGTGCAGTACCGGAGGCCTTCCGTGCGAAAATTCTCGAGTCGTTGCTGCAGTATAGAGTAGTCTTTCCGTGCAGGGGTAAATATTCTCGACTTGCAATAATTTTCTTATTAAACATATTATACAGCCGAGATAGGATCTTTAAGACATATGCAACTGCCAACTTTCAACGTTAGAAAGCCAAGAAAAAAAAAAAAGCTGTTTTCTTGGTTGAAACAAATGCGCTATGCATATATTGTTACGAATAGCACCCAGAGATGGTGACATCCGCCAGACTGACATCTAGAAAAGAGCAACATGCGAGGCAGATAGAAGCATGCGGCCGTATACCATTTGCTGTAATGGCACTATCCCTCGCACCTCGCCTCTATGCCTTCGGTTTATGCACAAGGAAATTTTTTGTCCCAGTATGATCACTGTGTAACTGCACCTCTCTAGCTTGAACAAGAGAGTGACCTGCTCACAAGCCGCTGAACTCTTGTGCCGTGGATTCACTCACTTTGCTTTGTATTTAGGTTTAAAGAAGTAACTGATAACCAGTTCTCAGTTTCATATAAAGTAATTGAATTGCCCAGAACGTTACATGTTTCAAAAAGTAATCGATTAATTAGAGAACTACATGAATACGTAATTGAAAATGTAATGCGTTAGGCACAAGTCTGGTTTATGTCGATGCCTCACGTGAATTAGGCGCACGTTCTGGGTATCTGGACACTTCCCCCTGTTGATATACTTTGGATTAGTGAAGGCTTGGGCGCGCCCTTACACTTTTACACTTGCATAAAACTTCTCGACATTAGTAGGTTCTTTAGATTGGCATGAGATAGAGAAGCTCTATAGCTGAACACTGCTAAGGAATAAAACGGTGAACAGCCCTTGAAGGAGAGCGTCAAGAAAATTGCGATGATGGACTGTTATAATGTCAGGAGGAATCGCATTCCCGGACACATCTGTCATTCACTTGCTATTTCACGCTAGGCAGTTGATCGTGATGTCGTTAGCACCACTCGACGACAAAGAGAGACAGGGAGAGAGAGAGGCGCATAGTCACATGATCTTATTTGTACTTCGCGGGCCTGCTTTTGAGCTGGAAAAAAAAGGTGCACTTGAGTAAGACGGGATGTTGGGCTAGTCGGTTCGTGGTTATAACAAAACAGAACTGCGCGAAGGAAACGGGACAAGAAGGCAAGAATACACACACACACAAAGCGCAGACTTCCAACTGACTTTATTTAGCGAAAGCAGAATTTTTATAAAGGTTATCATAAAAAAAAACGAAGAGACAAGAAAAAGCAACGTGCGCACGGCAATGACAGTGTCAACAACACCACGTGTGGTTACGACCCATGGAAAGCTCAGATGTGACCATCTAAGAAGTTAATCTCTTGCCTTGAAAGAGATAAAGAAGGCGCGCTAACGCACTTATCACTCATTTTTTGAGATGAAAAAAGCCTCGATAACCTCTCTTTCAGTTTTTGTTTTAGCCTTAGAAAGGAACTTCGTTATTTCCAGGAAAGGAGAACAATTTTTGGTGTCGCGGCTTTTACAATGCAAGGGCAGATTACTGCCAGTGTCACTGCTGATGGATCGCCTATGTTCCAAGGCGTAAAAACAACGGCCAGTCTGGCCTATGTAGGAACGACCGCATGACAGAGGAATTTCATAAATAACTGCGAAAACACATTTTGTGAATTTGCTGCGGTGGTTCTTCTTGCGAGTGGTTGATTCCTTACTCGTACCAGCCAGTAGAGGGCACACTTTTTTCAGTTTGCAGGGCGCCGAAAAAACAGCGCGAATCCCATACATTTCCGCTACTTTCTTGATGTTATGGGAAAGACAATGAAAATACGGCATGACAAATGAAGGCTTGGATTCCGAGCATCCTTTTTCTTTTTCAAGTGACGATTTTAGCCTTTGAAGCAGGCTTTCGCAGGTGCTGAGGAGGAGATGACGGGGATAGCCAGCAGAAAGAAGGCGATCAACTTGACGCTGAAAACTGGATGAAATGGTGTGGGTACAGGATTTCTGCAGGGCAGATGGGCACTTTAGGCTTTTTTTATCGCAAATAATGGAAAGCGGTTACCTGAAAGTGCTCTTCAGCATTTCAAAGCACATATATTTCTTAAGTCAATATTTAGTAAATGAGAAAAATTGACCCAAGAAGCTAATTACTACCGAGACAAAAATCAACAATAAATATATATATATATATATATATATATATATATATATATATATATATATAGGGAGGGGGCTGAAACATTGTCGGCCCCAAGCCGAAACGTCGGATTAAAGTTTACTGTTTTTCCACCGTGTGTCACCTCTTTTACGTTTATATTGAATATATATATAATGTAGCAGTTCAGAAGAAAGCACTATGAACCAGAAATTTTATGCTTATAAAGTAGACTGACACTCGCCTAAAAACATAAGAAGGTTTTACTGGCTTTACGACTCGTGAGCAGTCTTCACCGGAGTTGCATATTACTCATCCAGACAGGTATATATTTGGGTTGGAGGGTGGCAGCAACATTGCGCCTGAGTTAGATCCCTAAAGAAAAAAAAAAGAGCAATAATAATAATAATAAATAAAGAAGAAAGATACAAAGATACAAAGATGTTAGTAGTCACAGTAAGCTGCACTAGGCGGCCCAACACAAGACTTCGAAATGCGCGCGTGCACGCACGCACGCACGCACACGCACACACACACACACACACACACACGCACGCGCACACGCACACGCCCACGCCCACGCACACGCACACGCACACACACACACACACACACACACACACACACACACACACACACACACACACACACACACACACACACACACACACACACACGCACACACACACACACACACAAATACCGAGACCAGCCAAACATGCGTTGCACATTGGTCCGCAATTCTATGAATTTTGGACCTCTGTGCAACTCATGCTTGACTGGCTGGTCTCTGTGCTTGGTTGATGCTCTTCTTTCTCCTTTTGTTTTGATCCGCGCGCAATAGAAAGTCAGTTGTTAGCAGGTTATTCTATTGTACGCGGACGAATAGTGCACGCGAGCCTGTCCAGCAAGTCCCCGGCGCACAGATAAATCCTCGTGATCGGCTACAGAGAATCCGGCAAGACGATTTTCATCGTTAAGATCCAGGGAGACGACGATCCCAAAAAAAGGTTTAAGCCTCGAGCACACTATCTTTACGTGACATTTCTGCGAAGTCCAGACTCGACTGGTAGTGTGGGTTCTCGATGGGGACGCCTGAAATCCCAACTTTCTCAAGTCCATGCTTAAGAGATTGCTGAGAACAGGACCGCGCTCCTGACGGCATCGATGAGAACGTCTCAGACCTTGCTCAGTTCGTTGAAGAGTTGGGCCGCGCATTTGACAGAGTAGCACCTGACGTCGAGAAGTGCATATTGAGGTTTCTAAGGCGTTTGAGTTCTACATTGAGCCCAGAAATCAGATCGAAGGGATCCCTTGCCTTCTTCGAAGGACCTATGTCTTCCTTTCTCCATCTCCGACTTCGCGCTCACCAAGAAGCTGGGCGCAGGACATCATCGTGGTCCTCTTCAAGACCGACCATGTGAACACGCTGATAAAGCCCTAAAACTTCAAGGACGAGCAGTTAGACTTCAGGCGGTGCGCAAATTCTGCCTGCACTACGGCGCCGCGTTCTTCTATACCTCGATGAAGGACTACGACCTGCTCTAGAAGTACCTCGTGCACCGCATCCACGGCCTCCGCTTCAACACGTCTGCGGTGGTGTTTAACAAGGACGACGCTTTCACTCCTTCGAAATTGACAGTTACAAGAAGATCGCCATCCTCAATGAGGACATCACGTCGGTCCCTCCGGAGAGCCTCTATTCAGATCTGATCACCAAGCCCATGACCCGCAAGCTCCTCCAGAAGGTCCCCGAGGTTGTGGCTGAGGGCAACTTAGCGTTCCTGGCGCGACTACAAGCACTTATAAACCAGGAGGTGCTAACGTCGGGCGGGCCACCGATGCGGCTGCGACGATAACACTCGTCGTCCTCCAAAATTCGTCTGAGCGCCAAATTCGTGATTCGCATGGTCCAAAGGGACTGAGTCCGACAAGGTGAGCCAGGCGGACGGCGCTGAGGAACGCAACAAAGGGGTACTTGACAACTTCTTCACCAGCCTAGTGAACCACAAGACGGGGCATGGGAGCACACCCACTAGCACTCCCAAGTCGCACACGAGGGACGAAGCGGCTGCACGCGACCTCCCCTTCGGCGCCTGCCACCACCTCCACCACCCAGAAAGATGAAGGCTTTGGTTTCGTTTGGTTGGTGGGGTTTAACGTCCCAAAGCAACTCAGGCTATGAGGGACGCCGTAGTGGAGGACTCAAGAAATTTCGACCACCTGGGGTTCTTTAACGTGCACTGACATCGCACAGCACACGAACGCCTTGATTTTCACCTCCATCGAAAAGCTGCCGCCGAGGCCGGGATTCACGTCTGTGTCCAGCAACTTCTCCAGTTCCTAAGTACCCGCTTTTTGGCACGGCCTTCCCTTCGGCACCTGCCGCCACCACCACCACCACTCAGAAAGAGGAAATCGTCTGTGTCCAGCAACTTCTATCGTTCCGAAGTGCTCGCTTTGCCGTGGATGGTAGTCATCACAGTCGGACTTCCGAGGGAGCTAGCATTCCAGTGGGTAATGAAACCCAAGAATAAAGCAGAAAATTCCACCTAAAAGCTTTCCTTACCGACACTGGTGATAACCCTTCCACCTGCTACAAAAGGAGGGGGGAGGGGGGGGGGTGCAAAGCATCCGAAGAATAAAGCAGAAAATTCCTCCTAAAAGCTTTCCTTACCGACACTGGTGATAACCCTTCCACCCACTACAAAAGGAGGGGGGAGGGGGGGGTGCAAAGCATCCGAGCGCGATCTCAGAGGGTTGAAATCTTTCAGTTGGGAAGGCCTTTCTCCAAGAGGCATTCACAACTTTGCTTCTGAGTAGTATTCATGCCTAGTGACAGACCCAAATCTATATACAGATCAGGATGATAGTGTAGTAATTAGAACAAGGAGTAAAGCAGAAGGTTTCTAGAAAAAAGAAACTGTGAAAAATTCAAGATCAAGACGCAGAAGGTCCCGCCCTCTATTATATCTCCAAGTAAAAGTTTTATGCGAAGCATATTAACGTAGGTTTCGGGCCGTCGCGCGACACCCGGCGGTGGCCACCATTGACCCTGAAGTGGGGTCACGTGACATGACGTCACGTGATGACGTCACACCGACTGCAGATGAGGCTTCCAAAGCACCGTCGAGCGGCGCTGCTGGATGGATGGATGGAATATAGGAGCGTCCCCTTTGAAACGGGGTGGTAGCAGTAGCTATGATGCTCATTTCTCTCCATATATCTTAATTATTGATTTAGAATGGTTAACTAAAGCATCATTCTGTTTATTAAATTTTGCTCCTACATTACTAACATTATGTCACTTCTCTGCTTTTAAGCCACCAATCTTCCAGTCGTAATTTACTAGTTTCCACCGCCTGTTTATTCACCCGGCCACTCTTATCTCTAAACCCCAGAGCTTCAGGAACAGTGATTGCGCCTGCATCAACTTCCGGGTGGATACCAATGCATTCGAGTATAATATTGCCGCAATGTTATCTTACTGGCGCCGCCATGTGGCGAGCTCGGGAGACTGGCACGCGCTCGTCTTCTTCGCTCTCGGTGCTGGACCGCCAGTCGGTTCCGTGCCTGATCTTGCCGGTGCTTTTACCTAATCCTAAGTAAACCTGCTGAACCAGTTTCACTGGCTTCTGTGACATTTTTGGTGGAGCTTCTGGGTAGATCCCATGTACGAAGAGCCTCTGGCTGCCCCCTACACCCATCTACACACCGTGGACACGACACCTGTGCACAAGGCGAGCCGTCGCTTGAGAGGCTTAGCACCCGAGTGAGGTCCTCTTGTTTCCCCACCGCGAACCACGATGACTACAGCGGCAATTCAGACCCCCACTCAGTTTCCCGTGAGTGCCCAGCAGCTGATCTGCCATACTCCACGTATGCCCACGCCGTTTCATGGCGACAAGTTCGAAGACGTTGAGGACTGGCTGACCAGCTACGACCGGGTCGCTGTGTTTAATGCATGGGACGAGGAGCAAAAATTGCAGAATGTTTATTTCGCACTAGAAGACGCCGCCAAGATGTGGTTCGAAAACCATGAGGCTTAACAAAATTACGAAAAAGGACGTCTACCCACTGCCTCGAATCGATGACTCGTTCGACCGACTTAGCCACGCCGGATACTTTTCATCGCTCGATCTATGCAGCGGGTACTGGCAGATCGAAGTCGATGAACGTGATCGAGAGAAAACCGCATTCATTACTCCTGACGGACTGTACGAATTTAAGGTGCTTCCATTCGGTTTGTGTTCCGCTCCCGCAACCTTTCAAAGAATGATGGACACTGTCCTAGCCGGCCTGAAATGGCAGACGTGCCTCGTCTACCTTGACGACGTTGTCATTTTCTCTGCGACTTACGAAGAGCACCTCAAACGATTGACGGCCATGCTAAATGCTATCCGCGGGGCCGGACTCTCACTAAAACCAGAAAAATGCCACTTTGCATTCCAACAGCTCAAGTTCCTGGGTCACGTCGTGAGTGCTGAGGGAATTAGCCCTGATCCAGAGAAGACTGCTGCCGTAGCTGCTTTCCCGACCCCCACTGATAAAAGTTCCGTGCGTCGGTTTTTGGGCCTCTGTGCATATTACAGGAGATTTGTGCACGACTGCTCCCGAATAGCGGAACCATTGACTCGTCTAACAAAGGACGACCAGCCTTTCATCTGGGCCGACGAGCAGCAAAGGGCCTTCGAGGAGCTTCGCAAGCGCCTTCAAACAACGCCCGTACTTGGCCACTTCGACGAGGAGGCCGACACAGAATTGCATACCGACGCCAGTAACGTTGGCCTCGGTGCAGTTCTCGTTCAGTGGCAAGAAGGCGTTGAGCGGGTGATTGCTTACGCCAGCCGCACCCTGTCTCGTTCCGAAGCGAATTATTCTACTACCGAAAAGGAGTGCCTTGCAGTTGTGTGGGCGGTAACAAAATTTCGGCCGTATTTGTATGGTCGGCCGTTTAGAGTGGTCAGCAACCACCACTCACTCTCTTGGTTAGCGAACCTTAAAGATCCTTCAGGCAGGTTAGCCCGCTGGAGTCTCCGCTTACAGGAGTTCGACGTCACTATTGTGTACAAGTCCGGCAAGAAACACAGTGACGCTGACTGCCTATCCCGAAACCCTATCCCGTGCTCTTCAAGTGAAACAGACGACTCCGTCTTTCTCGGCGCTCTCTCGACGCCAGATCTCGCTCAACAGCAGCGAGACGACACCGAACTGCGTCTCCTCATCGATTACCTCGAAGGAACCGCCTCATGGCCTCCTCGCCTTTTCACGCGTGGCCTGTCGTCATTCTGCTTGCGTGACGGCGTCCTCTACAAGAAAAACTACGCTTCCACAGACATTCAGTATCTGCTGGTTGTCCCAACGCCGCTCCGTACCGACGTTTTGCAGGCATGCCACGACGAGCTTTCTGCCGGACATCTCGGTTTTTCGCGCACCTTGGCACGAGTACGACAAAAGTACTACTGGCCCAAGCTTGCCGCTATGGTTCAGCGCTATGTTAGGACGTGCCGTGATTGCCAACGTCGGAAGATACCACCTGCCAAGCCGGCCGGCATGCTGCAGCCTATTGTTCCTCCGCGAGTACCTTCTCATCAAGTCAGTATGGACTTGCTCGGGCCATTTCCTACGTCATCATTGGGCAACAGGTACATTATAGTCGCCACAGATTATCTAACCCGCTATTGTGAGACAAAAGCTCTTCCCAGCGGCACGTCTACTGATATTGCGAACTTTTTCATCTTTAATCTGGTCCTTCGTCATGGTGGCCCTGCGATCGTTTTAACTGACAGAGGCACGGCATTTACTTCAGCTCTAACCCAGGAAGTGATGCGGCTCAGTGGCACTTGTCATCGCAGAACAACAGCTTACTACCCTCAGACAAATGGCCTTACTGAGCGACTCAATAAGACCATCGCCGATATGCTTTCTATGTACGTCAACGAAGATCATAAGAACTGGGACCAAATACTACCGTATGCAACATTTGCTTATAACACCACCGTCCAGGAAACGACCCGCTTTACACCGTTTCGTTTGGTGTACGGTCGCGAAGCTGTTACCATGCTGGAGGTAATGCTACTGCCAGATGTTGCCCAACCATCGATTGCCGGTGCCGACCAATTCGTCCAGCATGCCGCGGCCGCTCGCCAGCTGGCTAGACTGAGAGTCCGGACACAGCAAGGTGAAGATGCTCGACGGTATAACCTTCGTCACATGGAGGTAATTTACAACCCTGGCGATCAGGTTTGGGTGTAGACACCTGTTCGCCAGCGGGGTCGCTCCGAGAAGCTTCTGCGCCGCTACTTCGGCCCGTACGAAGTACAACGCAAACTCAGCGACGTCACCTACGAAGTGACCCCGCAAGGAACTGTTCGCTCATCCCGACGGCAAGCACAATCGGAAGTCGTACATGTCGCCAGGATGCAGCCCTTCTACTTCCGCTAGGTCAAGCTACATGTGTTTTTTTTTTCTTTGCTTCCTTTAACTATTTGATGTGAACGCGCATCCTCGCCGACTACGGTTATCCTCGACCTCGCCACTCGGCATCGCGACGGTGCCTCTTCCACCGGGAGGGGCAATGCCGCAATGTTATCTTACTGGCGCCGCCATGTGGCGAGCTCGGGAGACTGGCACGCGCTCGTCTTCTTCGCTCTCGGTGCTCGCCCGCCAGTCGGTTCCGTGCCTGATCTTGCCGGTGCTTTTACCTAATTCTAAGTAAACCTGCTGAACCAGTTTCACTGGCTTCTGTGACAATATGGTCAATTGTTTCACTGGAGTTTCCGCATACAGCACATGCGTCATCTCCATTGTTAAAATTCTTTTTGTAGCTGCGTGTTCTAAGGCACCCTGATCTAGCTTCAAAAGTAGGGCACTGCCTCTTGAGTTATCAAAGAAATCTTCCTTCCTGATCTGCATTTTCCACTTTCGGTATAATTACACACTCTTTTTTTTTTTCATCGAATTTATCCAATTTTTACCTTCTGTGTTTTTCACCTGTTGCTTAATGCTCTTTATTTCTACGTCCTTGTTACTAGCATACTTTCTAGTTAGTTTCCTAGTTCTTTTCCTCCATTGTGAGTCAACGCTTTTTAGGTACAGGTATTTAAATACCTTAGCTGCCCATACCTTAGCTGCCCATCTCAGGCGTTCCTGATATAATATTTTACTCTGAGCTTCCCGTACTTCGAAAGATGCCCAGCCCATATCTCCCTGTACCGCCTCATTTGTAGTTTTGCCGTGGGCACCTAGTGCTAATCGTCCAACGGATCTCTGATTTGTTTCTAATGTCGACTGTACCTGTGATTTTAGGCACAAAACCGCATTTCCGAAAGTAAGTCCGGGCACCATAATTCCTTTCCAAATACCCCTTAATACCTCATAACTATTGTATCCCCACAATGCCTTATGCTTCATTACCCCGCATTCCTTCGCCCTTTGGCCTTAAGTGATTGCTCATGCTTTCCAATGTATGCCAATCCTTCGTTTACCCATACCCCCAAATATTTATATGGTGCTACCCCAAATATTTATATTCTGCTGCTCCTGACAGGGAGCGCCATCTCTGACAGAAAAATAGAAACTGGGGATAAACGCGGCGGTACCACCTAGGCATGGTTGGTTGGTTGGTTCATAGGAAGGGAAAGGCGCAGTATCTGTCACACTTGCTCTGTGGACACCTGAACCGCGCCGTAAGGGAAGGGATGAAGGTGGGAGTGAAAGTGGATAGAGAGAAAGGGGAGCCGTAGTGGAGGGCTACGGAGTAATTTCGACCACCTGGGGATCTTTAACGTGCGCTGACATCGCACAGCACACGGACGCCACTTCGTTTCGCCTCCATCGAAACGCAGCCGCCGAGGTCGGGTTCGAACCCGGGAACTCCGGCGCAGTAGTCGGGCGTCTTACCACTACACCACCCCGGCGGGGCAGCCACCTAGGCATCCCGTGCAAGTTTTCTCCTTTCGCTCGCTCGCTTCTGCGCACGTGCAGACGTCTCGCGCTGCTTTGTCGCGCGGGCACTCACTGGACGCCGCCGGCTCGCTCGCTGCCTTCACGGCGTGCGCCGTGCGCTTTCTCTCGCACGAGCACGCGCATTGACGCACCCCCGCAGGCGCACCGCGACATGCAACCCGCATTCCGTCTTGATTGGGCAACCTGACGCGTACTTCCATGAAGGATACTTTAATATAGGCGGGAAACTTTTTATTCACGTCTGCACTGTAGAGCAGACGACAGACGGGGATGAGTAAATATTGATTGTGAATGCGCCCCACGTTAGCAAAAAGGTAGGAATGCATCTCGAGGTAAGTCCGCTATGTAATTATATTGTCGTACATAATATCTTTAAAAATTGCTAAAGTATCATCAGTACTGTGGAATAAAGTGACCCGCTCGTTGACCATCGTTTTGGCCTGTAGCATGCGATCTATATACGGATTTGTTTTTTTATTATTACGA
The DNA here is from genome assembly GCF_055883805.1 of Amblyomma maculatum. Classification (NCBI taxonomy): domain Eukaryota; kingdom Metazoa; phylum Arthropoda; class Arachnida; order Ixodida; family Ixodidae; genus Amblyomma; species Amblyomma maculatum. Next base: position 78,191,635 of record NC_139347.1, read on the forward strand.
CGTTAGCAAAGGAAATTTCGCAGTAGAAGAATAAGTATATAGTCCGAAGAAGGTGTTTCATCAAAGACAAGAACGCTAGCAATCTCATAAGCACATGCGTGCTCCGTGCGCTACACGCGATATAACTGGCTCGCTGGCTCGGAAGGCAGGTGAAATCCAAGCTTGTACTACAGTGTTTTATTTCGGTTCTTATTAAATGGTTGCGCTTCATTTATGATAATATTTGGTTTGCACTCACGAACCTTGTGACGTGAATGGGATGCTCCGTGCGAGTAGTGTTAGTCGAGCCATAGCTAGGATCACTTTTGTACTGCACTTCCGACATATCTTCGTTAATAATAATAATAATAATAATAATAATAATAATAATAATAATAATAATAATAATAATAATAATAATAATAATAATAATAATAATAATAATAATAATAATTGGTTCACTTATTGGCCAATTTGCGAAAATCTGTAAAAGCGTCTCAGCAAGGCGTTTTCCAACGCCCCCCCCCCCCCCCCCACCTCGAAAAAAAAAGACCTCGTTCCTAGATATTTTCTTGGTCAATCTAAAAATGAAAAGGCAGCTGTGGACACTTACGACACATTCACACATCAGTCTCGATTGCGGACGTCACATCTGTTGATTTGGTTGCTCTCAGAGCACTCAAAGCAGGGAGAGAGCACAAAAAATCGGCAAGACTAGACACGCGGGGAGCGACGAGCAGGATAATCTTCCATCCTCTTCACTTTTTATGCATGGTGTTTAACCACTGTACTTTTTTGATGGCTCTCCAAGCCATCTTTGTCAACTGTCAACATTTCTTAGTTTACGAAGAAAGGGGAAATTGGCTCTTTCCGTTTCCACAAAGAACGCGAGACTTCTCATAACGCTGTCATGGTGTTGGAAAACAGGTCTTGCGGACACGCTTCCACAGGAATCTGCAAAGTTTCACACGTGAGCCTCGAATTTTGGTGCTTCGCCTACTATTGTGGCTTCTCATGACACAATGCTACTTAGTACATCCATTCCGCATCAGCGGAAGCGTTTTTGTATCGCCAAATAACCTCCAGATGCAACGCGATCGCCGCGCGTGCCCAGGAATCTAGCGGAGCGTCTGCTCCGGCGAAGCCCCATCGTTTCACATTTCGCCACCGCGCCAGGAATGCGGCGCTGCCGCCGCACGGCCAAACTTGAGCCTGGGCTCCCCCAGCGGTGGCCACCATTGACCTTGAAGTGAGATCATGACGTCACACCGGCTGCAGATGGGGCCTCATATCGCGCCGTCGGACGTCGCCCGGCGGAGGCCTCTACGCTTCGGTTCGCGCCGTCGCACGAGACGCTGCGGCGGCGCCACCATCGCTGCATCCCGTAATATGTGACGTCACGCCAGGGATGAAGCGGCGCGCGCCCGCCGTCGCGTCAGTCTCTGTGTCCGCAACCGCGCCAGCGCCTTTGCGCCGCGCGTGGATGCGGTCAAGATGCCTACGACTATTAACCTAAAACCACGTCTCCGTTACTTAGCCCTATCCACACTGAGGTAGCTGCTTAACATGCTTCGCATCCACTGGGCTTAACCTTGATAAGCCTCCAATGTTTCTTTTGAGGATAAGTGAGTATGGTATTTATTAACGGTTGTACTTTCTTAATACCTCTCTCCGAGCTGTCGTGTAGCTCCGAGCTGTCGTGTAGTGGTGCCTGTCTTGTGTGTGGGCAAAATCTAGCCCAAGCTGTTTTTATTTTTTTGGCAGAAGATAGGAGGGTATGGCCCACGAACTACCAAGCTTGGTTTCTTTTTAATTCGTTCTTCCTATTTACTGCTTTTTGCGGTTATTTATTGAGTTTTCAATACTTTTTTATTATTGTTTATAATGTGATATTTTGTCAAGTTTCGGATCCTCACCTCAGGACGAAAGTTTCGCAACGTGATCAGCATCGCAATAGGAACTTGCGGCTTCTGCATATACCATGCCTTCAAGCGCATTCTCCCAGTCAAATGCATTGAAGAACCACGGCCTCCGTGACAAACCTCCGCAGACGTAACTGCGGCACTAAATGTGTACCGCCTCAAACAAGTTATGACGCATCTTTGTTTTATGCATGTGAGCCACCAGGATGGATATTCCTTTTTCCGGGGGCGATTTGAAATAAAATAGGCTTCGATGAGAGACGCGCCACTAGCGCTCAGGGTGACAGCAATGCGATACTGTTAACGATAAGCCTGCCGTGTAGCCAGGATTTCCTCAAGACATCTTCCTGGATGAAATTCCCGCCACACACTTTCTTTCTACCAGTAACGAGGATAGCAATGGGATTACTCTCGCCCCGCCGGGGTGGTGCAGTGGTAAGACGCCCGACTACTGTGCCGGAGTACCCGGGTTCGAACCCGAGCTCGGCGGCTGCGTTTCGATGGAGGCGAAACGAAGTGGTGTCCGTGTGCTGTGCGATGTCAGCGCGCGTTAAAGATCCCCAGGTGGTCGAAATTACTCCGAAGCCCTCCACACGGCTCCTCTTTCTCCACTCCCACCTTCCTCCCTTCCCTTACGGCGCGGTTGCGGTGTCCACAGAAAGCAAGTGAGACAGTTACGTCGCCTTTTCCTTCCAATAAATAAATCAGTTAAATCAGGATTACTCTCTGCAGAAAGTGCAATAGCCTCTCTTCACTGTGTCCGGGTCTGCAAGTTTTCAGACCGACGTCTATGAAAAAAGTGGAATGCTAGAGACTTGTTTTAAGCCCGTTACTTTTTGCAGAGATAGTGCTAAATGCTCAAAGCAATTTACGTAACGTAACCCATTACGCCATAATTCAGATGACGTTGAGAACATAACAATTAAACCACTTCGCTTGCTTGTACAGCTCTCAGTAAGGAGAGCTTGGTAGAAAAAAGAATGATCTGTTATTTAAAGACCGTGTTCGGTGACAAATATTCAACAGGTTACATACTTCGCAGGCTGCTGCAGACAATGTTGAGGGGAATACAGAAACACAATCTCCCTCTGTTCCTAGGAGCCATTTTTTGCGTTGGTAGCGTGTTGTATAAGCAGCTACAAACTGTCCAATAGCACGTGCCCACGCGCGTTCCAGGCCATAGTTGTCATGTAGGTTCATTCCTTTCTTTCCCCCTTTCTTCCTTTTACTTCAATTCTTTCCATAAAGTGTTTTGCTAGTAAGAATAATGTTGGCCCCGCCGGGGTGGTGCAGTGGTAAGACGTCCGACTACTGTCCGGAGTGCACTGTAGCCCGGGTTCGAACTCGACCTCGGCGGCTGCGTTTCGATGGAGGCGAAACGAAGAGGCGTCCGTGTTCTGTGCGATGTCAGCGCACGGTAAAGATCCCCAGGTAGTCGAAATTACTCCGTAGCCCTCCACTAGGGCTCCTCTTTCTCTCTTTCCACTTTCACTCCCACCTTTCTTCCTTCCTTTTCTTACGGCGTGGTTCAGGTGTCCACAGAAAACAAGTGACACAGTTACCGCGCCTTTCCCTTTCTATAAATCAATCAGTGTAAGAATCATGTTGCAAGTATTCACGCGGAGTAACACTTACTGCGCCTTTCCTTTCTCACATCATCCGCGCCACGTATGCACCTCACCTTTACGTACCATGCCTCTACACACCTACGAAGATGCTCTGTTTCCCATGCGTTCAGGAAAAATTTTAAGCTTTACGTGAATGCGACCCATTTTACAATATGACTGACAGTCACGTTCTTCTGAAGCACAACTGTTGCCTTATTCTAACCTGGATGCGTTCAAACAGGGGCGTGTGGTGACATAACCTTCACCGGTTTCAAGGACGCCCAGTCAGTACGTTACGTAAGCGAAGTTTGGGCCGCCTTTTATCTGGCTCGGGCACAGGTATTCGGGGGAACAGTCCCAAACGTGGCTCGTTTTTATATTTATTTGTTAGTCTTTTTTTGTGATCCTATGCGGGTTTCTTACAAAGCTAGCCACTGTAATGCGCGGACGGTTTCTTTGAATTCGCTGTTGCATAAACACGGACATTGCTGCGAGTGTGTGGAGGAACGGCGAGAAAAAAAGCACGAAACAAGAGTGTAACATTATATGAGCACGACTTGGGGGCTGCGTTGCATTTGCATAATAAAGGTCGCTTATTGGGTCTGTGCTGCGTTCGTTGTAGCATGCAGGGTGGTGGTGCTGTCGATAAAGACTCGCGGTAGCAACGTTGCGACAATTAGTCGTTATAAGCGCTGTAACACGGACCAGTAAAGAAGCTCGGCAGGACGTGATTATCAAAGCGTATTACTTGCATTACAAACTCGACGGCGCTGTTGCGCGCAAATAACAAGAAGAATCTAATGAGAAAATCGAGGCATTGTCATCTTGTTCATTGTAACCACGGAGATTGCAGTTCCTCAATAAACGTACAGGAGATTTTTGCATCGTTACGGCCAAGGCTATTTTTACGCGACTTTCTTCAACGACGACGCGACCTCATCGGCTCTGCGCGAGGGCTTAATGAACGTGGCCTCTTTTTTTTCTTTACAACGTACCAAGAATTGCATGGGCATAAGGCGGTGATGCGCGGGATATATAAATCCTCGTATGATTAGAAAACAGGGTGGACACACATTATCTATTGCAATGACCACGCAGAAATTGCCTTTTTTAATGGAATAACCTCAACGAGGTTCTTCAGCAATGAAAATATTGAAAACATTTTGTACCTAGCTTTTGCTAATCTCTAAGTAGGTCTGAGGAATAAATCGTCTAAGACGTGTATATACATATATACATATAGTTTGCCATTAAAAAGCCGATATTCTGCGGTCAGAGCCATCTTCCGCAAATAACTTCCTTCACCGCTATGCCTTTCTGGCGTTGGCTGGCGGGATCATTCCAGATTTGTTATTTTGTGTCGAGTCCCTGCGTTGAATAGATTTGGCATTGCTTCAATACCTTTTTATGGACTTTCTGCATTTTGTCGCTAACAGGAGACCGGCTTTGGCTCATTGAACGGGCCAGCCGGGCAGCAAAGGCCGCGGGAGTCCTGGAATGAGTACCCAAACCCGGAAGCTCTGCATGATTATTTTTTTTAATTACATAAAGATTGCTCTCTCTCTCTCTCTTCTGTCGCTAACGGGAGCGTTTTGGTTGCTTTATTGAAAGCAAAAATGGAGATTTTAGGTATGCCATGGTAAAATGTTTTGGCGCAGTTTATTACCACATTAAGGGCGCATAAATAGCCTCAAGCAAGTGCAACCTTATGCTCATCAGCCGAAATAATTTGAATGGTGAAAAGCGTATATGACGTTATCTCCCACTTTTATGATGCGCACTGCTCCTCTTTCTAGCTCTGTGACCTTCTTGACGAAGGAGTAAGAGGAATTTTTGTGAGAGCTTGATGAAGATGCGTGCGCTGTCTTGCAAAATGAAGTAGAAGCACGACCGCCTGCTCAGCGTTATATGCAATTATACAAGTGTACAAATCAACAAGAACAGTTAAAGCAGTCCTATAGAGAGAGGTAATAGCCAAACTTTATTGAGTTCACGCAGCGTTGGCGACCAGCCGCCTCTCACGGCATCACCACGACGGTTCAGCTCACCACCACTGCTTATCCTGCCACTCCGGGAGCCACCAGCATGTCGAGAAGCCACTGTACACCAACCAGCATCCTGACATCTGGTTACTTCTGGTGTAGGTCAGCTTCCAGGATTCGCACATTCCATCATAGCAGACCCACTGCCGCCACATGCTTGCTGCCCTCGCCGGATACTTGGCCCTCGAAATCCGCAATGTCCTGGCGTTGCCTCAGACCACGACACCTGATGACTCGCTCATGAAGACTTATAGAGCAAACTGCGTTCTCCGATAAGCGCCACTTGAAACTCCTGTCCGTGACACAGCTTGGTGATAGCAGGTCGTCCCAGCTCCTACGGCGCATGAACCACTTTATATTACGGACCGGCGCTTTCTGGGAAGCACTTCTCAAGCACCTTGTCCTTCAGCACCTCCCTGTTTCTGTTCATATAGTAGTACTGGAAGCATATGAATACACCCCTTCTTTCCTGGCGCCCCTTGCCTGAAAACTCTGCGAGGCTGCCTTCCATCCCCTTGTTTCTACGTAGACCACTGTGGCCGAACACAACCATACCCTCGCTCACCCAACTCCGTCATCGCAATTTGTGAACCAGCATTTTGAGGCCAATATTACGGTCCCACCGCACGACAGTTTTTCTGCCCCTGGCGAGGATCGCCGCAAGCCATCAAATCCCGTCGCCAAGGCAGTTACTGTACTGGCCTCCAAGCGACATGCTCGCTACCCGTTTTTCTCTCGGTCGATGTATGCCGCTCGCCAACCCTATCTAGAACGGTCTCCTGACAAACTGCCGCTACTGTGCTGGTTTCACAGACGGTTCTTTCTTCAGTCAGTCACACTATACTCAAGACGGCTTTCTCTTACCTGTCACCTCATGTTGTCAGCATGGCCGAAAAATATTATCATGAATTTCACTGCTGGATCAATAATAGCTAGTGAGCCCCTTTTGAAATGCTCCGTTTGCCTTCGTAGTACTATACGTACAGTACTGGTGCCCTTTTCTCCGCTCCAAAAATACCCACCCTTAACTGGACTAAGCCGTCGTGTATTAGTGTTCAAATTATATTTAACAAAGACCCACGCTCACCCGTCCATCGATTTCTTTTACCATATCTTGAATAACGAAGGCAACCAATCCCTTCTCTCAGAGGTCGAAGTCATCAGAAATTTCCTAGCAACAACCACGCCGTTTCCTTGGTTTGGTGAATTTCTACATACGCTTCTTCCCATCTAACTCTGCTGTCATCAAATTCAGTTCTTTATTTTTTTTTTTTTTTTTGCTCTCAACAAAGCCTGAGTGCCTTTATTGTGGTTAGACCAGGCAGGCGAAGCCTTCTGTGAAGATATTAGTGCGCACCTAGCAAACGCTACTTTACTTAAGCACACAAGACTGGATTCTCCTATATATATACCGCCGTCATGGTTGAGGCTTTCGGGATAGCCAAGAGGACAGTAATTCAGCATTTCGTCGCAGGCATAAAAAAGCTGCTCGCATATTTCGCGAAGTTGTCAGACACGAAGACAAGGCACAGCTAATTCGGCAGCAAGCTTCTGGCCGCTTAGCTCTCGATCAAGCATTTCTGCCGCTGTTTCCTGGAACGATAATGATTAGGCCCTTTTGTGGACTGCAAGTCACTAATGCAGACTTTAGGTCAACAAGACTGACCTACTTTCCTCGTCAGATACGCCAGATCGTCTTTCTCACTGAGTCTTCCGTCAAGTTTCAACACGTAAAATGAGATTTAAACACTCCAGAAGACGCCTTCAACCACGTGGAAGCTATTGCAATATTTAAAGTTTTGGGTAACGAATAGGACACTGCTCAGAAAAATCACGTACAGTAAGCTGCGGCGTCTCAGATAAGTGCCAAGCGATTTGCCCCTTCGGGATTTTTTACGTCTTGTGACGATGACTTGTAACGTCTAGTCTCTTCGCTGTCATCTTCTAGTCCTGCTTCATCTAAATCACCGCATGTTGAACAATTTGCAGTCCCCGGGTTCGCTCTTACATCCAGGCTTCCGGAAGGCTTCATTTGTGGCTGGGCGCTGCTTCTGACCAGGAATTATTGCTGACGCAGTAAAGTGGGCACGCTTTTTTCGCGTACACCCGCAATTCATTACAGTCATTCCTTACTCCGAGCGACCGCTCCCGGGCAATTCACACTGAAATTATCGGCCCTCTTCCTATATCAAACAAAACCGGTATTTTCTAACAGCGACCGACTGTGTTATTATATCGGTTGAAGATACACCACATTGAACATCGAGGCAGAATGAATGAAAGACGCTTCTATAAGCAAATGGATAATCCCGCGTTAATTGCCATCGACAAACTGCATTGTGCGAATGTAAAATTTTCCGGCAGCCTGCCGTTCGTCTTGACCTATATGCCACATCAAAGCCAACCTTCAAGCCAACGCACTTGAACTCTTTCACAGACAGCAAGCCTGCCCCTACCCACCCGCGCACAAGTGGATGATCAAACTCACGTGAACGCGTGACTACGGCTATAAATAAGTATCTACTTGTACTCTCGAGAATACGCCGCAGACTCTGAAATTACTGGAGCCTGCAGCCACTTAAATTATGCAATACAAAGATTGATGCACGATCGCTATCGGGCGTCTCTGCGTTGAACGCTAATAACGCAGCCACCAAGCGTAATGCTCAGTATTCGCTCTTGGTAAACGGTGTCACCTGTGCGCGATGTATACCAGGTTTCACAAAAAGGTTTGTTAGCTCTTAAACGCCCATTACCCGTCATGTGCGTTGCTGTGGTAGTAGTTCTAGTGGACGAAACAGGAGGGGTGTCACCATGAGCGGTGCAGCTTGAAGGTTACGTTGACGTCACTCCAGATGTCACTGGAATGCGAATTCACCTC
>NC_139347.1:78205065-78315065 GCF_055883805.1 Amblyomma maculatum
GTCACCGACGACCAAATGTTCTCAGTCATCTCGTGCGTACTCCACCCACCGGCTCCACAGGTCAACGGAAAATGTTTATCCTCCTTCTCATCCCCCTCTTCAATGACCCCGACGAGAGGAAATGGTGCATGCATGTATTAGTTGCCGGATATATTTTTAGCAGTTCTCAAAGCTTGGCCTCTTTCTATTATGCACGAACATGTAACATCCCGCGCTCGTTTCGCGCTTCACACGTTTAAAGCATTCATGCATGCACATATTTGCATAAGCCCATGCTAAAATAAAGTAATAGAATGCTTCGCACTTCCACAGCCTGCACAAAGTCTGCACAAAGTCGCTAATTTGACACCTGAAATAAGAACAAAACCGCTCAACCGGCCGTCTAGCAAGCCGGCAAAACGTGAATGCCATTTAGAGCTTGCGACTCTGAACTTACTGCACGCCATGGCCACATATAGCATGCCTGTGCAGAATGCGAGGTGGAATATTCAGCGCTCAATTTCGTGCCTAACCTCTCTTCCCGTCGCACGTGTTTCCCTGTTTCAACTGTTCTCTTTCCGGGCCATGCTCGCCACACTACTTTGCTGGCATTTTGGTCGCATGCAGATTCATATTGCCGGCAAAACAGTGTTCCTTGAAAAGGAGTATCAATACGTCAACAATCACTAGTGTATGAATTCCCGTGTGGTGGCTCTACGTATACCTCACTTTTAAGAAACTTTTTTGCCTCTCAAAAATGTGCATACTATAGCAAAAGTAATATATTTGTTACCGCGAGACGCTAACCCAACCGTCTAGTTTGACTCAGCATTCCCCTTCAGTGACCCTTCCAACTTAAACATTATTTGTACTTGTACCATCGGGAGGGGTGATGGTACACATCGGAGCTCATAATAATGAGCACGCTCGGGAAGCGCTCCCATGGTTACATCGGCGAAGGCCATAGCTGTTCTTGGTTGGGCTCTTCGAAACTGCAAGTGTTGGGAACAGGCGGTATACGCATGGAAGAAGCATTCCGCGAACGCAGGCTGCCGGGATTGATTCTTAGGAACTAGGCAACAATAAATAACCTAATTAGTGAAGGCAGCTTGTTGCAGCAAGGAGTTACGTTCACCGCTTGTTTCTGTGTTGAGCGCAGTAAAGTCCACGCTTTCCAGATAGCACTGAAACATTACAGTAACACTAAACTGTTGTTTCGATCGAAGGATTTCACGTTATATTTTTGTGATCTTAATGGAATTTTGGCTATCGCTTTAGTAATGTTACAAATAAGCGTTAGGAAAACCGTTAATAAAAGATTTAAACACCGCAAATGCGATATGCATGGGGCATAAGTGTAACTTTCTTAAAAAAACTAAAGCAGAAAAACCTTAAGAAAAAGATTTAAACATCGTAAAGGTGATATGCATGGCGCATAAATGTAACCTTCTTGAAAAAGCTAAAGCAACCCTAGCTGCACGAGTATAAGTAGACTCCCAACTGGTTACGGTACAGAAATTGAACGCTTTGTAAAAACCAGGATTGTGGGTGATACTTGAGCTCCACAACATAGCGCAACATGCAACTCGTACAATCACCTCTCAACAAATAGCTAGCATTGAGTCAGGCTTATATATCCACAACTGAGATGTGTCCCATGAGTAATAGTAGCGAACGGATAATAAGCAGAGGTTTCTCATAAAATAATAGTGCTATGCGTATAGTTAATGGCAGACATCATCTAGATGACCTAATAGCAAAGAACAGTCAGAACGAATATTTACAAAAAGAAAAAAACGAAGAATACAGAGAGCCAGTTCTTCAATTATATTTGCAGTGATGTTTATAGTACTATATGAGGAACGTTATAGAAACGTGTAGAAGATTATATAAAAAATTTATTTATAAAAATAAAATACTGCACACAATACAACGTAAAATTTTTTATCATATTGAAATGACCTCGAAATGTCCACTTTACACTATATTTTATTTTGAACGTTATATAAAGTTAATTTTATTCTCACACAAGCAGTTCGCAAATTAGGTAACATTTTCGTAACATAACTTTAATGTTTGATGCTACCTGGGTCCTGCTTTGAGTATTTTATTGGCGATTTGTTATTTTTGTATTCATCCGTGGTTAAGAAAAAAGAGAAATAGAGGAGTCGAGAGGTGTGGGGGGGTTTAACCGCGACTGCCTCCCCCCCAAAATTTACCAACGTGTACAGAGCATATAACTACTCCTTTACGCTGTTGGCTTTGGTTCGTTGTTTCCACGAAAAATAGAAATAAAAGTGACTGCAATACTTTTCATGTTTCATGTCACAATAGTTTTCGCTAGAGATTGCTGCTATAATCTCCTTACTTTATGTGAGGAGTAATTTTCAACGTAACTTAGTTTTTGAAAGTAACTTTATTGTCCATGCTGGAGACACATGCGGTACATTCGCCCCGGCATGAACGCGAGCAGTGTCCAAAACGCTAGCATTTAACGCGTCGCCTCGGATTTGGTACATAGGTCCAAATTTTGCGATGTTTGTAGGTTGTATTAATCGATTGAATCGGGCATGGTTGTGCTGCTGCTCGTTAATAATAGGGCTACATGCTTTATGTTACTGATCTGAATTTTTCCTTGTTCCACTGCTTTTTCGCACTGCAATTGTTCCTCTCGCAGTAAGATCTTCAATTTCTGTGCCAACACTTTGCAACAGGGAAGTCCATTCTGGGAATTGGCGCCTTTCGTGTAGTTAAATATCAGGTGAAGTTCGACCTTAACATCCAATTTGCGATGTTATTTTTTCTAAGCAATGACAAAATATCTGCACTGCTCTTTCGTGTCACTTTTCGCGGAAAGATGTCGTTTATTTCTTAGGTCTTTAATGTTTGCCAACACAGTTTTTGGTTTCTTGTCAATGGTGAAAGGTGAACAAGCTTGTTACGGGTTAAACAACCGTATAGCGAACAACTAAAAAATGAGGAAAACTTTTACGTCATTCTAAGGTACAAACGTGAGACGGACTTCGATCCGGTCTTATTCGAAACCAATTGGAGGAAATTTTCTTGTTATCCACCAGATTGTAGTGGTTGTTCGGTAGCCAAAGTGGGTTTTCCCTGAGATATGACAGGAAGCCATATATCTCAGGCCGAGGAAGCCATATTTTGGCCAGCATCCGAGGCGGAGCGTCGCTCTGAACACCCCTTAGGCCTAAAGCCGAGAGGTGGAGGAGCTTCGCACCATTTCTGATCGAAATAGAAGTCTATTCCTTTTCCTCCTCCTTATCCAAACACCGTTAAGGTATTCTTAGAATCCGTCCAACACGTCAACCTCAAGCGGCTCCTTCAACTCAGTACAAAAGGGCCAAGGTAGACCAACGAGCTGATGGTTGATCCTCGCTACCCGGAAAGTAAGAATCTAAAGAAAGAGAGAGATCACAGGACAGGTGAGAGAAATGACACAAGAAAGAGTAAAGTGTAAAGAAAGGGACACAAAATGGCAGCGGCCTGATTTCCCCCGGGTGGGTTAATCCGGCTGCACTGTACATGGACATCGGGGCCCAAGTGAAATGTCGACTGAGCGTCAAAACACTCGTCGCCTGCTCGATCAACAGGATTCCCTTTTTGCCGGGCACAGCTGAGCGTTGTCTACAAGAGGTGCGCCTACTGCCCACAGAGCACTATTACATTCCAACGTCTTTACTAGGTTAAGGAAGGCTGGAAAGCGTCTTTGTTTTGTTTTTTTAGAGAACTGGACGAGCATAAGCATTGGAATATATGAAGTTTGTAGAACAGGCTCGCAGAGAGAATTCGCGCTACCATATACACATATATCACGTAATCTACTGCTAATGTCGGAACAATATTAAATCTCCGTCTATTTAGCACCAAACCAATGAGGAAGAAGAAAACAATGATGTAAAAGTTTGTGAAGTATAAAATTTCAACTGCTTTCATCCAAGCTCTTTTTCCTGGCGTTCGCCCAAACCCCCTGTTAACACTTTGCTGCCTTTGCCTTTAATGGTGTTGTTGTCGTTGTTTTAAGCGGCAGCCTTTCTAGGCTCATGAAACGAAATCCCGTGCGTGATTGTTGTGCGCGGGATCTGTGCCTGGAATCTGAGCGCTGGTGTGTCACTTGTCGATCGGCTGATGCCATCATCAGAAAATTATAATTCTTTTGTCTACCGGGAATCCAACCTCCATTCCTCGGATCCCCAGCCGAGAGCTTTAACCAACTGCGCCACCCTGAAAGTATTTTTTTTTCAGCATGGTATTTATTACACGCTTTTAAAACCAGGAAATAACTATATAGATTATTTACAAAGTAATCAACTTGTAGCCGAACAAGTTCAGTTGAAATATACAACACACCACCAAACAGCCACAACAGGTCTTAGCACAACTTCACTAGAACGGTGGCAAGGAAAGACAACACATCAGTAATGGGAGCCAGTCCGGTTGATAGTCACTACCATCGTAAGTGTCTCTTAACTAGTGCACCATCAGACTGAAATAAGTACTGGAGGAAAGAAAAGGCTCAGCATTCCGGCACAACATACGCTTTTTGCACATGCTGTGCAGTCCAAGGAGGAAAATTATATTAAAGGGTTCATGGTTTGGTCGGGTGGCCATTAGATAACGCACACTGTGACATTTCAAAATAACGTCTTCCTTAAGTGTTCTTTGTAGAACGCCCTAAAATAATATCGCATCTTTGCAGGCAAAAAACAGTGTTCGATGGTTTGAGGTGTATCACATAGCCCACAATTAATAGCAGAAACAAAAGTATTTTCTTTTTGTGTGTGTGTGTGTGAAGCAACGCTTTAACGAGTAGAATTTTTGGCATGAAGTTTAAAGAAAAACGTTTTAGTACAAGGCGAAATCGGCAAGGCAAGGCGCCACGCCCGAGATCGTGAAACGCACATCATAATTCTCCTCGTCTACCGCGAGGATGATAGTAATAATGACAAGACGCTATAGTTGATAATAACGACAACGATGACAGCAACAATAACGATGACGCTGCATTTAGTTGATAATGATATTGAGAACAAATGTGGTGCACCGTGTGGAGCAGCAACGCTCCGGTTTTCGAATTTACGCAATGTAGATTCCAAAGCGCACTCAGAACATCATTTTCTTCGGGGAAAGCGTTTGTGAGCCGAAACATTTACCGCCTCTATGGACAACGTCATCGTCGGGGTGGGCGACAAAGAGAACAGTATTATTCAGCGTTTATACCATTATTTCAAACACTAGCGAAAACGACTTGAGATCATTTACCTGGACCTTTCACCATTCGGCCTCTTTATTTTTGTTGAAGTTTGAAACTTATCAATAGCTCTTTATTGTGTTTTTGCACAAAATCTAAGACAAAAAGTAATGTTTGTAACCGCGACAAGTATTCGTCAAGCTCAAAACAATGACAAGCGTAACAAAACGGCGGCACTGTCTGGCTTTCGAGACGGTTCAACGGCACTTCCGCCTTTGCTGCAGTAAATCACGAAGACTATACTTCCTTGGAACCTCTCGGGCTCATTCTATCTTTCTTTCCAAACATAAATTTCGTTCTGATTAAGCGTCTGCTGCTTTGACAGATAATTCCGTCGGTACAAGAGTGATCAGTGGGGCGAAAACAACACCTGTCTATGCTTAAATTGCGAGATAAAGCTTCCGACACGACGTCGACCAGAAATAAAGGCCTGATACGACTTGAGCAAGCGAGAAAAGTGCCCGACCTCAATTTCTTCGCTTGGAGAGATTAGGGGATTAACTTTTAACTCGTTCTTGCATCAAATTCTGATTTGGTACAAAGAGAAATGCACGCATAGACGAAAAGGTAATTTAGGCAAAAATGAAAAGGGTGCATGTCGCAGACGGAAGCATCGGAGCACATCGTTCAGTCGGCAGTATAAAAAACAAAAGGTTGTTTGCGTTAGCACCTTACGTTGGCGCTCAATATGAAAGGTGCGGCGGGAGGCAAATCAATGTGTTGCTCTCAGTGTTGTTATTTAATTTTCTCGCCTTATGTTTGCAGCTTGAGCACAGAACCACCCCATTTTGTTTCTTTTTTAGCACCACCATCTTTCTTCTTGTTCAGGGCTACATTCGAAAGACCCCCCCCCCCCCCCCCCCCCATTGCAGTTTAAAGAAAATTTCAAGGACGATTACGACGCTTCCTAATGCTAAATTTTGCCGCAGTAATGTTAGCGTGTTTGTGATATATTGAGGTAAGGATTTTAAAGTATGCATATGTGTACTTATGTGTAGTTAGTCGTTTTATTTTGGTCACGACGAGTGGAGCGAAGCACAACATTATCGTGGAAAGGCAAAGTGCGGTTAGGGAAGGCAGTCAGCACGTGCCTCCGAGGCCATGACGATTCCGGGCGACACAGGCACATGAAATACATTATCTATGCCGACGATACAACTTTATTATTCACGTCTTCTACCTGTAAGGAACTTATGGCTGAACGTATTTCAGCATTAGACAAACTCAATACATGGTGCCAAGTAAATTCATTAACCATCAATACGAACAAAAGGAAAGCCGTTCTATTCCAACCTGAAAATTCCACGGCTACCATTACAGACCGCATAACTATCGGAATGTCACCAATACAAGTAACGTCATCAGTTAAATGTCTTGTTCTCATATTTGAAGAACATCTGACATGGAATAAACACATGACACGCTTAGTTCCAAACTCGCAGGCGTTGCTGGCGCCTTTACGAGAGTACGCTCTTTTCTTGAAGTTTTCATGAAGTTGTTAATTTATAACTCCCTCTTATTTTCGCACCTAAAATATTGCCATCAAGTCTGGGGTAATACTACGATGCCAAATATTGCTAAACTTTCGTTATTGCAAAAAAAAAAAAAAAAAAAAAAGCTGTGCGTGCTATTTGCAACTCGGCATATGATGCACACACTGAACCCCTTTTCAAGAAACTTCAAATCTGCCCTGTAAATTCCTTTATAATCAATTTCTCTTGCACCAATACCATACAGAAAAAAAGCGACAAGGCCACTTTATTGAACATCTTTCAACTCTGTAAAAAACCATAAAATAACATGACACTCGTCATACTGCAACCTGGTTCGTACCACGCGCACGCACTAATTGTGGTACTCGGCTACTATCCTACTCATTACCATCCTTGTTAAATTCACTTCTCTCTACTGCCTTCTCTTCTTAGTTTGCGAGTTTGTACAATTAATATTATTACCCATGTAATAAAATGCTTGCTTTAATTTTTATTGTGAATCATTTGATAAATGTTTGCCATTGTATAACGTTGCGTAACCATGTTTTATTGCTGCTGTCAACATTTGTTTACATTACTAGGTACGCAATCTTCGAAAGGGGCACGGACCCTTGTCAAGCCGATTGTTTCTCGGCTTTTTGTCTGTACCGCCTATATCATGTATGAATGTGAAAAAAATTTTATTTTATTTGATTTCATTTTTCCGGGTCGTCGCTAGTTTTTACTTCATTCCACGTGTCAAGGGGGGGATCAGACATGAGTTTTCTGTGAGGTAGATGGGCCTAACAATCCCAAATGAAATGATTTAATGGTGTTCACCGCAGAATCGACAAGTTTACCTAATTTCTTAATTCAGGAATTTTAAAACAATGTAGTTAGGCGGTCTCAGAGAAGAAAAAGAAAAGCCGCCATGCGAGAGTAGCAAAGCCCGTGGGTCTTCTTTCTTTTCTTCTGAGAAATTCTTTTTGGCTCGTGGCTCGTCGTAGTGGCTCTCTCAACTGCATTGATAGCGGCGATATGGGAACATAAGAGCTACGATCTAGTCAATTAAAATAGATCTGTTGGCGGGAAACACATAAACGGAACTATTTCAAGACATAAATTATATTCACTGAATGGATCAGTTATATGAGGTGAATTATCTGCTCTTGCATATTTTAGCATGCGTTGGGAAAAAACACCTAACTCAGATCATCTTGTCAGCACTACTCCTGTAAACATTTGTGTTTATAAAAAACTTTCAGCAATCGAGAAAATGCTTTAAAACGCGACGCTTACTCTGCTTTCATTTTCTCTTTGGTTTAGCCTTGAAATTGATTTCTTAGAAGCTTCCCTAAAATCAACTTGATTTTTTAAGTTTACGGCGATGTTTAAGGCGCAACTGTTGCTAAGGATTCAGTTCATCTTCCGAGCTGTATTAAAGGGGAACGCCAAAGAGAAATTGCTTAAATTAATTCAAGTCCACCTAAAGATAAAAAAAATTAATTCTATCGATGAACGGAAAGTGTAAATGAGGCATGCAGCATATATATTATTATCGTTTAAATCATACTGATGGTCTCAAAGATGAAGCTAGTTGTTACGGAAAAGACGGAATTTCGATTTACGAAATCTGGAAGTTTCTTGATTATAGTTAAAGTGGCAGAATTTTAAATCCAGCAAAAAAACATTGCTTCCGCAGCTGAGAATGCAATGAAGAATATATGCTTAATTTTAACTGAAACGGTCAGTTTAACTCCGTCTTCTTCGAGTTTCATCCGTGCTACTTTATTACATCAGTATTTTATTCCAAGGGGCCCAGTGTGAGTGTCGTTAGTTTGAACTGTAATCCACAGTTGCAACAGGAATATCAATGGTGACCATCTGATTACGTAAAATAATACCGTTGCCTTAAATTTCATTACAAAGTAGACAGACACGGTTGACAAGCTTATTTTTTATGATTTTCTCTGGTTTAGTCATATTCGTTGAGAAAGAAAGCAAGAAGAAAGAAGTGGGCCCCCTTTAGTGGGGGGGTTAAGTTCTTGTCTTGCTTCCATCGATAAAATTTCGAGAAATATGACTTTCGCAGCTGGAAACTTGCAGCTTAGGTTCCTATTCCATGGAGCATATAAGAAAGCTTCAAATCAACATTTGCCAACCATGCCAAGTGGCACAGTGAGCCTCATGGGGCATTCTAGTCGTTTGGTCATTGAAGAGAGGCAGGGAAACATTGTTTTTGCACCCCAGAGGGCGTAAAAGTACGCATGCACATGCCATCACCCATGTGCTGGTTGTTCTGCTGCCGGACACGTGCCCGCTCAAAAACTCTCGTCCAGCTTTGACAGGCTAAGTCGCGCTGAGTACAGAGATTTGTCTTTCAACGCTTAAAATTCCAGTTTCTTTTCCAGGTTTTTCAGAGGCTTCAACCAAGTGGCATTTAACACCGGCAAGTCAGCTCCCACGTGAAGAAGACACATATATATCTTCACTGTCTTCTTCACAAGAGAGCGCCTGTGGGTGTTAACACTTCTACGATCGCTGTTAATTGGCACGCCACAGGGAAACTGTTAGATGGAATTTGGATATTATTCACACATATAGCCGCCTCTGTGAGACTGTCGACATATGTCAAATAAGTGAAGCCCATCGTTTTCATTAGATGTATGTCGGCAGTTTGATAACGTCATCAATATGTCTGAAACGTGATGGGCATATTTCGGGCACTGATGACAACGTTAAGTGCTGCACTTCTGATGCGGTAACAACTGTGATATGGAGCCACGAAATATAAGAATACGCGACGCAAATAACTCATATAGAGTGGTACATCATTTTAAAATTTCACATATATTAACGCGAGAGCATTTAAAGCCCCGTTCTTCAGACAATCCGACGTCGGCATTGTCGACATTAGTGTTGGCGTCGGTACTGCAAGCGAAATATTATGGGCATGCCTCGTGAGGTGGTGTGGTCAGGCACTTATTGGTAGGAGGGTTGGGTGACGTCACAAGAACACATGACCTCGCCGAGTTTGAGATGAGAGGGTGAGACAAAAATCGAACCTATTGGGACTTCTGTATCCTGAGTTATATTGGCTACCACTGGCAGACACATTGGAACTGCTTACTTTATATCCATACCGGGCGGCTTCGCGTAATGTAGTAACCTGCGGCTAGATGATAATGAATGTGTGATATATTAGACAAAACTTCAAGAATTATTGCTTAAGTGAGTCCCAAAGCGTACGTACGCGAAAGATAATTCGCAAAGGGAATCGCAGATGGGAGACATGAACGCTATTGTGTCATACTCTTAAAGGCAGAGGTTAAGTGGCCCCTAGTGCACGTTTGAGGTTGTAAATAAATACATTTTCTCCCTTATTTTGGTCAGTATCTTTTTATTAATTATTTCGTGTCCACCTACGAGAAGATAGCAGCTGTGTCTACGAACGCAACACAAAACACAACATATAGACGCTGCATAGGTATTTTGTGAAGGTTTAAACAGTACAGTGCATGCACTTCAGAGAGAAAAAAAAAAGGCACAATACACAAAAATGTGAAAGCAATTGCTTTTCATGGAGCCATTCAAAGGCATGTACAGCATACTTGACTAAAGTAATAAATAATGAGGTATAATACGTCACATATGTCGTCAGCTGAAAATAACTGCTCAACTTATAGGAAATAACCTAGTACGTGGGGCAGCTGCAACTGATAAACAACAAACTATAACCGATGATCAAAAAACATAGAATGAATTCGTTGGACAAATGAATTTTCAACGGCCTCAAAAATTCACGTTAGTATATATTACATTCATCTATTGTGTCAACCAGTAGAAGGGGTGTTTGGAACTTTTTTTTTTTTTTTTGTAAAATCCCCTAGCTTGGTATGTGTGGAGTGCATTGGAGTGGAGCTCTGTGTTTTGATGCGTGTGTCTAGATTTACTGACCAGAAAATGTGCTTAACAATGGCATTATAAGTTTACCAACTCCCAAAATATTAAGCTTCAAAATTTACTTTGTAATCACCGTCCAGCACATCATCAGAGAATACGTTTTACTGTCCGCATTTCGAGCAAGAAAATAAACCAGTACGAAAAACTGTGCAACATTAGCAAATAGAAGATTATGGGTTAATTCTCGCTCTCGTGTTGGACCCACGTCTCTGATCTAAGGGCGTACGGCTGTGCACTGTGAGGCACGCGGCTTTGCACCCCCTACCAAGCTACCTTTTGATGCCCGCTCAATTGTCCCCATCCTAGCATCCTCTCTGCGGAAAGGTACACGTGCCCTCATTACGCCATGCACTTACCCCCTTCCTCATAATTTGACTAGACTGGATGAAGGCGGCCCTTAATCCGTCGGTTACGTGCCGATGGAACTCTCAAGACATAGAACCGACCACGTGCCCGACTCGCTCTACACCGGCTGCAGAGGTGGATGTTGCCCACCTACTGTGGGATTGTGCAGGGACGAGGTTGTCAAGGACACATATTCTGAAGGGAGTAGGACTGTCGGCGACGAGGGAGGAGGATCTCCCCAAGTGGTAAACGGGCAACACTAAAAGCGAAAGCCTTCTCCAGTTTCTGGCAGGAAACTATTTACATGACTTTTTATAGTATGCCTTATGGCAAGTTTGTGGAATAATAAAAAGAAAACTATCGATGGTTTTTAATTGTCCCGTAGCAAGCGTTTTCTAAATTACTTGCTTTAGCTAGCAAATACCATAAGTAATGATCTTTTTTCGCTAGGCAAAAAAGCATTGCCTCATTGCTGCTAACGATGTAATTCGAAACGTTTCCCAATATTTTTGTGGTAATTTGCAGTTGTAGCATGCCGTATAACACTTTGGGATGCAACAGACGAAAAGCAAAAAGGCAGAATGACTCGCACAACGTCGATCCGCTCATTGCCGCTTTACCGTTAACCTCTTGCATTTGCTACAGTCATGAAGGGAAACCAGCGCATTTACGTTTATCGTGCTGTTCGACATCTCCACTCCATTCGACAATGATGACGCCCGTGGATTGGAGGACAAATGCAGATTAGACTGCAACATTTATCACAACAAAGGCGGAGAGGTCTACCGCTAGTTGTCGTTGTCGAGCAGACGACCTTGTCGCCTGTCTGTCTGCATGCCACACCTGTGTTCCAGGGTGCTTTCCTGCTAGAAACTCGGAGCACCGTTGATTGCATATTCAAATGTGCAGAAGAGGAGTTGGCGTTTAGCTTTCAAGAGAGATCTTGAATTCATCAAGGCACAGTGAAAAGATAGCCATTGGGAAACTGCAAAAAAAATGTCGCAGGTACTGGCGTAGCTCGCATTGTGGTCGTCTTCATGGCAGCGCATACAGGGAATCGACAATCGTTTGTACGCCGATTCAAATGCCACGAATTCTTAGCTGGGATCATTTGCAGCATCTCACAAGCGAAAACAGACAGCGAACCGCCTTTTTGAAGTGATCTGGTTTCTATGAATACGTGATTTGATAAAAAAAAATGTTAAAAAGCAGCATCACGGCACATTACCACACACGTGTTGACTCTGAATGGCTCTTGCAACGTGATGTGGTCAGCACGTAGGTTAGTGTTTATGTTGAAGTACTATAAAAATTGATTTCTACTGTCCCTTTAGAAAATATTTCTGACTACACCTGCACTGAAAGCGAGCTTGACAAAACTGCATTAAATTTGCATGCAGTTTCTGCAGGGTCGAGCACATACACTGAAAGTAATCTCCATTTTAATGAGGTTTCAAGTTAATAGGATACTGACGTCATTTAGTGCAACATGCATTAGTGACACCAAGCCCTTTTTGGCATCCTAATAACGCCTATATTCAAGCGAAAGTCGTGACGCCCAGCCTCTCTTCGTGAAGTCCTTCTCTTTTCTCTGTGGCTGTACATTTACAATTATTCGTTTTGGCTCAGTCACTCTTGGCGAGTTTTAATTTTGCCGACTGAATCATAGTCTGGTCTCTCCCTCTGCTTTTCTGCAAAATAAGTCCGGATTTTTTCCTCGCCCATCTTCCACCTCAAGTCAGCTCTCACATGAAGCAGGCTCATATATATTCACTGTCTTTTTCACAAAGAGGGCCTGTGGTTGTTAACACTTCTACGATTGTTGTTACTTGACACACCTCAGGGAAACTGTTGGGTGGACATTAGATACTGCTCACTCATCTGGCCACCTTTGTCAAACTGTAGTCGCATGTCAAACGAAAGCAGCCCATCGTTTTCATTAGATGTATGTCGGTAGTTTGATAACGCCGTCATATCTGTCTAAAAAGTGATGGGCTTAATTTCGGGCACTGTTGACAACATTATGTGCAGCATTCTTGGTGCAGTAATAGTTGTGATAGGGAGCTAAGAAACATAAGATTGCATGACGCAAATAACTGACTAGAGTGGTATATCATTTAAAAATGTCACATATAAATTAACAAGTCACCAAGCCCCGTTTCTCACACAATCCGACGTCAGCATTCTCGACATCAGTGTCGACATCGGCACTGCAAGCAAAACATTACGGGCATGCCTCGTGTTGGCAGGTGGCATGGCCGGGCATTCATTGGTCAGAGGGTAGTGGGACGTCACGAGAACACATGACCTTGCCGAGTTTGAGATGAGAGGGTGAGGCGGAAATCGAACCCAACGGGACCTTTGTATCCTTAGTTATATCGGCTACCACTGGGATTGGTAGACATATATTAGAACTGCTTAGTTTATATCTATGCCGGGCAGCTTCGCGCAATGTAGTAACCTACGGCTGGATGGTAATAAATGTACGAGATATTGGACAAAAATTCAGGTATTATTGCTTAAGCGAGTTGCAAAGTGTACGTACGCGAAAGAGAATTCGCAAAGGGAACCGCAGATGGAAGACGTGAACGCTATTGTATCCTACTCTTAAAGACAGAGCTAATGTCGTTTGTTTGAGGTTGTAAATAAAACCATTTCGTCCCTTATCTTCGCCAGTATCCTTTTATTAATTAGTTCTTGTCAACCTACGAGAAGATAGCAGCTGTGTCTACGAAAGCAACACAAAATACAACATATAGAAGGTGCATAGCTATTTTTTTAAGGTTTAAACAGTACAGTGCATGCATTTCGGACAGAAAAAAAGGCACAATACACAAAATGTGATAGCAAATGCTTTTCCTCGAGCCATTCAAAGACATATAGCATACCTTACGAAAGCATTAGATAATGAGGCACAATACGTCACATATTTCGTCAGCTGAAAATAAGTGTTCAACTTATTGGGAATAACCTAGTGCATGGAGCAGCTGCAACCGATGAACAAAAAACCATTACTGATGTTCGAAAACACATAAAATGAATTAGTTGGAAACGTGAATTTTCAACGAGCTGCAATATTCCGGGATGTTTCCAAGATCTTTTAAATGAAGAAACTCAGCAATTCGTGTTAGTATTTACTGCATTCATCTATCATTTCCATGAGTAGAAGGGGTCTTTGGAACCTTTTTTCCTTAAAATCCTCTAGCTTGGTGTCTGTGGAACTCTCAATTTTGGCATTCTTACTTTGCCAACTCGAAAACATTAAGCTTCAAAATTTACTTTGTAATCCCCGTCCATCACATCATCAGAGAATGCATTTTACGGTCCGCGTTTCGAACGAGAAATTAAACCAACACGAAAAACTTTGCAACATTGACAAATAGAAGATTATGGGATAATTCTCGCTCTCGTGTTAATTCAACGTCTCTGAGCTAAGGGTGTACAGTATGACGCACTCGGCTTTGCACCTCCCGTCATGGTGCCTTTTGATGCCCGATCCCTTGTCCCCATCCTAGCATCCTCTCTGCGGAAAAGTACATGTGCCCTCATTACGCCGTGCACGTACCCCCCCCCCCCCCCCCGCCCCTTTTAACTTGAGTAGACTAGGAGAAGTATTCCTTAGAAAGGTAAGGGCTGGGGTAGCCCTTACCCATTCGGTCACGTGCCGATGGAACTCTCAAGACATAGAACCGACCAAGTGCCCGACGTGTTCTACACCGGCTGCAGAGGTGGATGTTGGCCACCTGCTGTGGACTTGTGCAGGGACGAGGTTCTCAAGGATAAGGATTCTCCAGGAAACAGGACTATCGGCGACGAGGGAGGATGTCCCCAAGTGGTAAACGGACAACACTAAAAGCGAAACTCTTCTCCAGTTTCTGGCAGAAAACGATTTACATTACTTTTTATAGTATGCATTATGGCAGGTTTGCGAAATAATAAAAAGAAAACTATCGATGGTTTTTTAGGCGTTCCGTAGCAAGCGTTTCTGGAATTACTTGCTTTAGCTAGCAAATTCCACAAATATTGATCGCTACCACTAGCTAAAAAAAGCTATGAAGCTACACAATAGCACGAAGCATTCAACGACTTACCCGCGAAGGCTTTTTAAGAGCATTGCCTCATAGCTCCTAATGATGTAATCTGAAAAGTTTTCCCAAACTTGTTGTGGTAATTTGCGGTTGTAGCATGTCGTATAACACTTTGGGATGCAACAAACGAAAAGCAAAAAGGCAGAATGACTCGCACAACGCCGATCCGATCATTGCCGTTTCACCCTTAACCTCTCGCATTTGCTGCAGTCCTGAAGAGAAACCAGCGCATTTACGTTTGTCGTGCTGTTTGATGTCTCCACTCCATTCGACAATGATGGCGCCCGTGACTTGGAGGACGAAATGCAGATTAGCCTGCGACATTTATCACAACAAAGGCGGCGAGGTCGACCGCAGGTTTTCGCTGTCGAGCAGGCGACCTTGTCGCCTGTCTGTCTGCATGCCACGCCTGTGTTACAGGGTGCATTCTTGCTGGAAACTCGGAGCCATGTTGATTACATATTCAGATCTGCAGAAGAGGAATTGTCGTCAAGTTTTCGAAAGAGATCTTGCATTCATCAAGGCACAGTCCAAAGACAGCGATTGGGAAACTGCAAAAGATGTCGCAAGTACTAAAGCAGGCACAGCTCGCATTTTGGACGTCTTCATGGCAGCGCATACAGGCGATCGACCATCGTTTGTACGCCGGCCGATTTAAATGCCACGAATTCTTAGGCGGGATCGTTAGAAGCATCTCACGAGCGAGCATAGACCGCGACCCCAACTTTTTTGAGTGGTCTGGATTCTATGAATACGCGATCCTATATACAAAATGGTAAAACGCAGCATCACGGCACATTACCACACACGTGTTGACTTTGAATGGCTCCGGCAACGTGATGTAAAGTCAGCACGTAGTTTAGTGTTTAGTCTGAAGTACTAGTAAAAATTGATTTCTACTCTTCCTTTAGAAAATCTTTATAAATAACCCTGCACTGAAAAGCGAGCTTGACAAAACTGCATTAAATTTGCATGCAGTTTCCGTAGGGTCGAGCACATGCACTGAAAGTAATCTCCATTTTAATGAGGTTTCCAGTTAATAGGCTTCTGACGGCATTCAGTGTAACATGCATTAGTGATATCAAACTCTTTTTTAGCATCGTAATATCGCCTATTTTCAAACGAAAGTCCTGAAGCCCAGCCTCTCTTTGTGCAGCCCAGCTTTTTCGCTGTGGCTGCATATTTACAATTATTCGTCTTTGCTCAGTCACTCTTGGCCATTTTTATTTTTATTGACTCATTCATAGTCCGGTTTCTCCCTCTTCTTGATTACAAAGAAGTCGGGATTTCTTCCTCTCCCGCCTCTAGAGCCCTGAATGGGCCTTACTCTGAGGCCGAGCCCGATTTGAGCCCGAGGCCCAAAGCCCGGGCCCGGCCCGGCCCGCAAGTAGCGATGTGAAGCCTAACGCGGGTCAGACCCGGCCTGGGCCCGTCCTCACAGTAACGAATGAAGTGAATTGCTCACGTGGAGCTAGTACACTCCTACTGCATAAATAAAACAACTGGGCGACAAAGTAGCTCAAATCGCAGTAACTCTTGAAAACATTTGTTTTGATGAAGTTAAAATGAATTCATTTTGAGTTATCAAGTGATAAGGAGGCATGCTCCTACGATTGCCAAATCAAGACTTTGGAGGAGGACCTAGCAGGTGCGAGAAGTGCGGCTACCTTGCACCTCCACTCCATTGTTAAGATCGGAGGCCTTCATGAAAGCGGGGTCGAACCTGAGGTGCCGTCGCTGCTGTGTCAGACGCAAGTTTCTTCAGCGCTCCTCGAGTGAGGAAGACGAAAGAATAACGGCAGCTTTCATAGCACATTGCGCCTCAACGTCTTCGCGGCTGTAACAATTACACCTCTGATATTATAGTTATTTGCTACTACACTAATGTCATCTTCCTAGATTAAATCTGATTATCTGTCCATCAGTGAGGTCTTGAATGCCTCATTTTTGAGACAGAATTTCCTGAATAACCTTCTCGCAAGCCTGAACCAACGAGCACGCTACTGGGCACAGCATAGTTGTCAATCTACGCTGCCGCGGTGTAAGCAACCTTGCGTTGGGCGACTTTGGTAAAGCACTTAAATATGCCACGGGGCCGACATCAATTAACACGGAGCCCTCATCAGTGGCACTTTCACAACTAATGGCAAAAGCGAACGGGCTTACCGAGCATCGGAACAATATTTTGGTGGACACGTTACCTATGAATGTCTCTCCCGACCACCAAGACTGGGAATTACTCGCCATATGCGGCCTTCGCCTGCAATTCCTCAATATGTGTCACGAATGGTTGATCTCCCTTTTGCCTGCTCTTTTTTAGGCGCGCCCCCTTGCCCCTGGGCATGCTGGTTCTGACCTCGGCACGAGTCATTAACGAGGCGCGCCTAGTAGTCCGCAGTCGGCTTAAGTTGTCACAGACGTCACAGATATCCGCCTATGATCGCCGGCGCCGCCTAGTGTCATCCGACCTGAGGTCAGTCATTCTTTTATGGCCTCCTTCTCACTACGTCTATCTCTCCGAGAAGCTCCTCTCCCCTTGCCGAGTGGCTGCAACAAGCAATCAACTTCAGGATTCATGAAACTGCGCCCCTGTCGTCCTCACGTTTACACACTCACTACGACACAGACGGTGACATTTGTCGTTTCAACTTATGCCACATCGCTGATCGCATACACACTCTAACGCCGCCGGGGCAGCGCTTGTGCCTCCGGTGATCATGTTATGGTCATACGATAACCACGAATTCCCAAACTCGGGGGGAAGGTCGACGAGGAAGACCACGGTCATCTATTGCCCCTTTCGCCGACCCTTCATGCTTCTGTGCCTGCTTCGACTCTCTCTCATTGCTATAGTAGCTGTGAATACGTACTTTCTCTAATGATATTGATTCATTTCAAGCAAAGTGGATGGGGTCAACAGACAAACAAGGTTCTAGGATATCCTGTTATAAGTGTTTCAAGAATAAGGTGTACCAGCTATTGGCATGACAGTAAATGACTATAATTTGACTGACGTGCCACCGCCACCCGATCGATGCTGGACCGAAAGGACGCCAAATGCCACTACAAACACTGTTAGATAGCGTTGGCGTAAGTTCAGCAACTGAGGGAAAACGTCATAAAAATTTAAAGTCAGGCAAAGCATGGCAACTTTTTCACTGTGCGTGAACACCGCAGTCACGTTGCGGGGAAGAGATAAAGAAGTTGAAAGGAGGAAGAAAATGGAAACTGAGTGTATAAAGTGGTTCAGAACATGCGCAAGCGGGCTTAAATGTGCGATAAGGACTGGGGAATATCGACGTACTTTGCCCCAGATCTGCCATAAAGCGTGAGTGTTTCAGTAACCGCTCACGTCTTTTTGTACGGCGTAGAGGGACACACCCAGTGGAAGGGGCGGTGATACGCAGCTTTGTGCACATTTATCTGCACCTGTCAGACCTGCGTAGACCATTATGCACAAAAGCATTGTACGGCTCCGGTTTAATTTATCTGCCATTTTTTTGCAGTTAAATTGCTTTGAAAAAGGCTAGGTTTTGAAATGCCGAGGGAGAAAATCACCGGCTTTCAGTGGTTATGTTTCTTAAAGCTGAGATATTAAACTGGTGAGATGAGAGCTGGCCCGCTTCTACCCATCTGACATGCTTTACAGGATGCAAAAACGGCATACGTTAAATGAAGCGTTAACCTGCACGAAATTGTGGCTGACATGGCCACTGAGGCCAATGAAAATATCAGATTTGGACCCAACTCAGTTAAGTTAAGCGATAGGAAGTTTGGTGGGGGTGCAGGAGTTTAAATGGTGTCTAATGTTGCCGCAATTATTCAGACTGCCACTAAAGGGAGTTTTGAATTCCTCACGAGTATGAGACAAGCCAGCTTGGACTTCGCTTTTGTTGGGAGGCAGCTGTGTCATATTGTAGCATAGTTCTAGGACCATATTCATCGGAACGGTCTAACCGTGAGATGCACAGCAAAAACATCGCTTTCGACTTAGTCTTCCAGTCACAGCAAGCTTTGAAGACTAGAACGTCAACAAGATGTCTCTTTTTTCTCCTTTTTTACTATAATCATGAGGCAGCTATAAATATTGTAAGGTGTCACCATATTGTTGGAATAGTCTAACTCTTCGATATGTCGCATATTTCGCTTTTAAATTTCATCCTCTGCTTGCACCTACCAGTTAAAACAGTCACAGGAAACCTATATTGAGGATTTTTACAACAAATACCACAAAACGATAAGCCTCACAAAGCCTGGCATCTGCCGGAATGTTGCTTCTCATGAGGCAATTTTACGATAAGCGAAAAACATTTCGTTCACAAATAGCTTGCACACGAAACAAAATGCTTTCTTGCAGAGTTTCTTTGCATGTACAAATAAGTATACAGTATACGAAACCTGTAGGCAATACATTTGAACTTATTGCTTACATTTAAAATAGCGAAGTATTCCCCGTCTGAAGCAACGATGAGGTTTATGCTGCTCTTCAAAGCACACCATTGGGCCGGACGGTTAGTGACGGCGTCAATAGACGTGGCAGATTTCTAGTGCCAAAACAAAGCGCCACAGAAGGTAACATCTGCTGAGCGTTTTACATAGCGAGATGCGTTTATCGTTTGACAAGCAGAAAGGGTAGCAGAAAAAATGAAATCTAGCCTTTTTACTCTGCATAGGGGAAGGGTATGATGAGAATAAAGTAGTGATGACGTGGGGAGAAGAGACATGAAAATATATGAAGACAAGTTACTTCGCATCACAACCGTATGTCGAGGCCCGGGTCGCTCAAAAATTGAGAAAACGCCCACATGCTTGAAGAGGTTTCCATCTCTCCAGCCGCCAAGCACCTAAATGCGTCTACGTCCGACGAAGCAGGGCAGGCTGTGAGCGATGGCAGAGGAAATCTTGAACTTCACCATCAGTCATCTCCTAGCTTCTCCGCGCTACTTTGGCTATGAGAAGGAATCTAAACCTCGGCGTACCTTAATTGGATGATTACGTCTCCAGTTTGAATTCTAGCATAAAACACTTACAGCTTCAGACTTTGTACCTCTTAAATCTAGTTGAATTTCCAAAACTCTGGCCGGCTTTCTTTATTCATAAAAATTTATTAATCGATATATATATATATATATATATATATATATATATATATATATATATATATATATATATATATATATATATATATATATATATATATATATATATATATTGTGTGTGTGTGGTGATACAATGGTACGCTACTTTGTTGCTACCCTAGTTTCGCTGACGTTCTCTCACTCAAGTGCACATTTTTGTATTCTCAAATAAGCATACACTGTGAAGTTTACTCAATCTGACGAAAAAGGGGAGGGGGGTTTTTTCTGAGTGATGCGAGTTATTTTTCAACTAAGGCTTAGCTATAAACCGCCCAAGAGCTGCCTCTATGGTCACCGCGCCATAAATCGAAGCCGTTACATGTCGTCGGGTGCAGAGATGAGCACTTGCTGAACGTCGAGCGACACAGCTTTGCCTTCTTCTGGAAGTACGCTGAATTTCTGGAGCACGGTGGTTAGATACAGGAAGATTTCCATGAGTGCCAGAGACTCACCCGGGCACGCGCGTCTTCCTGCAGGATAAAAATAAAGCAGGAATAGAATTTACCTAAACGGTAATACTCCATTCAACCCTTGGCAAAGTGAAGCGAAAGCGCAGAGAAAATGAAAGAGAAATGAAGAAAATGAATACTATGCTTACAAACAATAGGGTGAGCAGCAACCATCAGAAGTATTACAGCAAAACTTTTCACTTGTGTTTTAGCGAAAAATATAAAACCTATAACCACTTACGTTTCAAAAGGTTAGATGTAGTGTTGAAAACAGGTTACATATATATAGGCGCAAAAACTGTGTATGCCGGTTTGTTTTGCAATGTAGGTCTTTTTATTCTAATTTTGTTGCAAAGAGGTATGCTCTGCAGAGATTAAAAATAGCAAAACGACGCAGACACAGAGGGGTACACAAGACAACGCTGGTTTTAATATCTACAAATATGTACGAACTGGCTCAGCTCTTAGCTCTACAGGTATGCTCTTATGCAATTCGATCTCGTTTCTTTCGATGTAAAGGGCAATACGCATATGCTGAGAAATGACAATCAACTTTTTATGCACCAGTTTATGAATTGTGTAAAACAACCATCCCCCATCTTAAAGCCTGGTTACTTATCACTTAAAATTCTTTATTCTGCTCTGAGGTTGCACTAACCACGAAGCCTAGTTTTGGTTATGGCAAGAAACGTTTGTTGTCTAGAAGTTACATATTTACTACATAGAAGAAACGCTGAATTACAGATATTCTGAACACTTTTTGGTGAGTTCTTGAGCTATAGATACCCGACGCCAGCCCAGAAGGTATGCAAGGCAAGTGTGTGCTCAGTAAAAGGAAAAACCGAAAAAACAATTACGCCATTTTTCAAAAGCTTGATGATTTGCTCGATGGTCTGCGTCCAGAAGAGGTGTGAAGGTATGAAACCTGCTAAGAATTCCGATTCCAGCTCCTGTGACACCTTTTACTCTAGATCCCCTGGCAGAAACTATCCTTAGTGTAAGCATCAAAGCATTGCCCAGTAGATATTTGCAACTTACCTAGACTGAAAGGAACAAACGCTTGCGGCCTATCTTCCAACTTCGTGCCATCAGCGTTCAGGAATCTTGTAGGGTCGTATTGGGATGGGTTGAACCAGTGGGCCGGATCGTTGTGCACGCACCACAGGTTCGGCACAACTAAGGTACCAGCGGGGATATCGTATCCGCCAATAGTAGTGTCGCGTCCCGCACTGCAGAAAACGAGGATAAGAATAAAAAGGAAGGAATCGGTATTCAACAAATGTGTGCACTTCGAAGACATTCGACCAGAGCAGAAAGCAATTTGCGTACAATTGTTTGAAATGGGCTAGCAAAATTTGCTTCTCAGAAAATGTGGGAAAACGCTGTCGTCAGAACAATGTGCAAGATACCTCCGATGTTTACTGCGTACGTGTGAAAATTGTAATAAAGCTCTAAAATTTATTTATCGAAAAAATCAATCGGATTGGATCAGTAGCCCCCTAATAGAGAGCAACCTGTCGCATCCAGTTCGCAAGCCAGGCGTGCCTGTTTTTATCCACCTCCCTCGCGAGCCTCAGTACTACGCTAGGCCTCTATGAGAGGGCTGAGGAGATCTTTGGTGGCAGATTTTCCTTAAATTCCTATAGGAAGTGTTCTGATGTTATGCGACCGCAGTGTCAGCAGATGGGATCAATGGGTTGTTCAGTATTTCGAACGAAGAATGGCAGTCATGACTGTCCCTACACTACGCAGATGTGTGGCTGCATTTTCACGTGTTGCCTACGGGTTGCGGAAGAGGACGACGTTCGTGTCTTACGAGCAAGTTTGTTCTAAGTAAGAGCTGTTTTCCTGCCGTTGATGTGTGTGTGATACAAATGAGCTTCGTAGTGCAGCTATACCTTATGTGAACAGGTTGTGTCTTGAATATAGTAAAGGTCGGTGTAGGTGTAGTGGTTCCTTGCGCGTACGTATTACAAATACGTTTGTCGGGTAGGCACTGATGTATTCGCGCGGGGCAAGGTAAACGGCACCAACGAAAGCCGTTAGAGTGACAGGCGTAACAGGGCCTAAGGACTGCCGCGTCAAGGGTGGACTAACCACTCCCGCATATGACAAATCAGAGGCATGCACCCACTGTGATGAGGTCCGTTGTGTGTCGTTTCGGGAACAATAACGCGCTCGCCGGGGTGAAGGTCCCCGCCGGGCAGAGCTCGGGAGAACCAGATGACCACTTATAGCAGTGCACGACGCCAAATATCAACGGGAAGGACGCTTTGAAGCGGCAACACTAAAATGACATTGACAACCGCAGCGTTGAAATAACCAGGTGCGATGTCGACCTGGGCCCCTCTCTTACAGAGAACGAACAAACAAACAAGCACACAAACAAACACAAAAACGCCAAGCTTTTGCGTTTGTTTGCTTGTTTGTTTGTTTGCTTGTTTGTTTGTTTGTTTGTTTGTTTGTTTGTTTGTTTGTTTGTTTGTTTGTTTGTTTGTTTGTTTGTTTGTTTGTTTGTTTGTTTGTTTGTTTGTTCGTTCGTTCGTTCTCTGTAAAAGAGGGCCCACGTTAAGGTGGAATGGCAGGGCCCGAAATTCGGCAGGCCAATTTTGGTCGCTCGGGTCACTGCTATTTGTATGTGTTAACTGTTTTGTTTCTCTTTTCGCTTGTATTTATGAGTTGGTAGATCGTGATAATCTTCAGTAAAGTTAAAGGGGTATGGTAGGCAGCAAGTAATCAATCATGCTGGTGCTTGAGCAATTAGCGACGATTCGAACGGGCGCTGGGCCCCGAGGCATTAAAACTTAGCCCGAATACTCCAGTCGAGTGTTCTGAGCTATGACCTAACGCGCCATCTTCGTCTAAGCCTAGATAGCCAGATCCATCTTCTTCCCGACCTTGCTGTAGGCGCTGTAAATATTGTAAAGTTTTGCACATAAACATCACTTCACCTTTCTGCTATCTCCAAGTGTTGCTATCCCATAATGCATCGTCGCCCCTCATAATCATTCTGAACGCGGCCCGGGATATTACCAAAAATTCAGTGATAGCCTCCCTGCTAGCTCTGGCTTGTACAGATTGTGTGACGCAGTGGATCACCGTGCCTAACGACGAGTCGACATAGAGAGCGCACAAGCTGACGGTGGGAGTGCGTATTGCCGTTCCCCGAAAACTGCAGCAACGGAAGTGCCGGTTGCGTCACTCAAAAATAAATAACAACCTTATGTTTTGTTCGAGCAGGAAGCGCAGTATGTAAACTGAAATGCAATATTAATAAAAATGTTTTATGGATTAAAATTACTTAGTGTAAAGAGCGTAATACATCGGTTGCGTCCGCCGCGCCATCTTTGCGACGTTGAATAACTTAACTTGAAAAATCGGCGCGCCGTAAATCCGTACAAAAAAAAAAAGAGTTTCATCACCATCAGCCTTACTATACCCACTGCCGCGCGAGGGCCTCTCCCATATTTCTCCAATTAACCCGGTTCTGTGCTAGCTGCATCCACTTGACCCCTGCGAACTTCTTAACCTCATCTGCCCACCTAACTTTCTGTCGCAGGAATGGCAATACGTGGTGGGAGTTCCGTAGTCTTACTGTATAATGAAAGCACGATCATCGACGAAAGAACGAAAACCTGTGCTAGGAGACGTAATACGTCAGCAGAGCATGGGATCTTCAGTCCTGTTTTTTGCTGACCACTGCTCCCTATATATAAGAAGCATTCATTGCACGACCTGGATACTTGGCAGCAGCGACGACAACTTGCAAGACGCCCCTAACACGCTCCCCTGCTTTTTTTTTGTGGGTTAGTGTTGATACACGCAATTTTTTTCTGAACCTTTTCTTTGTCATCGCTGCTGCCAAGTACAAGTACACTAGTATTTTTGTGTCAGCTAGAATGTCTGTAGATATTGCAAAACTAAAAGAGGAATTCCGTAATGAGCTCCTGAATTTTAAACAGGAATTTCAAAGAGAAAGAAAAACATTAGCTGAATCTACTTTACGCGGTCGGCGGAACAAATTACTCGAGGTGAAAAAGAAGAAGATGGAACTGACTAGCAACATTGATTATGTACATAAGGGCATTGAGAAATTAAAAAAAAATTTTGCGCCAGAAAATAGAAAAAAGCAAAACTCGAAGCTAAGGATCGAAAATCAGGAGCTCAACTACCGATACGCTTCGTTAGAACAGAGGTCACGAGACCTTGAGTTAGACGCGTTCAATGTGAACAGTACTTCCGAAATCACAACCTCGAAATTCAAGGTGTCCCGCAACATGAGGCTGAAAATGTTAATGTACTTCTGTCAAAACTTGGTGATGCAGTCAAAGAACAGCTATTACAGACTTGGATGTTGGGCCTTTGCACTGCGTTTCTACTCGAAACTCCTGCAAATCTAATATTGTTGTTAGATTCAAGTCCAAAGACAAGCGCGATTGGAGGCTGCACACGCCGAAAAATATGAGGCTGACTACCGAATATGTTGGACTGGATGGCAAGGCTCGATCAATATATGCCAATAAACACCTATCGCAGAAAACAAAAGAAAACTTCTTGGAGCTGCAGTAGCAAAGAAAAAGGAACTTGACTGGAAGTAGGCGCGGACAAAAAAAAGGGGGCTATTTACCCACAAAACTTGGGAATACAATATCATTTGTCTGTGCCAGCAGCTGCTTATGATGTAAAAACCAATCTTTTTTCGATTCTTAGACTAATATGGAAGAGACGGTATTTTTTATATCATGTGAGTCAAACCGCTTTCTAAGAAACAATGAGCGCGACAAATATTGGCATACGTCTGCTGCCCTTGAACATGCATTGCACTTTAAATAAAACGGATCAATTGAAAACTTTTTTGCCACGCCTTAAATCACATTTGGCGCATACATGTTGTCTGAAATACGGCATCGATTTCACAGGAACGTGATTCGAATTCTGCGATGTCATACATTATTTCGTAACCGAAGCTTGAAACGGGATTTGGGCGTCGCCGTTCTAGTCAAAGAAACCTATTCGTGTCATGTCGTATCAGAACACTGAGTGACCAGAATACTGAAAGAAATCATTTTCTTGTCAGATAATTTCTTATTTTGTATAGGAGGTGACTTAAACATTGACATGAGTGCTAACAGTTCTGCGCAACAAGAACTCGCAGTATTGGTTCGAGCCACTAGCTTCCAGAATGTCATAAATAGCCCAACGCACATAACGCGTGCATCTTCTACCATTA
This sequence comes from Amblyomma maculatum, assembly GCF_055883805.1. Lineage (NCBI taxonomy): Eukaryota > Metazoa > Arthropoda > Arachnida > Ixodida > Ixodidae > Amblyomma > Amblyomma maculatum. The sequence goes on from NC_139347.1 coordinate 78,230,999, forward strand.
TCGACCTGTATATCACGAATTATAATGTGCCTCTCTCCGCAGGACGTTTGGCAGCAGACTTCAGAGGCCATCTACCAGTTTTTCCGCGCTTGATACAAAATCCTGCCTAACACGTATCTTTAATCTTCATCGGCAGCTTAATTCACAGAAAAACCTTGAAACATTAAGGCGTTGTAGAGAGCAAGCAGACTGGAAAACTGTTTTCTTAAGCGCCAACTCGAATTTTGCCTATAGAGCTTTTTTGCGGATTTTTTTGCCGATCTATCATGAATTTTCTACTACTGGAACAAAAGTGTCGAAAAACGCTCGCAAGTCGTGGATGCCCCACTACTTCGAAGACTTGAAAGAAAAAAAGAAGTCCAGGATATTCGCGAAATCTATTAGGACTAAGCACACCGCACTATTGGTCCACTGTAAAGCATTTTGAAACTTTTTGAACAAAGAAAGCAGGACAGCTAGGACGGCTTACCACAACACCCTCTTTGATAGACAATTCGCTAATAGGCCTAAAGAAAAATTGAGGCGCAATAATCAACTTTTGAATAAAATTACTCATCCAAATAACAAGAAAAGCTTACCAGCAGATGGTAATGACCTTAATGGGTGTCGTTTGGCCGATGCTTTTAACTAATTTCTTACTAAAGCTGGGAGGGGGGGGGGGGGGGACATAAAATCCCAGAAACTTACTCTTGGAATTTTTGTAGATTTCTGTAGGGCACTTAACACACTTCTTTTTTTTAACACTTAATCACGACTTTCTTTGCTAAACTCGAACATTATGATATACGTGGCCACGCCCTCAACTTTCTCAAGTCATATGCACTCGTGATGCCAGTATGTTGTTATAAATAATTGCCGCTCCGACGTGCGACAAATTTCAAGTGGCGCGGCACAAAATAGCATTTTAAGTTCTATACTTTTATCATATATATTTAATAGATATCGTTAATACAAAAATATTATAAATTTATTATTTAACTGACAACACAAGTGTGTTCTGCTCCTCCATCGATGTTAATCAACTTACGAATTCCGCGAACAAAGTATTGACTTCTTTGAAGGAATGATCGTCTTTAAATTGTTTGACAGTAAACAAAAGAAAAAACATAATATTTCATGCTAAGGGCAAGCTAATCGGGAATCCGCGACCCCATATGTTTCGGCATCACACAAGTCGAATATGTTCCTTCATTCACAAGAGGCACAGTTCTTACGCATAAAATGTCATGGGATGCTCACATAAACAAGGTCTGCACTATGCTTTATGAATTCATAATTATAACCTCTCGCAATAAATATATTCCAACAACAACAACAAAACTTGACCTTTCATACGCATTTTTTTTTTTTCAGATATTTAGGATCCTGCTATATGGCATGGGGAAATACCACTACGTCCAATTTTTAAACGCTTTTTGTTCTCCAGAAGAAAATGCTACGAGTTATTAGACATTTCTCCAATGTCGCCCCAACTAGCCCCATACAAATTAAGTACAAATAATTCCAGTCCTTACGCTGTTCGAATACATGTTTGCTTGTTTCTATAAGAAGCAGATGGCACGAAGCCAGACATTTTTGTCCCGTACTGTGCAGCAGGTGCCACACAACACGTCCTGCTGCCACACAAGAAACCCTGAAATGTTTGAAGTACCCAGGTGTAGAACAAATTATCGTTTTGATATATATTAAAATATATACTGCCAATATGTTTGAATACTGTTCTTTACAGCAGCCTGAACAAAATGACCTCTTCTTTCCTCCGAAAAAAGCTCCCTGATTATTTTGTATTGATAAGACGTGCACCTGTTTACTGTTCATATTTTTTAATTCTTATTGTATAATAGTTTTTTCTCCTGTACCATAGCCCTATCTACATTTGCATCGCGTGAATGGTACGTTCTATACCGGATGAACAGCCACTGCTGTCATCGTCGACTTTTATGGGTGGCAAAGCCCGTCAAGCGGTCATTGCTACTTGCTTTTTCTCCATCACCCACGCTTTTCGAAACATAAAGTGGGGCATTCATTCATTCATTCACTAATTCATTCATTCATTCATTCATTCATTCATTCATTCATTCATTCATTCATTCATTCATTCATTCATCCATTCATTCATTCATTCATTCATCCATTCATTCAATTGTCTGTAAATATGTCAGTTTAAGACGGCATTAGAAAGCGTAACGAGGAGCTGTATTAAGTCCTATTCAATAGGCTTCAAAGACTAACATCAGCGTTTAATTTATGTGCCGTCTTTGCTGGAACTGATCAGACTGCGTATTTTGCTTCTCCCTCAAATGATGAAGCCAGTATAACCTCCCAGAATATGAAGATGCCACAAAAGGTGGGGACAAGTGCTCAGCTAAAACCATACCATATATTTCTAGCTTCAGGCAGGTATGAATTCTTCACGATATGACAGAGAAGTCGACCCTGCAGCCTGGACAACTTTTTTACAGACAGCATGCCAATTCCATACGTATTCTGGCAATATACCTGACACAACTGCAAAACAAAAAGTACTAATTCCACTGAAAACTTGTGCAAAAATGTCCCTTCAACGTAGTTTAAATACTTTCATGTTTCCATCCACCGGCGTACAAGTGACTTACGCCCTATGTATGCTGATAGGTGCCATTGTCCTCCAGCGAAGCGTCTCGAATATGGAAGCCATGGTGAATGGCATGCGGTGTCTGTCTTCCCATCGAGGTGCCCTGTGGCGGCCCACGACACTGTCGACTTCACGCTGCAACTTTTTCTGCTGCCCAGCAGGGTCGTTGGCGCAGATGAGCAGGTTCCACAGTATCGTGCTGCGGACAGTGTTCGTGGAAGCACCGTACAAGTTCACCGCGGTTCCCTCCAGGTAGCGCACTGCATTGCAGGATAGGTTCTTATTAGGTAGATAGGGCCTTTCATGGGTACCCACACTATTATCATCATTCTTGCTTTTTCTAAATATAGGACATGAGATAACATAGGTTTTGTGAAACAGAGAATGCCAAAGGCTTTTTCTGTTTCACAAATTGTGCTGAAAAAACTTTCCAAATGCGATCGCAAGCAGTGGTGCTTCGGAAGATACACTCCATATAATCTTTCCGCTGTTTTTGAGAGTCCTCATCAGTAAGACAGAAACACCAAACTTACAGCGGCCCATAATACTTAAGCGACAACGTCACTACTTCTAGTTATGATAAAATCATACAAAGCATGTTAGGATGGAAATTCAGTAACTGTTAGGTAGAAGTGACTGGGGGCATGAGATAAGGAAAGTTTTGCGATCAAAAACGCGCCGAAATAGAGGAAGCGAGAACAAGAACTTATACAGAGTTAATTATTATTCTTATTCTTCTAAAAAAAGATGGGCAGATTGATTGTTCGATTAAAAGCATCGATTGTTAAAAATGGCATAGCATTTTATTTAGGCAACTATTGCTTTTATTAGTAATACAATATAATAGCAGAAAATAAACAATCTACGCTATTGGTCAGGGACACTGCATTTCATGCTGTCGCCATAACTCACTTAAATAAACAGCAGCTTTGCTTTCTATCTGCAGGTGCTGCTGCATTCAGTCCAAGAGAAGCCTAGAGCCACGGTTTTCCTGAGATAATAGTTAAACTGTGGAAGAAACATGGCTACCAGCAGCCTCAAAGAGAGCAACAAATCTTGTTGATTCGGTTATTGAACGCCATTTGGTCGTTGCCTGACTGGAGCCGCTATACATTGTAGAATTTTCTCGTATTAACTAAAAACAAAACGCACTAATATCCCTCACGTTATTTTCTTTAATTTTTCTTTGACAAAAGTCAGTATGCTTAAAATAAACTTCAGTTTTCCGGTTATGGAGAACCAATTATTCTCAGTTGGAAAAGTGAAATAAAAAACAGATGACGCTTTCCGAGCAGCATGGCAGTGAGCTTGTAGGAAGTCACATTTTCGCACGGGGCTACTGGCGCGGTCCGGCATAACAAAGTAGGCATGACAACATCGCCTGTAACCAGCTCGACCTTTCTGCTCACTGGAATGGTAGAGGTTTTTCACAGTAGCTGTTTCTCCGAACTGTTGGGCGCGTGCAAGGGCGTTGGCAACATGTTGTGCCAAGGTAACACAAAAGTTTTTCCACTGAGCAGCTAAAAATTGCTGTCTACGGCTGCTTGGGCGCCTAAAAATATGAAATAATATTATGATCTGTTAGAACCGTGTGTCTGGCTTACGGCTTTCCTTCACTGTGTGCCCTTTACGTAACCCCTGCAGTTCGCTGATGAAAATTCCTTGTGACTTCAAGTGAGGGTAGAATATTGGAAAGGTACTTGCCGGTGGACCTACAGAATTTGGCTGCTTGTTACAAGGCTGCTAATGGAACGGCAAACATTATCGCGTATGGCCTATAGCGACGCAGACGCTGCATATATAGAGTTCTCGGCTGTCTCGCTGGCGGCTGGTTCGCACAGTGGAACTCGAACTTCCGCTTCAGAAAGCTTACATAAGAGACTCTCCTAAATTGTTTTCTTCCTCCATGGCACGACATCAGACGCATGCAAGAAATTGCAGACCGCTAAGTTCCACAACGTAGCCAAGCGTCGTCTACCATTGCAGCGGCGTCTGCGCGCAGTAAGTCAGCGCCTTATTAACACCCTTCTTTAGTCAGGCAGGTTTTTCCACAACTTGTCATGACAGTGAGAACTTTTGTAGACGTAACAGATTACTTTGAACAAGAAAGCATGTATAACTGTCAGAAAAGCATTGCTTCATGTTGATTCGGCGTAGTACAATTGCTGCCGTTATCTCGTGAGCCGCATCACGCAAAGCTGTCCAGCTTATCCTGAATTTTGGTCCCGCTCATCCTTTCTTTCCTTTGCAACTCGGATTTTTTTTTTTTTTTCCTGTAAAGCATTTGCTAATTTCATAGCTTCTTCTGTAAGTGAAGTACGGAGTAGCAGGTCGCAAGCAATGCATTCTACACCCGTTTGCTAGATTCAGATAAATAGATTCGTCTTGGTGGCAACTAGATAAACGCGACAAGAGTCTATGCATGCCACTCTCGTATCTCAGTCATGCGGTAATTTTGTTCGCTTAATGCGAGAATAAATATTCAGAAATGAACTATACCCACTAGGGATTTTTGTTGCTTCACGGCCCGGCTGCTTAAGCTGACAATCTGATTGTTTCCTTTAAATGCAATAAAAGTATTTTATATTTCGAATACTACTCTGAATTCGACCATGCTTGCATTAATTCCCGATATTTAAACCAGGCGCGGTGAATAAATAAAAACAGCATGAACTCCAAGCGACACTTTCTGTAGATTAATACCGCACATAAATCAACGGAAAGACCCGATACCTCAGCTATAGGAAATATAATCAGGAATGCGGTCATGCTCTTTTATGGAAGTCACCAAGCATGCTGCGCTGACGTACGATTTCCGAATCGGACTAGGAATAGTCCAATTTGGCAGAGCCACAGAATTAAGAATAGTCACTTTTTCCATATTCCAAACACTGGTATAACCAACCCCGATGGCTGCCTAAAAATCTCTAATTGCAACTAGGCGCGTGTCTGTAATGAGTGAACAGATAACAGTTAGAGCTTAGTTAATACCTTCCCTACCAATATTGAAAAGAAAAAGCGCGTTGTTGAGCTAGTTGGTGATGGTTTATATCAGGTTAAATGGGCGAAAGCATACGGACGTAAAGAAGGCAACCGATAAAGCTTTTGTGAGTGGGGCACAGTCACGTTACCTTTTTGTGCCCGTGTGTCTTCGCGGGGACAATATTTTATTGCGATGGCTTGCACGATAAAGTTGGAGCTAAGTCCAGACTTAAACGGTCCAGACTTAAACGAGCCGAACGCTTCGGTTCGGCTCGTGTTTACCAGAGTTGCTTCCCTGAACGCCCTCAGCAACTACTTGGGGCATTTTTGCTCGTAACGCAATCTTAAGCCACAAAAAGCAATGGCACGGATTTTGCACAGTGCAAGATTGACCGAATGTTTACATCTTACGGCGAGGACAGGGCCAGCACATCCCTGTATTTTCCTAATTTCTCTACTTAGGTACCGGGCGTCCTTGTGTCTTAACTAAGACGGCCTAGAGTCGTAACCGTACAAGCGACTTATCCAAGTCAGGACTGAAGCCCAATCTTGACTTCAGTCTTAAGCGGCCATGCTAGCGGCCTATCCTTTAGACTCCAGTTAAGTCTGGACTTAGCTAAGACAGTCTTAAGATCGTTTCGTGCAAGCGGGCCAAGCGGTTGCGTGGTCTTGGCGGAGGCCACGCTTGACCTAGGAGGAGGAGGAGGAGGAGGAGAGAAGAAGAAGAAGAAGAAGAAGAAGAAGAAGAAGAAGAAGAAGAAGAAGAAGAAGAAGAAGAAGAAGAAGAAGAGAAGAAGAAGAAGAAGAAGAAGAAGAAGAAGAAGAAGAAGAAGAAGAAGAAGAAGAAGAAGAAGAAGAAGAAGAAGAAGAAGAAGAAGAAGAAGAAGAAGAAGAAGAAGAAGAAGAAGAAGAAGAAGAGGAAGAAGAAGAAGAAGAAGAAGAAGAAGAAGAAGAAGAAGAAGAAGAAGAAGAAGAAGAAGAAGAAGAAGAAGAAGAAGAAGAAGAAGAAGAAGAAGAAGAAGAAGAAGAAGAAGAAGAAGAAGAAGAAGAAGAAGAAGAAGAAGAAGAAGAAGAAGAGAAGAAGAAGACGACTGGTAACTTGCGCTCTGGCGTCATACTCTTAAAGGATGAGCTCAAGTGTTCCCAATAATGCAGCACCTTGCACTAATAGGGCGTGATAGGGGAATAATATTGCAGGCAAAAGAAGCTTCCGCCGTTGCTGTCGCAATTCAACTAGGGTTAACCCGAGTTAAGCCACACCTAATTTTGTTTTGTCCTGTTTTGTGATTTCTGCTTGGCCTGCTATGAATACGCTGTATAAGAGCGTCATCCAAGTAAGTCATAAAGCCTGTTTTTAAAAGTTATTGCTGGGCTTCTCTGGACATATAGTAAAGGTTACTGCCCTTGACTCGGAAGTGAGTTGTCAGGTTTTCTTAAAAGACGAGTGGCTTCGCAATTGTTTCACTATTACCTCATTGACGTGCTTCCTAGACAACAATGTATATTTTTTTCGGGCTGTTCGTCGTTATGTGTACACTACCAAGATTGTTCATGTTGACGCAGACAATTTGATAATACGTTCACAGCTCTAAAAAGAAAATCAATAAGAAAACTGATACAAAACAAAAATAGAAGCATATTACGGGAAGCCTAGGACGCGGAATAATACTAAGTAGCTTCATCTATGGGCGATCAATAATATAATAATTTCCATTTTTCATAGCAATAAGCACTGCTTTAAATTCAAACAGATAGTTTTAAAACACGTGCAGAGTAATTCAAGAGAATTTCCCTTGATTTCTCTCTAACTGTAAGTGAAAGTTGAGAACACCTTTTTAAATTTTATTTGAATGAGTATCTAAAAGAGTTTCTTGAGCCTTCCAGGCACTTTAATCATAAAATGTTCGCGAGAAAGACAAGCAAGTGCGGCGGAAAACCTAATAAAGGGGGCTGAGGTATCAAGTATCGGATACGTCAGAGTACGCAGAATAAGGGTAAAGGAAATCAAAAATAAGATATGCTTTCCTAATAAAAAGTCTTAATAAAAAGTCGTTGAAACCTTATTCTCTATTTGTTCACACAAAGCAACTGTTACATAAAAACGACAACATAAACAGATAAGCAGAATATCAGCTTTACGACTATCTCCACAGTTTCGCTTGAAACACATCATCGATCCACACAGCAAACCGTTGATTCTAACGGCCCACATATTGACCTAATGCTTAGTTTTGCTTATATATCCACCAAAATACGTATCTCCTCGCCCGACTACTTACTTACCTTTCACCTATACAGTGTTTCAAGGTTCATTCAACCAGCGGAAGCACTATAATAGCCTTTGCTTCCGTCCCCTATACAGAAGTGAATATCATACTTCTTTCTGTCTATTTATTCACTCAATGTTCTTCAATTTCGAGAGCCCGCTTACGTCCATTGCATTATTAATTGGCACACTGTGCAAAGTGAAGCAGCCGTCCGTTCCGCAGTGCGATGTGAGTAAAAATCGAGGAGAACGCGTGCTGAAATTGCACGCTGATCGTGTGAGAGAAGAGAAAGGCAGCTGCAAAAGAAAATTCAAAAATCTTGAAAAGAACCTGGAGTGGTGCCAAATGAAAGAGCAAACAGAGATCCAGAGTAGATGAGCGCCAATTGCAAGTTATATAAATTTTCACTAAGTGGATAATGGATTGCGGCGGGAAATGTACACATACTAAAAATTTTAGAAGCACTCACTTGTACCTTTCCTTGCCTCCGCGATCATTAAGCAACGAAGATCACATTGTTTTTTGTACTTTTGTTTTCATTGAAACTTTTTCAGAAAGCATGAAACAGGCTAACTCGCTAGGCCAACAAACAAAAACAGCAGTAGTAATTTTTCATCGACATCATTGAATCTAAGGAAGCTAGGCTGAGTTAAACTACCGAAACAACAATCACTTACGACAGTAATGGAACTTGGCTCCTTTTTCTTCAATCTTCCTCATGTATCCGTCAATGAAGTCTCTTTCCATATAGAGGTCCATGTTTCCCTCTCGTCCTTTTACTTCGTCTCTGTGTAACAGGCAAAAGTTTTCACATTGATCGCACATATAGGCCGGGTGTGTAAGGGCGAAGTCTGTTGCTTGTGTGAAGGATGTTGTACGAGCACACGGCATATATTTTCTTTTTATTCATGAAACTTGCCCAAATCAACTTGTAGATAGAACCGTCACGTGCTAACGGCCTGTGCGCAAAGCAGGCAAGCGGATCATTATAGAAAAGGGCTTAAGGAACAATCACTATGACGCACGTCATGGCAGTGGCCAGTTAAGGAAGTGCAGCGTTACAAACATCGACACAACACTTTAACTGTGCAAGCAGCCATCAACCTCCTTACATCCCATCCAATCGAAATGCAGCACAAATATACGCAATCCAATTCATAGAGTAGCTATTTGTTTCCTTCTGTTTTTATTATTAGTTGCGTACTCGCCAGGATCCGCGGAAAATGACAATTGTGTGAGGTTCTTTTAACGGGAATCTGTGCTTTCAACGGCGCTTCATTTGAGACGTGAAGGTCTCAAGTGACGTGAAAAATAGCGTAACAGTATGCTACCAGTCGTCGTTTGCCGAACCGACAGTGACGTCCTGCTTCTGCACTTGTTCTTACATTTACTGTTGCGAGTCGCTGATTCTCAGTCACACTGGGCTAATCAGAGAGTCTGGGTCCAGTGGCAAGAAAAATATGCCCAAATTTTGCCATTCCACTCTAAATCATTTTTGTTTCTTCTGAAGGAATGTCCACATAACCACAATATCCAATACAATTTTTTTAAATAAAAGAAACCAAGAAATGGCCTGAATATCTCTCAAAGGAAGCACACAGCGAGACTCTCCGTCCACTTACCTCACGAGTTTGGCGAACTCTCTGAAGAGGTAACTCGTAATGCTCGTTCGTGTCTTTGGGATATACACACTTAAGGCACGAATTGCTGGCAGAAAATCAACCATGGACAGGAAGCTTGAGTAGCGTAAAAAGCTAGTGAGAAGATCTTCGATGAAGCGGCCCTTCGGGTCATTTAGCTCGTATCGCTGGCCGAACACCAATGCTGAGATATTGTTGGCAACACTGGCAGCGAGTGTCTGGCCCACAATCATGGGCTGCCCTTTGCCTGAGAATAAGAGCTCAGTGAAGCATTGCACTTCTTCCTGCATATCCGAAGACAGAACGCATGCAAAACCCGTGTCAGAAATTTAGGCATTGTGTAAGCCAACTACAAAACTAATAATTGTGCAGCATGATGTTCACTGGTATGGAAACAAAAATCAGAGAGCACTTCAGAATTTGCGCTGGAGAAATTCAAAAGCCCGAGCGTTGCTTCTGCGCAAGGTATGTCGTGTAGAGCTTGTAGAACTTTTTCTAACAAGGCCGGGGCTCATGACGGGCAGTGAGAATTTTCTTTTCTTGGCGCGCGTTCATTGCAGTAGTATTGCAGCGCAGTATGCTAATAGTAGCCGCGGGGCTAAACGATGTCCTAAATGGTGACGCTGCAGGAGTGGTGGAAAGTTTAGCTAAGGGAGTTGACGAGATCAGGGAGATAGCACAGCAGATGCAGATAGTTGTATGCACAGTACCAGAGGTGCTAGGATTGAACGGAAAGATGGAAAAGGACGTGGTGACAGTTAATCAGGACATAAGAAAGTTAAGCCTGGAGAAGAGTTTCGAAATGGTTGAGGTAAACAGGGAGGTACACAAAGCAGGTTTTGGCAGGGCTTTTCAGCGAGATCGCATTCATTTTAACAGAAGGTTGGGAGCAGAGATCGGCTGGCGCCTGGCAGGCAGGGCTGTAGCTTTTTTAGGGGGTCCGCGAGGACTCCGTGCACAAAGGTAGTTAGAAGTGAAGCATAAGAAAGTGTAATAATGGAGGCTGAGCCCCCAAAGATGGCAAAGAGTATGTCGAGAAAGAAAAGTACAAAAATGAAATTTAACACTAGGATCAGCTACACAAACATGCAAGGAGGTAGAAAAAGAGCGAAATGGCTAGAGATAGAACAGCAGTTGAAGGATGACAAAATAGGTGTGTACGCTCTTTGCGAGACTCATTTCAGAGATCTAGAAGATCCGCCGTTTATAGAAGGCAACGTCTGGGAAGGGTGCAAATAACGAGAACGTAAAAAAAAGGGTGGAGGGGTAGGTATGTTGATACACCAGGGAACAAATTGGCAAAGAATTAAATCATCTTGTGAAGAACATATCTGGGTTTCAGGAACAATTGCCGGCATAAGGACATGGCTAGGGGTAGTTTATTTAGGAACAGGACATCAATGCAGGCAAGAAAACAGGGATCTTGTTGAATGTCTCAGTGACGATATAAGCCAGTTTGGAAACGGGGCCAATATTATTCTACTGGGGGACATGAACGGCCACATCGACGATCTGGATGGATACACAGATTGTAACGGGAAACTAATGCTAGATTTCTGTGAGCGACACGATCTAGTTATAGTAAATAGAGAAACAAAATGTGAAGGCCAATTCATGTGGGAATTCCGCAACAGGCAGACGACCATTGACTATTGTCTAATGTCGCAGGAAATTTATAGCAAGGTAACAAAAATGGCAATAGACGAAGAAGGGGAGTGTAGTCTGGGAAGTGATCATAAACGTATTAGTCTGCAGATGGGGCCCTTGATGAAAAGAGAAATGGAACTTAGACAAAACATAAACGCAAAATTAAACGACGATCAAATAGCGCAGATAGCAGCAGACATAGAGGAAGCAATGGAGAAAAGCCCCGTGGAAGACTCGGATTATGAACAGGTAGAACTACTCATAAGGAGGAAAATTCAGGAGGTTAAAGTAGCAAACCACTGGAATGGAAAGAGGAAGCCACGGAGCTGGTGGAATAAGGAAACCAGGGAAGCTATTGAACAACGACGGACTGCTTCAAGGGAACACCGAATGGCAAAGAAAGCACAGGTATCTCAGGATGAAATCGACCAAAAATGGGGATCATATCGACAAAAGAAACTTCAAGTGCAGGCCCTCGTCCAAAGTAAAATAAGACAGTCCACCGATCACTAGATGGCTGATATACACGATGCCTCTAGAGGCGGAGCAAGAAAATTCTGGAACCATATAAGCTGGCTAGGAAAGAAGAATCAAAGAAAGCAGGATCGGATTCAAGATAACGAGGGAAATTGTTTAAAGGGAGATAACGCAGTGAACTACATTACATCAGTTATAGCCGAGTCATTTAAGAGCGACGATAGGGTAATCTCCGCAAATCAGGAAGCAACACAAGGTAGCAGAATACAAAGCAGCTTAGAACTGACCAATCTAAACTGGAAAAAGGCAGAAAAAAAAATATTCCTAAAAACACATCTACAGGAATAGATGGAATTCCGATCAAGCTGATTAATGAACTCAGTCCAAAAAGTAAGGAAACGTTGTTAAAAGCTCTGGAAACGTCATAACAAATAAGCAAATTCCGGACAGCTGGCGGCAGAGTAAAATGAATTGATTTACAAAGGGAAAGGAGACAGGATGCACATAAAATCCTACAGGCCGATTACCATAACATCTGTTATGTACAGGTTGGCCATGCAGGCGGTGAAATTAAAGGTGCAAGCATGGGTTGAAAGTAACAAGATACTCGGAGAACTTCAGAACGGCTTTAGAAATGGTAGGCGCTTAGATGATAGCCTGTTCGTGCTTACCCAATGCATCGAAATATCTAGAGTAGAAAATAGACCTTTGTATTTAGCCTTCCTGGACATAAACGGGGCGTACGACAACGTAAGCAGGGAACTCCTGTGGAACATATTAAAAGAAGAAGGTATCGGTTATGAGATAATAGAGTTCCTACAGGAAATATACTGGGGTAACAAAGTAGAAATTACGTGGGAAGGGATAAGAAGTACGGAGGATAGCAAAGTATGCAAAGGATTAAGACAAGGCTGTCCTCTATCACCGGTGCTGTTCATGCTTTATATGATAAACCTGGAACGGAGGATACAAGACAGTTACCTAGGTTTTAACCTGTCATATAGATTAGATGGAAAGGCGGTAGAGCAGCGCCTCCCCGGTTTGATGAATGCAGACGATATTGTGCTGCTAGCTGAGAGTCTGGAAGAATTGCAAACTCTAGTTAAGTATTGCGGAGACGAAGGGAACGCTCTGGGCTTCAGTTTCAGCGCAGTTAAGTCAGGTCTGATGATTTTCAACGGCTCAACTGATCAGGGTCTTAAAATACAAGGCCTTGAAATACCTAGAGTAGCAGAATATAAATATCTGGGGGTATGGGTAAACGAAGGACTGCCATACATTGGAAAGCATGAGCAATCACTTTAAGCCAAAGGGCGAAGGAATGCCGGGATAATGAAGCATAAGGCATTGTGGGGATACAATAGGTATGAGGTTTTGAGGGGTATTTGGAAAGGAATTATGGTGCCCGGACTTACTTTCGGAAATGCGCTTTTGTGCCTAAAATCAGAGGTACAGTCGACATTAGAAACAAATCAGAGATCCATTGGACGATTAGCACTAGGTGCCCACGGCAAAACTACAAATGAGGCGGTACAGGGAGATATGGGCTGGGCATCTTTCGAAGTACGGGAAGCTCAGAGTAAAATATTATATGAGGAACGCCTGAGGAAACTGAACAGTAGCAGATGGGCAGCTAAAGTATTTAAATACCTGTACTTAAAAAGCGTTCACTCCCAATGGAGGAAAAGAACTATGAAACTAACTAGTAAGTAAGCTAGTCACAAGGACGGAGAAATAAAGAGCATTAAGCAACAGGTGAAAAACACAGAAGGTAAAAATTGGATAAATTCGAGGGAAAAGAAACATAGTGTGGAATTATACCGAAAGTGGAAAATGCAGATCAGGAAGGAAGATTTCTTTGATAACTCAAGAGGCAGTGCCCTACTTTTTGAAGCTAGATCAGGGTGCCTTAGAACACGCAGCTACAAAAAGAAATTTAACAAAGGAGATGACGCATGTGCTGTATGTGGAAACTCCAGTGAAACAACTGACCATATTATACTCGAATGTAATGGTATCCATCCGGAAGTTGGTGCAGGCGCAATCACTGTTCCTGAAGCTCTGGGGTTTAGAGATAACAGGGGCCGGGTGAATAAACCGGCGGTGGAAACTAGCAAAAAACGACTGGAAGATTGGTGGCTTAAAAGCAGAGAAGTGACATAATGTTAGTAATGTAGGAACAAAATTTAATAAATAGAATGATGGTTTAGTTAACCATTCTAAATCAATAAGTAAGATATAGGGAGAAAATGGAGCATGATAGCTACTGCTACTACCCCGTTTCAAAGGAGACGCTACTATATTCCATCCATCCATCCAGTATATTTAATTATAATTGGTTTGCAATAAAGGAAAGAAACATATCTGTCCCACTTTCTCCGGCAAGCGTGAGTTTGGACGGTACACCGTCGCTCCTGTAGCGTGGCGTTCCTTGGCGCGCGTTCAGGTATGGGACTGCAGATGGCAGGAACGTTTGACAAAACACGTCTCACGGAATCTCGCGAATAGATATCGCGAACAGATCTCGCGCACGAGAGATTTTGACTATCAGCCAAGTTTTCGCCTTAAAACTCCCTTGGAGCCCTTGTCCATGACTGCCAATTTGGGAATTTTTGTGTAACAGCGAATGCTTTTTAGGCATTACATTCCTTTTGTCCTAAACCCTGCGCCGGGAAGGGAACCTTGAATATGCAGCAAACAAGTGAGCCGTGGTAGGCTTTGTTAAACATCAGTAATATTTCATTCCTCTGTGTTAAGGGCTTTCAAATTATGTACCACGCATAACGATTTCCTAAAAGCCAGTGGTAAATTTTATTGCGAAAGCAATAGTACTCTAGGTTTCGAGCCTTCAGCGTGGCGCGGCCGCACCCACCTGACGATGTGACGTCACACCCCACGTGACACTAGGGTGAGAGCTGGGCTACCAACTCAAGCGGTCGGCGTAGCGCGGCCGCACCCACGTGACGCTGTGACATCACACCCCACATAACACTAGGGTGAGAGCTGGGCTACGAGATGAAGCGATCGGCGTAGCGGCGTCGCAGCCATGGCGCAGCGAGTGACGTCACAACGCACGTGACCCAAAAGCGGTCGGCGTGGCGCGCTAGCAGCGCAGCTGGTACTCACGTGATACGTAACGTCATGCACGTTCATACGGCTTGGTTAAAGCGGGGCTTTATATGTGGGCTGGCAGGAGCTGCCAACTTGGGTCTCTCGTTTTAGATGGGACGGTTATGACAGAATCAGCCTGCTAGGACCCTGGCATTCACGTTACCCCTATAGGCCACTATGGCACGTTCATACGGGTTGGTTAAAGCGGGGTTTTATATGTGGGCTGAGGAAGAAGAAAAACAGAAGATGGAACGCTTGGTCACACGCAGCTAATGCTTTCGCTCAATATTTGGTTCAGCAGCGTTGAACCCTTGATGTTTTGTTTTTGTTTTTGCACAGATACTTTTTAAATGGAATCTTAGCTCAGGAGGCGCATAACATTTTGCTTCGTTGGATGTTTAGTCAAGCTAGCGTTAACAGCTAACACAACCTGCTACGCCCTCCTTCCCTTGGACTCCAATTCCTTACCCTAGCGACCATCGGTTCTCCTTTCTTTGCAGCAAATGTCCTGACCATGCCCATTTGTTCTTTCTTGATTTGCAATAGGATGTTATTGACTTGAGTTATTTCGCTGACTCACTCTGTATGCTTCCGATCTCTTAACGTTGCGCCTACCATTTTTTCTTCCATATCTCTCTGCATTGTCCTCAACTCAAGTGAAACTCTCTTCGTTAACCTCTTTGTTTCAGCCCCATAGGTGAGTATAGGTAAGATGCAACTGTATAAGTTTTTTTCTTGACCATATCAATAAGCTGTTAGTCAAATCTGCGAGTTACGTGCCAAATTCACTTCATCATAATCTTATTATCCTGACTATTTTGCTCTCATAGCCCAGATCTGCGGTTACTACCTATTCTAAGCAAAACTATTCGCCTACCATTTTCAGTGCTTCGCTACATTCTAAACTTATGTTCCTTCTCAAAACTGCTCAACATTAGCTTAGTCTTCTGCATATTAATTTTGAGGGTACCTTTCTCCTTTTCCTGTCTAGGTTACCGATCTTTATATGCAATTCATCCCCTGCGTTACTGAGCAAGGCAATGTCATCAGCGAATCACAAATTACTGAAGTGTTTTACATCTACCTTTATGCCTAACTGCTCCCATTCCAAGTATCTGAATACTTCCTCTGAGCAAGCTGTGAATCGCACTGGTGAGATCGTGTCTCCTTGCCTAACACCTTTCTTTATAGGAATCTTGTTACTTTGTTACTTTCTTGATGCAGAACTATGGTTGCTGTGCTGCCCCTATATATATATATATATATATATATATATATATATATATATATATATATATATATATATATATATATATATATATATATATATATATATATATATATATATGCCGATAAAATGAAGGGGAAATGAGGGTGCTCGTTATAATACATGAAGGAAAGAAGCCAACAGTCGGCGAGACCAAGGAAAGCATTGGGAATTGTACTTTGTCTTTTCTTTTTTTTTAATTTTTACTTGATACTCACATAAATTAGTAACATAATGTGTTTAGGGGTTCGGTTCCCACCATGGGCACGTTGTTTTTCCTTCTACTTTTTATTATTCTTCCCCTAAACACATTATATTACTAATTTATGTGATTATTAAGTAAAAATTAAAAAAAAAAGACAAAGTACAATCCCCAATGCTTTCCTTGGCCTCGCCGACTGTTGGCTTCTTTCCTTCATGTATTATAACGAGCACCCTCATTTCCCCTTCATTTTATCGGCTTCTAGGTCACGGTGGTCTCGGTTCTGGCAGTCTTGAAGCCTTAGGGTAGCGTAAGAGGGTTCTAGCACAGCTTTCGCCCTCTCTCTTGATCACGTTCTACGTGACGCTGGCGGTAAGACAGGACGTTTCACGTCCACCGCTATAGTTGAGGGTGGCGCTGGTGAACACTCTCAAGGTTCGTATACAGACAACATTAATACCCAAGAAAGTAGCAGGGGGGACTGCGGCCGATGTAGCTCAGTTGGAAGAGCACCGGACGCGACATTCGAAGGTCGTGGGTTCGATTCCCACCATCGGCACGTTGTTTTTCCTTCTATTTTGTGTATATTTATCTTTCCCCTAAACACATTAGTTACTAATTTATGTGATTATCGAGCAAAAATTAAAAAAAAAGACAAAGTACAATCCCCAATGCTTTCCTTGGCCTCGCCGACTGTTGGCTTCTTTCCTTCATGTATTATAACGAGCACCCTCATTTCCCCTTCATTTTATCGGCTTCTAGGTCACGGTGGTCTCGGTTCTGGCAGTCTTGAAGCCTTAGGGTAGCGTAAGAGGGTTCTAGCACAGCTTTCGCCCTCTCTCTTGATCACGTTCTACGTGACGCTGGCGGTAAGACAGGACGTTTCACGTCCACCGCTATAGTTGAGGGTGGCGCTGGTGAACACTCTCAAGGTTCGTATACAGACAACATTAATACCCAAGAAAGTAGCAGGGGGGACTGCGGCCGATGTAGCTCAGTTGGAAGAGCACCGGACGCGACATTCGAAGGTCGTGGGTTCGATTCCCACCATCGGCATGTTGTTTTTCCTTCTATTTTGTGTATATTTATCTTTCCCCTAAACACATTAGTTACTAATTTATGTGATTATCGAGCAAAAATTAAAAAAAAAAGACAAAGTACAATCCCCAATGCTTTCCTTGGCCTCGCCGTCTGTTGGCTTCTTTCTTTCGTATATATATATATATATATATATATATATATATATATATATATATATATATATTATTACGGGCGAAGAAGAAGTAGCGGACAATGGCGTGGGCAGGCGCGCTCGCGCTAGGTCCGCCATCATGCATTAACCGTCATCTACCATTGCCATCGGTCATGTTCCGTCTCCTTTCATCATTGGCTTGCCGCCCCGCAACAATATATATATATATATATATATATATATATATATATATATATATATATATATATATATATATATATATATATATTCTTTATTGCCTGTTTTGAGTTCACATCAATTCAAAAAAGATCCACGATAATGGTAAAACTCGCAACAACCAGACTTCGGCTGTCACGAAAGGTTTAAAATTTTTTGAGGACAGCCAGTTCATCGAGCACACTGATCCAGTCAGGTGGATCAGAAAGCACCCGATACGTTTCTCTAAGGAGCAGCACACTCTCGATAAAGTTCTCGCGTACAGAACGCGTGTTGACATCTGCATGTTGCACTTGCATCCTTGTTTTCCACAGGCTGTGGAGGCTCAGGACCATGACTAAATCCAAAGGAATACCCTCACTCTCGACTGGAAGGAACCGTATGCCATACGGATCTAACGGAAGGTCTTTCTTTAGTGTTCTCTGGAGAACATCCCAGTGAAAGACTGGGTCCCAGCAATCCAGAAAGACGTGCTCGATTGTCTCTGGTTTTTTGCAAAGGAGACAGTCTGTTGTCCAGGGAACGAATAAGCCTCTTTCATGTAACCAGGTTTTAACAGGTAATGTGTTGGAATGTAGCTTAAAGAAGAACGTTTTAACTGAAGGCCTAACTGGCATCTTTTTCACACGCTTTAAGACATCCTGTCCGGGGCCTCCACGGTGTGGTGCACGGTAGATCGGCAACGGTATCATCACATCCAGAAGATCATTGTACAGCTTCTTCTTACACACTTTGCTCAAGTATTCCATTGAAAAACGCGCATGCAACATTCTGAATATATATATATATTACATATATCTTCCAGCACTTTCACGAACGGCTCGTCTACACTCTCATTTCGTAATGCCTGTATGACCGCCGAGGTGTCTACTGAGCAAAATGCTTTTTCGTAATCAATGACTGCTATGTATAGGGGCTGGTTGCATTCTGCGCATTTTTCTATCACCCGGTTGACAGCATGAATATGATCGATAGTAGAATACTCTTTCCGAAAACCGCTTCATCATTTGGTTGATTGAATAACGTCTAAGGTTGCCCCCATAAATTTCGCGATTACATTATTAAATACTTAGCAAACAGCTTACGTAAAAGACAGAAAGCTGATTGGTAGGTAATTTTTCAAGTCCTTGGCGTCCCTTTTCTTATCAATGAAGATAGTGTTGGCGCTCTTTTGTTATCCGCCGATGTCACCAGTTATTGCATGAGCCGTGTGGTCAGTTTTTCTACCAAAGAATTCCCCCGGTCCTTCAACAAATTTATAATTTCCGGAGCCTCCTCAGCTGCCTTCTCCTATTTCATAGATTATAAAGCTTCCCACTAGGTCGGCGACGTGGGAGGCTACAGACCCTGGTCTATGTTTAAATAATATGGGCGGGGCGAACTATTGTTTAAACTCTCATAATTAGCATAGTAAATGCCACCTGATTGTTTATTTACGGCCAAGTTAGACGCCGTTAACATACGATTGCTCGGGGGTTTTTATGATAAGGAAAACAAGGTTTCTTACTTGAATATGCTCCTCCATTGGTTTCTTTGCAAACCCCAGGTTTCTCAGAACGTGAAAACAGTACCTCCGGTTCACTTGCCATGGTTCGCCGTTCATAGTTAAAATACCTGTTTGAAAAAATATAGACACCGTCAGCTGCATATCCTTTTTTGGAAAAAAAAAATGAACTGCAAATGGTAGAACTGTAGAAAAATTTTAAACCTCTAACTCCGAGGTAACGAAAAATGAAATCGTCGGGTCGATACAGCACATCGGGGTTGGCCAGTCCTTCCCGGATGGAAGTCAGGTCGTTTAGCACTACCACTTCCTTGCTTCCGAGGCGCAATCTATAGACGAGTGTGGGGAAAACAGTGGAGTAGTCAGTGACCTGTTTCCTGCGGAATGAAATGATCTTTCACTGACTGTAGAGTATCTACTTTAACGAACTGTACCAGCAAACATTATCAATGGAGCTCTGTTTGTTTATTGAGCTAAATAAAGAGCAAAATCGGAACCTCCCTTCTTTCTTTGGCTAATCTGCTATGCATAAAACGATGCCGCGTCCGTACGCCTAAATCACAAATCTATTGTACCACAAAAACAAGGCTTACGTTGGTGATTAGGCAGTTTATAAATTTTTTGCAATGTTTACTACTGTTTAAAAAGTGCTGGAAAGTTTGCAGCGGGTCAGTTTAGAGTTGTTTTAGGACTTTCTAAACTGCGCTGTGTTCCCAGAGGAGCACTGATGCGGTCTCTAGTTCGATCCAAAATCATTTGCCCCTTCAAGGTTAATGCATGTTCCAATCTGCCATTCTGTGTAACACTTTAAGGTATTCACTGGGAGAAATTCACCGTCAGTTTAATGCAAACACCTAAACGAAAAGACTGTATCTGGTTAAGAATCCAAGTATAAGTCAAGTGAAAAATGTATCTATATCATTCGAATAATCATCTCCCGTACAGTGCATGGTTCTAAGCAGCACTATATTATTCGAATGTAGTACATTAGGATACTTTGAATAATTATCAAGCATTCAAAGCGGCGTTAAAAATCTTCCTTGCAGTTTTACACATCAAAACTAGCATACCAATGGTGAGGTGATTGGTACGGAGATTAAATTAACCTTACGTAAATCGCCGCAATGGATTTGTTTTCTTTATTTTCCTTCGGGAGCATTCAGCGACACTTTTAAAACGACATTTCTAAAACACTGTTTAATACGACGGACCATTTTCTCTACTATACTGAGAACAGTTGTGCAGCCAAATTCGAAGCATTTACCTGAAAATTGGCCCGTATTCCTCGCTTAACTCTTTAAAAATGATATGAAATGGTCTCCTTATGAACGGTATGTAGCCCAATAACGGGATGCCCTTGGGCCCAGGTGGCAGCCGCGTTCGCTTTTTGCTGCCTCTTCCGGACAGTATGTGTTTCAGCGCCAAGAATCCAGCAAGTGCGGTTGCCCACAAGGCGAAAACTACAGTCCAATGTGTCTGGAAAAGCATCATGTAAAGACGTTATGCCACTTTCGTAGTTTGTTACGCGCGCTCAAGTAAATTTGTCCACAAGGCTAGAACTGCAGCCGAGTGTGTCTGGAAAATCTTCATGTAAACAAGTTACGGCACTTTCGTAACGTGTATTACCCGCGCTCAGGTAAATTTGTTTATGATATGAATGCAGCTTATCAAACTTCTTATGTATACTACATGCACACAGTTCGCCGGATTGTAGGGGCTTATACTTGATGTAGTACATGCACTGTATGTATCCACATGAAGATCGGAGGCAACACGTCTTTCGTAAGCACTACTGTTATTAAAATACTTCCACAAAAACAGTCATTAGGCAGCACAATGCTGGCCATATCATACAGTATAGTGACGGCCGTGAATTCTAGAAGTATCAAGTCATGCATATATGCCCAGGTATTTTCGAACATCGTGACATAAAACAGGAGAACGGCGAATTTTATTGATTCTTAAAGCCTAACATCTTACGAAACCCTTTACTGTGTAATAGGGCGTTTATTGACGCTCAGATGGAGAGCTGTGAGGACAGGACCTTGCAACGGCGAGCCCAGCGTACTTCTTCTTCGTCTTCGTCGCACAACGCACAGGTGCATGTCGATGGCGATGACTATCACAGTACATTTTCCCCCCGGGTAAAAAAAGGAGCCATCCTGGCGACTTATGGCGCGGAAAGCACAGCGGGGTCATAGAATGGCTTCAATCGGTTCACGTGAACTGTTTCACGACCACGGCGACGCAAGTCCGCAGAGGGCGTGACGGGCTCAACTACGTAGTTGACTGCAGATGTTTGCTGGAGGACCCTATATGGCCCGTGGTAGCGAGCAAGAAACTTCTTTGAAAGGCCAGGGGTTGTGGAGGGCACCCAGAGCCACACCAGTGTGTCCGGGAGATATGACGAAGCTTCGCCGGTATCACGGAGGTATTTTTGTTGCCACTGATTTTCTGTTGTGAGAGAGCGGGCGAGCTGACGACATTCTTCTGCGTACGTGACGGCATCGGATAGCGGGGAAGATTCGGAAACGTCAGGGCGGTAGGGAAAAAGTGTGTCCATAGTACAGGGTGGCTCGCGCCCGTAAAGGAGAAAGAATGGAGAGAATCCAGTAGTGGCCTGTGTCGTGGTGTTATATGCGTAAGTAACAAACGGTAGAACTTGGTCCCAATTGGAATGGCCGCGGTGTTCACGTACATAGCCAGCATGTCACCGAGAGTGCGGTTAAAACGTTCTGTCAGTCCATTCGTCTGAGGGTGGTACGAGGTAGCGGTGCGGTGTATGATGCGGCATTCTTTCAGGAGAGCCTCAAGAGCGTCTGATAAGAAAACGCGTCCGCGGTCACTGAGCAGTTCGCGAGGGGCACCATGGCGAAGAACCAGGTTTTTCAGAATAAAGGAAGCCACGTCGCGTGCGGAAGCAGAGGGCAATGATGATGTCTCAGTGTAGCGGGTTAGATGATCCACTGCCACGATAATCCAGCGGTTGCCAGCTGAAGTTGTAGGAAGGGGACCGTATAGATCTATGCCGACACGATCAAACGGACGGGCAGGACAGGGCAACGGCTGCAACGAAGCAGAGGACTTGAGAGGAGTTTTTCGGCGTTGGCAAGACTGGCAGGAGCGGACAAAATGGCGGACAAAGCGGTACATTCCACGCCAGAAGAAGCGTAGACGCAAGCGCGTGTAGGTTTTCAACACTCCGCCGTGGGCGCACTGGGGATCAGTATGGAAAGCAGCACAAATTTCGGCGCGGAGATGACGGGGGATGACTAAAAGCCACTTCCTTCCGTCGTGAAGATAATTGCGGCGATAGAGCAGCCCGTCACGAATTGAAAAATGGTGAGCTTGGCGGGCAAGCGCCCGAGACAGACGACCTGGAGAGTGACTTGAAAGAAAGTCCAGAAGTGTAGATATCCACGGGTCGCGCCGCTGTTCCGTGGCCATGTCAATAGTGGCAAGCGAAGACAAATCGTAGGCGCAGATCTCATCAGGCAACGAAGAGGGAGGCAGCGGTGAGCGCGAAAGAGCGTCCGCGTCAGTATGCTTGAGGCCTGAGCGATATATGACACGAATGTCATACTCTTGGAGGCGAAGAGCCCAGCGAGCAAGGCGGCCGGACGGGTCCTTGAGGGACGCCAGCCAGCACAGAGCGTGATGATCAGTGACCACATAAAATGGTCGGCCATAGACATACGGACGGAATTTGCCGATGGCCCAAATAATGGCCAAGCATTCTCTTTCCGTAACAGAATAATTGGACTCTGCCTTGGTCAAGGTGCGGCTTGCGTACGCCACCACATAGTCTCGGATACCAGGTTTGCGTTGGGTGAGAACGGCGCCTATCCCAATACCGCTAGCGTCAGTGTGAATCTCAGTTGGCGCATTCGGGTCGAAGTGGCGGAGGATGGGAGGCGAAACTAAAAGACGGCGTAAAGTGTTGAAGGCGTCATTACAAGCAGGTGTCCATGCGCAGAGGTCGGAGCTGCCGGAGAGGAGCTGGATGAGAGGAGCAATAATAGAGGCGAAATTTAAGATGAAGCGGCGAAAGTAGGAGCATAGGCCAATGAAACTTCGTAGCTGCTTCAGTGATTTTGGGCGTGGGAATTCGGCAACTGCACGAAGTTTGGTGGGATCGGGAAGAATGCCATCCTTAGAAACGACATGACCTAGAATTGTTAGTCGGCGAGCAGCAAAGCGGCACTTCTTCAGATTCAGTTGGAGGCCGGCGGTAGCGAGACAAGTGAGAACGTCCTTCAGTCGGAGCAGGTGGGATTGAAAATCGGTAGAAAAGACTACGATATCATCGAGATAGCAAAGACAGGTTCGCCACTTGAATCCACGAAGCACAGTGTCCATGAGGCGTTCAAATGTGGCCGGGGCGTTGCAAAGCCCAAAGGGCATGACGTTGAATTCATATAATCCATCTGGTGTGATGAAGGCAGTTTTAGAGCGGTCAGCGTCAGCCATTGGCACCTGCCAGTAGCCAGATCGTAAATCCAACGAGGAGAAAAACTCGGCGCCCTGCAAGCAGTCTAGTGCGTCATCGATGCGTGGCAGAGGATAGACGTCCTTGCGCGTGATCTTGTTGAGCCGGCGGTAGTCGACACAAAACCGGAAGGAGCCATCTTTCTTAGGTACCAACACAACTGGAGACGCCCAGGGACTGTGGGATGGCCGAATGACACCCCGACGGAGCATGTCGTCCACATGATCAGCAATTACTTGGCGCTCCGAAGCCGACACGCGATAGGGGCGCTGGCGCAAAGGTGCAGTTTTACCGGTGTCGATGGTGTGCTCTACGACAGACGTGCGGCCCAAGTCAGTTTGAGGAAAGTCGAATGAAGAAGCGAAGTTCTGCAAGAGGGCGACAAGTTGATCACGTTGCGCAAGTGGAAGATCAGCATCAATAGCATGTTGGAAAACGTCGGAGGGCGTCGAAGCGGTCGCAACATCGCAAGAGCACAGACTAACGTCGAAGGAGGGGGTTGAGTCAGCAAGAGTGGTGATATGACTGGGATCAAGCTCTTCAAGACGTCCAATGCATTCGCCACGGAGCAGGACTGCTGGGCAAGAAAATGGGTTCGAGGCGTAAAGTGCACTCTTGCCGTCTTGAATTTCGAGAACAGCGAACGGAAAAAGGAGGCAGGGATGACGGGAGGTGGCTTCGGAAGGTGTAAAAATCGCAGTCAAAGGAGTTACCCACTCACAAGACAGTGGTACGAGGGCAGCAGAGAATGGAGGAATGTCGGTGTCATGGGCGACGAGAAGTTTTGCAGTGCGGGGAGGGGTATCACAGAAGGGGGCATCACAGAGGGGGGCGAAGGCAATTTGTGCACGAGCACAGTCAATAACGGCTTGATGAGTCGATAGAAAATCGTATCCGAGGATGATATCATGCGAGCAGTTCGGCAGAACAATAAACTCGATGGGGTACAAGACGTCTTGAATGAGCACACGGGCTGTGCAAGATGCGGAGGGGTGAATGTGCTGTGATGAGGCGGTGCGGAGCGAAAAGTCGGAAATCGGAGTGGTCACTTTGCGAATTCGACGGCAGAGCGCTTCACTGATGACGGAGACGGCTGCACCGGTATCGACGAGAGCGAGAACTGTGGCGCCTTCTACAGAAACTTTGATAACATTAGCGGGACGGCATGGAGGACTTGAGGAATTCGAAACAAGCGCAGTTCTTGCCCCCGGAACTGCGACTGTTAGTTTCCCTCAACGGTGCTGGTAGAACGTCGCAGCATTGGAGAAAGCGATCGGCGCCGAGGAGAATGTGATCGACGAGTGGTATAGGTTTGGCGATCTTGTGGGACAAATTGAGAACCGGGCGGAATCATTTGCGAGCGTGAGTCGGTATCGTACGGGTAAAATCGAATGTCAGGCTGTGAAGGTTGGAGGCGCTGGCGACAAAGGCGCGCAACATGGCCCGGCCGACCGCAGGCATAGCAAATCGGAAGGTTGTCCGTAGTACGCCAAGGTTTCATAGGATGTGGGCGGAACCTTGAGGGTGGGGCTTGAAACGAAGGCTCAGCATGCGGCGGTGAACGGTAGGCAGGGACCTGCACATAGGAGCCAGACGTGGGCGAAGGTGGTGGCCTAGCCGTTACTTGGGCATACGTGAGAGGTGCCGTCACAGGCGGCACCACGGGGTTGGACGGCAAGGCATCAGCGACGTGTTCTTGCACGACACGGCGTATAGCAGGGGCCAAAGATGGAGCCAGTTCAGGAACGAGGCGGCCCGAGTCTTGAAAATGGGGAAGGAGTGAGATTTGACGTGCGACCTCTTCACGAATAAAATCTTTGATCTTTTGATTCAGCGGGCTCCCTTCTGAAGTTGGCGAACCACCCAGGGCTAATGCGGATACGCCTTCGTCGCACACACTGGAGCGGCGCCTAAAAGCGCGCCGCTTGCGGAGCTCGTCGTAGCTCTGGCAAAGCTTCACGAGTTCACTAACGCTGGTGGGATCTTTCGCTACCAGCATCTGGAAGGCGTCCTCAGAAATGCCCTCGAGGATGTAGCGGATTTTGTTTGCTTCCGGCATGGCCGGGTCGATTCGTTTGCAGAGATCAACGACGTCTTCTATGTAGCTGGTAAAGGTCTCATCAGCGCGCTGAACACGATCGTGTAAACGTTGTTCGGCACGAAGCTTACGCACTGCCGGGCGGCCGAACACTTCCGCGAAATTCTTTTTAAATGTCGACCAAGATGACAGGTCAGCCTCATGGTTGCGAAACCAGAGGTTCGCCACGTCCGTCAGATAGAATATGACGTTACTGAGCTTGTATGAGTCATCCCACTTGTTGTAGGTGCTTACTCTTTCATAGGATGACAGCCAGTCGTCGACATCTTGATCGGCCGTGCCGCTGAACAGGCAAGGGTCACGCTGGCGCACGACGCCAGCACACATGATCGTGGGTGGAACGGCCGGCAGCGTCGAAGTGTCTTGCATGGCGGTCGTAGAGGGTAGTGTACGGCTTCGCAGTTCCAGTTTGGGTGGGATCGTTTCCGGCACCTCCGCCAATTGTAATAGGGCGTTTATTGACGCTCAGATGGAGAGCTGTGAGGACAGGACCTTGCAACGGCGAGCCCAGCGTACTTCTTCTTCGTCTTCGTCGCACAACGCACAGGTGCATGTCGATGGCGATGACTATCACAGTACAACTGAAATAATTTCGGTATAAAGGGTGATGCTTGAAAAGCGCACAATAGGTTATCATTAAGCGATCATTCTTTCATCAATCATTTGGGAGCTTATATCGATGTTAGCGTATGTAGGTAATAGAATGCAATTGCAATGAACTCCAAGGGATCGGTTTCGTAGACAAAGAAAATACTCAGCACAGCAAAGTGCACTACACGAAACATTAAACTGACAGAGCACATCCACACCCAAAGGTTATTACCGATGCAGTAATGCAAATAGTATATAAATATTACGCCTGCTCGGTTACTCGGATGCTGCAGCAGCTTTAGAAAGTAATATTACTTACACTGAGAAGTACGTTTTGCAGGTAGCCGCGATCCATGTCAGTGAGATTATAACGACACTAGGCTAATGACACAAGCAAGTTGTAATACCAGATGTTTTCAACTGTTCGTAATGTCATATAGCTAAGCCCGTATTCTGAGTTTGAGTCATTTTCAGAAGTGCCGTTTTCCCCCTCACTTCGAGTAGCACGACTGGTAGAAGCACCGGAACCGGATGTTGGTTATAGGCTGCCAGCACTTCTGGTTCCGGTGTTTCCGCTAATCAGGTAAGGGCGAAAACAGCGAAAACGACACTTCTGAAAAGAACAAAAACTCTAAATACGGCCCCTGTTCCCAGCATCGAAGTCATAGACATGTGGCTCATATCTCAGAGACACTTAGTGTGCAGTATTCTCGCTATCTTGCGCTCATCTCTGCCATAAAAGTACGCAACTTTTACGCGATAGCGTGATGGCCACGTGTCGCAGAAAAGCAAGCGTGTAAGTTGTCGTGATGGCTGTAACGTGAAAATCAGCCCGAAGCAATGAAATGAACATCTTTTAGACCTATCATATCGAACTCGGTCACACGCATGTGACTTTGTATCGAAATCATGACGCAAACGTTCTTCGCGCAGCATTAAGGGTGGTGTCCTAGCATTTCGCTTGGTTTGGTTTGGTTTGTGATTAACGTCCCCAAAGCGACTCAGGCTATGAGATACGCCGTAGTGGAGGGCTCCGGAAATTTGGCCAACCACCTGCGGTTCTTTAACGTGCACTGACGACGCACATCACACGGGCGTCTTGCTTTTCGCCTCTACGGAAAAGCGACCGCCTAGGACGGGATTCAATCCCGCATCCTCGAGCACAGCAGTCGAGAGCCCTAACCACTGCACCATCAAGGCGGGGCTTCGCTTCCCAATTAGCATAGATGTACTAGTCACGTTAGAGAGGCTAATTAGAGACAGGGATTTGAACCGACGGCGTATGCAGCTCGCACTGTATGCCGTTCATTGTAAACGAAGGTGTCCACAGAGAAGTCGAGTAGACACTGCGCCTTATTTTCCCAGAAACAAACTTAAACAAAAATATATAATAAAATTCGCGCAATGAAAATAAATTGCGGTATTAAAGAGTATATCGTGCTAATCTGGAGCGTGCCCTATTTAATTTTTCTCAGTTCAGCGGCGTTTAGCTACAGGGTGTCTTGGAAAGGCCTCCTGAATAAGCTCCTTAACAAGCTTGACTCAGGTCCAGGAAACATTTACCTCAGAGTAGGAGTTCACATATAAGGCATATATGTCCTCAATATTGCTACAGGTTGGAGAAAAATCTTCTTCAGTAACATACATCGCATGCTATGCGTCAAAACGCACCTCAAAAGTATTGTATCAATAACTTTACAGCATATGCAGCCTAAACAGAAGAAAGCAACTAAGAGATGATATTATAGACAGAACATTGGTTTTGTTTTACAGCATTTAACTTTGAAAGGTGACTTAGATTGTGAGCACGCCGCTTTGAACGGCTCCGAAAATTTCGACCAACTGGGGTTCTTTAAAGTGCACTAACATGAACGCAACATAGAAAGGACGTATGTACGGACAGACGGATGGATGGATGGAGATTCAAGATGGCGATCAAGTCACAAGGTCATAGCTCCATAATTGCAACTTCTTGACTACCACGTAATAACCCATAAAGTGACCACCATCTGGTCCACCATGTGTGAAATCGTGATCCATGTTGTTCAAGCACTTTCCGCCTGTTCAGCAATAAATTACGTACGCTTATACCGTAAAGATGAATAGTTTCATCAATAGTATATATGGTAAAGTCTACTGAACTTTCTGTGCATTCGACGTAGCATATGTAGCCATTCAATAACAGGAGGCCAGCATGCTGCCTTATGAAAAATTATATTCTATCAGCAAAGGCGTTATATTTTTGCTGTTGAAAAGCGCAAGCAGAGCTGATCAAACGCAATTATAAATGCCGTTATCAAGCGTTGTCGTCTTTTTTATCGTAAACGCGGCTTTCCGTGTTCTCTAGACATTCATACAGAGCTGTAACATACAGCCACAGGGGAGAGCAGATCCCACACACATATATGTGCGATCAGATGCTGCTGGCGCTAATATCTCCCAGTTATGATGTTTACGCAGGATGGAAAGCAATGTGGTTTTGTAGGGCACATATTTTTTATTTTAATCCTACTTGTAATGTGAGAGTGCGCAAAAAAAGGAGAGGAAAGTGAGATTCAACTTACTTTTGCTTCATTGGGTAGGCCGTTTATTGAAAGGACAAGCGCTTGCTTCGTTTCCTGCACATCGACGAGCGAGCAGAGGTTGATAATCAGTAAAAGGCAGCCATTCTTAACATGATGCTCTTATTGGGCTTTGAGTGGACAGTTGGAAGGGAGAAATGCGCGCGCTTTTCCCGGCCGTGTGGTAGACAGCCACGAGGAGTTGCAGATTGGAAGTGTGTGTGTGTGTGTGTGTGTGGGGGGGGGGGGGGGGGGGGGTTGACTTGCACGTCGATTTTGTGGAAAGATTCACGTGTACGTCTATGCCTTTGGATGTGGATACACAGCTTCGTCTCTAGAGAACCAGCGGGTACACGTGGCTAGATCGAGACACCTGCGGAAGTACTGCGCGTAGAGGAAATGTGCAATTAGCCCCTTCCCTGTATTTCTGCCTGCATCCAAAATCGTCAATGAGCCAACATGGCTCCCTTATTCACAGGCGAACAGTGAGAAACGCTAGCCGTTCGATGCGGTTGCAGTGTACAGGAGCGACAAGTGCGCGACGCATTACTATGGCCGCACTGGTTTACAGTTTAGTTTTCATCTTTGAGAGATCGCTTCGTGCGGATCTTTAAGGTTCATGATAGGTGAATCAGTATTATAGAGGTCGGTGTCGACTATTCGGTGTGGGGTCTATATATCTAGATACTTTCTACCTCCTAGATTTCCCAGAGCGGTGCTGGCGTTAAGTACCGTAGCGAAGACTCGAGTAGCGGAAAGCCCTCGTTTTCATCCATTGCGCAAGGTTCATCCCCCATGCCCTGACTGAGGGTCAGTTTTGTGCATATCATGTACGGTATGTAATGAAAGTGCAAACTTTGAGCAGTAGTAATGTGCGCCTTTATGTAAGAAGGCATAAGAAAATGTTTAGAAGTTTGTGGGTAATAACTGGTAGGCAGCACTGGTTCAAGAAGTTGTTGGACTGCAGCTTGAACGCAAGAGGAGGCAGTGTCATATTCGTTATGGGTTGCGCTAACTCTGGGGCGTTGTTAAAATCAAACACGAAACCTTCTCACAAAGTCATCACGTCTTGGAACTTCTTTCACATGTGTAAACAAGAATCCAGTTAAAACGAGGTGCAGAAGATGGCTACACAAAGTCAAGGAACACCGAACAAGTGTAGAAGGGGATACCGCCAGCCAACGCTTCAGTAAGAAGCCTTGGTTTCGGCTGGGTGAAGACAAGAGTCCAAGACAATGAAAATAGTAAGGGAGAAGCTGCATAACGACCACTGACACTTTTAGTTGCGAGGTATTGGTTTGTTCACATGTTACCATCATTACATAACATAACCATGTGCCCCACCGTGGTGGTGCCGTGGTTAGGGCGCTCGACTACTGTACCCGAGAATGCGGGATCGAGTACCGGCCGCGTCGGCTGCTTTTCGATGGAGGCGAAAAGCAAGGCGCCCGTGTGCTGTAAAATGACAGTGCACGGTAAAGAACCCCAGGTGGTCGAAATTTCCGGAGCCCTCCACTACGGCGCCTCTCATAGCCTGAGTCGCTTTGGGACGTTAAACCCCATAAACCAAATCAAATCAATATTTTGCGCTAAAGGTAAATAAATACAAACCCGAAAATAAACAACAAGCCGCTAATGGGATCCGAACCCACAGCCTCCGAATATCGCGTCGGGTGCTCTTACCGACTCAGCTACAGCAACGTCTATTCGATCTTCATTTTTGGGTTATTAATTTTGCTCTTAACCTAAACTTGAGAGTGCTAACCAGCGCCACTGTCATCCACATGGCTGCGGATGCGGAACGTCCTATATTATCGTGAGTGTCAAATAGGCCGTGAGCGATAGGGAGAGCGGGAGCTCCGGGAGAATGCTCTTATGCTGTCTCTGGCTTCAAGGCTGCCAGAATTGAGACCCCAGATTATGTTCATGTCTACAGCACGAAACCAAAATGGCGGGGCTTAAGCATGGCTCAAAAGCTCGGTCAAGCATGGTTTTGCATTGTCTAGCAATGTTTTACGAAGTTTAAGGGCTTGAATTACGGGGACGCTCGAGCTACACCTTAAAAGTAGACGTGCTAGCGCTTGTACCACCCCTTTTTTATTCCGCGACTTTTTATATTTTTATTTCTGTTGGTTTTTTGGAAAAAGAAAAGCTCCGTATCTGTCGCACTTTATTAATAGACACCTACACTTAATTAGGTTCAGGTCACATCACCTTTATATACCGCGATTTTCATATCTCTTTATTTAAGATAGTTTTTGGGCAAAGGAAGACGCAGTACCTGCCTTCATTCGAGGTCGTTCGGGCCCAGCTCGAGCAGCTGAAGATATTCGCACCCAGCGAAGCGAAATCTGAAGTTGCAACCCGAGTAGTGGAGCTAACGCTCTGAAACCTATGCTTTATTTGGCCTCGCTCACTGTTCGCTGTTTTCATTTGTGCTAATAAGTATGTGTCTTCTTAGAAATGTTCTAATTAACAAAGCAGACACTAATGAAAGGGCAAAGTGCATGTCGGCCTTTATTTGCTTGACGTGACACAATGGCACTGGCATGCTGCGGCAACCGGAACATTCTTCCAATTTGAAACGGTGCTGCACTGACTTACGTGGTGGAAAAGGACCAAAAAACTAACTAGTAAGTGTGTAGGAAGACAGGACGAAGAAATAAAAAAAAAGAATTACAATGCAAGTAAAAACAAGAGGTTAAAAATTGGAATGATTCTATGGTAAAGAAGTCAACCCTATACCTATAAAGAAAATGGAAAGCTGATACAAAGAAGGAGCCGTTCAATAACAAATCAAGAGACAGCAGCTTTCTCTTTGAAAGTAGATCAGGATGTTTTAAAATGTGAAGCTAAAACAATTGAAGTTTAATCAACAAGATCAAACTCCTGCAATGTGCGGTAGATGCCCAGTAACAATTGAGCGTCTTATACTGAACTGTGGCAGTACCATTCAGATGTCGACGAAGACGTAGTCATTCTAGTCGAGGCGCTGAGCTTAGCTGTAACAAATGAAACGTTAGTGCGTAAGCAGTAGAGGTTAGCAAGGGGCGTTTAGGTCATTGGTGGCTAAGTATTAGGGCGAAGACGCAAGTGTGCTAAATCACTATTAAAGAATAGCATTTAAAAATATCCCGGGTCTTAAATTAAAGTCATCAAAGTTCAAGAGTTGTTTTAATCTATAAAGCATAAAAAGAAAGGCTGAGCATGGTGACGACTATCACCAATCTGTTACAGAGGGGATGCGGCTTTAGTGCTCTCATTTCGAAGCCGGGCCAGGGAACCACATAATGTTATCGTGTCATACCGTTAAGGTGGAGCATAAAATCTCCTATTTTGTTTATTGCCTGCCTTCCTTCCAACTTCGCGTTCACTTATATTGTTC
Source organism: Amblyomma maculatum (assembly GCF_055883805.1). Lineage (NCBI taxonomy): Eukaryota > Metazoa > Arthropoda > Arachnida > Ixodida > Ixodidae > Amblyomma > Amblyomma maculatum. The sequence continues at coordinate 78,263,263 of NC_139347.1, forward strand.
ATAGCTAGAAAGTTCTAGTATAACAGTAGCTTTCAAGCGATAGTCACTTCATTTATTCTCAAATGAGCCGCAGAGCGGCGAAAAAAAAAAGAGAGAGAAAACTTGAGTGCAAACTTCATTGCCAGAGTCATCGCGGTATGAAACGTAGCCCTTGTGTCTCGTCAACCACATCTAGTAAGGCCCGCTGGATTTCGAGTGAGATAGTCTTTCCTTCTTCTGGAAGCACCCGAAATTTCTGCAGCATTGTGGTTACGTATAGAAATATTTCCATTAAGGCAAGTGTTTCACCCGGGCACGCTCGTCTTCCTGAAAGGCAGAAACAAAATTATCAGCAAAAATGAAGCTACACGGTATCTATAGTTCACGGTGGCCCTTTAGTGCTTCTTACGGTTCTCCCTCTTACGGCACAAGCCTACAGATCGTCAACAAAGTAAATAGGCTGCGGGACAAACTCAGAGCAACAAAGCTTAAAGTTCTGCTTGTTCGAAGCTATCTGTTCGGAAGGAAACGATACGAATCAGTAATTTTGGAGCTCACTTGACTACTGCCCATTTAAAGGGGTCTGATTTTACCATAAAATTCCTAAAGCCCAGTCTTCTCCTTCGCCTTTCTGTTGCTGCCTTTTCTTTTGTCACAGGTGAAACGGGATTTGGTCGTGATTGGAATAAATTTTAGAGATAAGTGAGTTTCAGAGATGTTTCTGCCATTTTATGCGATACATAGGATCCTGATTACTTTCCCCTTTGTTGTGGCTTTCACCAATCTGCAGCGCACCGTCTCTCTCGCATTGAGCTCAACTAGTCAGCCGTCAGTAGCTTTTTATCTCTAAGCATCGTTCACGTCCTGGAAGGTCACGACAATGAACTTCTTAATTTTGCGTTCACTTTCTTGTAATGCTTTGTTGTTATAGTTTACTTATGTCTATCATGTCATCTATGCCGAAGATATATCAGGCACTTCCATGCACTTGAAATTCTTTCTGTGTACTAGACGATAATTGATTTCCCAGATCCTTCCATACCCTTCCTTAATACGCATTACACTGGTTCCATTTATATTTAGTTTCTTGCTTTCCTTCTTTTTATAGAACATATGAGAAAAGACATCTTGGCTGCAGCTGCGCCGGGTTCAATCAGGGCTTTGCGACACAGCAACAGTAGGTTCTGTATCACTTAGGGTAAAACAATTTGCGCATCGCGTGCGATATGTGCGTCAATGCACTAAAATGGCACAAGTGCTTACCAATGCTGAAAGGCATATAGGCTAATGACTTCTCGTCCACTTCCGTACCATCCGCGTTCAAAAACCTCGTAGCGTCAAACTGTGAAGGGTTAGGCCAATGTTCTGGGTCGTTGTGCAGAGTCGATAGGTTCGGTACAACCAATGTGCCAGCAGGAATATCATAACCTCCAATGGTAGTGTCGCGCCCTGCGCTGTGGTGCAAGTAAAAGCAGTTCAATAATTCATCTAGCAAAAGGATGCACAAAGAATGGGGATGCGAGATTCTGCTAACAAAAGAGCGAGTTACGAGTGCTTTATGGTCTTGATGCATATTAGCGCGCACTTCAAAGCTATATATAACGCGAAACTGCAAGAGCATCAAGGTTAGCTTTCCAGATATGTCTGAAAAAGAGCTCTGGCGATAATAATTCACTGAATGCGTTACTATCAGCCACAAATGAAACGCATTCAAGAGAACGAAGCAGGAAAGACAACATTATGAAATGTAAGCTGAGCAAAGCACAACATTAGCGTAGGTTGGCTGCGAAGAAATGAAGACTCTCCTGTAGAAGTGTTCATAAACTCGCATGTATTTCCTCTTCGTCACCCATCATGACCTTCTTTCTTTTCTCCTTCCCCTTCCCCAGTGCAGAGTAGCAGGCCAGATTTGAATTATTCCGGCCAACCTCTCTGCCTTTTCCTTTCAATAAATACATCTATGTATATATCTCTTCGAGGAACTTATACACTTGTACTACAGACCGAACGCACTTTTTCACAGGGTAAATCGTCAAGTCAGGAGGTATGTGGGAATCCTCGACCTTTAACTTCGACCTCAGATTATTTATCCTAAATAATTGTCTACGTTTGCTAAATATAAGTGACTAAAACTACGGGAAGCAGTGCTGTCACACTTTCTAGTAGGTTTTACACGTTAGAATATTTTGCATTGGTATTTCAGCTCTTTCATTCCCATCTTTGATATTAATACTTAATTTTTTTTTCTGATAGTACATTTAGCCTAGTTGCAGCCGAAGCCTATCGAGATTTCACCTACTGCAAACTCCAAAACAGTGTGTGCTTTTCCACCATAAATAACACTAAATTATAAGTGAAATTGGTAACAATATAATGTTTATGAATCACAGACGCCAAAAAAAATGTTGATATGAAGAGACAACTGACGACCGCGCCAATAGTGTGAGACTCACGCTCTGTGCAGACTGAGAGGGGCCGTCGTCCTCCAGCGTAGAGTTTCCAGTATTGAGGCCATGGTGAAAGGCATTTTATTCCGATCGTTCCACTCGGGTGCCCTCTGTCGACCAATGACCGAGTCGATTTCCTGCTGTATGCTGGCCTGCACTCCGTCTGGGTCGCTTGCAACAAGGTACACCAGCCACAGGATGATAGTCCGCACTGGGTTGGTTGCCGGGCCGTAGAAGTTCAGCGCGTTTCCTTCCAGATATTTTACTGCAGTGGACAATGATTTATTAATTTATTTATTTTACCAATAGAACAGGGCGCGTTTTTGACAATACGCGGCATCTCTCATACCTGTATTTTTTTTTCTTTTTATTTTTAATTTTTTTTTTTTTTTTTTGCTTTAACTACACTGTTTAGTGTTCTTCTATCGCTCAGCGGTCTTTTGAGTCGAGAAAATAAAATTACCAGCGTTTCACAAAGGCATCATCAGAATAGTACAAACTACCAAGAATGTTTAGCTGATATGTGCAATCACATTGCCTAGCAGACAGAATTCATTGGAATCATGCTGCCTCAAAATAGGTCTGATAGTTTAAAAGCATAGTCCGCAACGTGCAGGTATCCGCGTTTAATTATCAGCTCTAAGCCGATATCACTCCTAACCTCAAATCTGCAACTCCCATCCGGAACCAATGCCAGACATAGTTATCCTATGCATTTCAAATTTCTAAAATCAGCCATCGAAGTTGTCTCAATCGATGCTGTCGTATCGTGTATGGAGTTTTAATCAAGGTTTTAAAACACTTCTTTCCGTCAGTGCATTAAAACTGACTGCATACATCGTATTCATTCCAAAAGTCGATGATCATTTCGCAGCATCACTAACGTTCTCATTCAAAACACATCCCGACCGCGGCGGCCGCTTTTCGAAGGAGGCGAAAAGCAAGGCGCCCGTGTGCTTTAAGATGTCAGTGCATGCTAAAGAACTCCAGGTGGTCAAAATTTCCGGAGCCCTCCACTACGGCGTCTCTCATAGCGTGTGTCGCTTTGGGACGTTAAACCCCATAAATTAAACCAAACCAATATTTCAAAACAAAGGGTTTTCTCTCTTCCGTAGTTTAACTGCATACGATTTAAACTTTTTCTCTCCGTGCTCAAATTCTTCCCAAGAACCTTGGCTGTCTGTCCGTCGACGTGCTGCTGAATAAAAATGTTTCATCCTCCCGCAGTCCTCAGTCATATGTGTCCCGATCACAATCTACGTCTTTGGCATTGTCTATCTGTGCTTTCCAATGCCCCCTAGCAAACGTCTACTTAGACGTCTAGCCTGAAAGCCGCCATCTTGTAAAGCGTTCAAGTTATCGTGGATCCGTCCAAGAAGACTGCTTCGTCAAAGCCAACATCGATGCCGGCTAATTTGCAGTGTAAATATTGCGTACTGTGCGCGGATGTCCGCAGCTGGACGAAGTCTTGCTCTTCGTTATCGCCGGAGTATGCATATGCACGTGCACCATTCAAATGCGAGTAGTTCTGTTAGTGTGTGTGCAAACTAGCGACAAATTAAGCAGCCGTGAGATTCTTATAGCGCTGCATATATTCCTGAATCGGCAAAAGAAGCGCGCGTTGTTGTTGGGTGAGGTGCGCGCTATTGGTCTGTTCACGTGATCGGTTTATAATCTGACGATGACAGTTACTTGAGCCTTGATTTTTTATAGAAACACATCCATCTTTCAGTAACTCGCTGGGGGTCAGGACGGCTGGCATACGGCACGCAGATGTTTCTCGCCTGCTGCAGTAGCTATAACAAACTCTTCGGCGCATATTTAGTTACCCTCAGCACAAGCTCAACTGACGATGCTGTTTTGTTTCACATTAAAGTTAGGCTGTGTTTTATCGATATCTGCTGCTGTCTTCGGTACACTCGGTTATTGAGAGCAGATAACAGGTGCAACGGCACGAATAAGTGTTTTTCTTTTGCTGTAGTAATCATATGACTCACATTCCATAATTTTTCAAGATTACAGCATTTAGTGACTTTTATGTTTGCAAAACTATGTGGAGGACCACATCCGAGAAGCATGTACACTTTGTAGTAATGTCGGTACGTTACCTTTCGTGAGTGGGCCCACTGCGCGGGTAATGCGGTCTGCTACAACTAGACCCATCGACAGTCGATTTATACTGTTACGTTGAAAGACGCAGTATTACTACGGCAAAAAAAAAAAAAAGAAAAAATCTGTGACGAGTTTAAAACGTGTTTTTTACCTGCATTAATCGAAAGTTTTAAAAAATAAACATTCTAAAGGTTATCCAAAAGTTTTAGTTCATTATTGTAATACCGCAAGCTGGTGTCAAATGCAGAGAAGTAGACGCGTTCCAATACGCGAACGATGTAGACGTATACAACGACGTCCACGGGAAAGTCTTGCTAGACGTATAAAGAATCGGAGCACAGCCTATCCCTCGAACCACGAATTGGTCAAGTATAATTCATTATTTCTAACCCTCCTTTCATATTTAAAGCAATCAAATGACGTAAGTTTCGACTGCTAGTAAATGAGGTTCTATGATGAATGTTCGGCTGCAAACGAATGGAGAATAGAGCGTCAATAGAATCGCCAGAGTGCCGAGAGTGAGTTTTTGCGAGCAATCTGCACCTATTCGTAAACATTGTTGAGATATAGTAGAATCCAATTCTTCTCGCTTACTCCGACTGGCAGCTTACTCGACATAAGTGCAACGTCAGCAAAGGAACGGAGAGATGTCAAAGAGAAACAGAGAGCAAAATAGAGAGATGTCAAATCAGTGAGGAAACAAAACTGCTCAAATTGTAAATAGAACGTCATCAGTGATATACGCCATATCAGTCAAGGCTTACAATTATAGTGCGAGTCGGTGCCCTCGCTTTCCTTGATCTTCCTCATGTATCCGTCTATGAAATCTGCTTCCAACTTGTCATCCGTGTTTTCTTCGCGCTGCTTTATTTCTTCCCTATAAGGAGAAATAAAAAAACGTTATTCAGTTGTGTGCTTGTCTCTTGGCTTTAAACCTGTAATGTAACTTGTTAAAATGACGCCTGCTATGAGCACCTCAGTCGACACAATGAATGAGTATGGGCTACGAAAGGCCTTGAAATTTCTGGGAAATTGAGGCGGTGAGAAAACGCATAAAAAAAGATAAAAGAGCAACCACTACGGTTCTTGCTTTTTAGTAGTTTTGGGGTATTTTAGTTTCGCGATATGCTGAGATAAGCTTTTTGGGTGTTTGAATTTCGTGATATGCTGAGGCACTTTCACAGAGATATAACCGCGTTGGCGGCTCCTATTTGCGGCTCCCCTTGTGAATCCTCGTTCACGTACATTCACTTTGCAAACCACCCAAAAGTACTTAATTTATGCCTCTAATATATCACACCGGTTTTTCACGCAGATCGCCTCAGATCGCATGACACATGATGTGAAAGATAAAACGACATATGTAAGTCGGTTTTAACCAAGCCATCCGAACATCCCTGCGTGGCCTACGCTTGAATGTTTGAGTTTAGACTCAAGGGTCTCCGCATTGAGCAGCCAAAAGAAAGAAAGAAAGAAAGAAAGAAAGAAAGAAAGAAAGAAAGAAAGAAAGAAAGAAAGAAAGAAAGAAAGAAAGAAAGAAAGAAAGAAAGAAAGAAAGAAAGAAAGAAAGAAAGAAAGAAAGAAAGAAAGAAAGAAAGAAAGAAAGAAAGAAAGAAAGAAAGAAAGAAAATGACAGGCAGTTGAGCCGTCGTTTCAAATCCGCTGACTTTATACTCTGCCAAATCAGGTAGCAGTCAATGCCACCGCCATAACTGCAATTCATGTGCCCAGCAGTCTGAAGCACTTCAATACAGACTTTGATGTGGGCTGCAACCTGTGTGGAGCGACCTTCTCGAGTGTTTTCCACATGGCCTGGGCCTGTCCATCCAATCCACACCGTCCTCAACCCTTCATTAGCTACTTTTCTAGGAAGGCCTGGGAGGCGGCGCTGCTCAGCTGCCATGACCTACAGTCCCAGCAGACCTTGGTCGCCAGGGCACGAGCGGCGTTAGACGCCATTGGGGCTCCGGAATAGGAGCTCCACCTAGATTTTTGAGGGCCTGGGCCAATAGGGCCTCGGTCCAAACACGCGCTCCTTGTACAAAGAGTAAAGAAATGTTTGTCACCACCACCACATGCATGTGACCCCTAGGCCACTCATCGATTTTTGGAACGCTTGATTTAGCGGGCTCTGTGTCCACGTCGGTGCTCTATCAGTCAATCGGGCAGCCTACGATTGTAACTATGCGTGTTTGAGATGACGCGTGAATTAATAGAAGCACGAATTAACAAGGTCGTGAATAAGCGAGAAGCAGAGTGCATGTACGCACGCGTGAATTCGAAAGGAGAGCCAGGAAAGGGAGTCATTAACATGGTCGCGTCATACTCTTAAAAGCGGAGCCTGAGTAATTGCGCACAAATTTCGCATTACCGAGTGTCGCAATTGTCGGCCATTTTTTGCAGCCGTGCATAGTTCATATCCTTCTAGGTTATCCGTGTGAGTGTTCAGCGAATTGTTGAAGTTAGACTCAGCCGTGCTTCGATACCTTAGAATTCATTGTACGCGTCAAAGCAGCTTCATAACACTTACGGGAAGTTCGGAAAAGGAAATCAAGTAAAACATCTATTCCCTTTAACGCTGCGCGTCAGCACAACATAACAACGGGGCGCACTGTAGACTAACGGAAAGAGAGAGATTAAATGGGCACCATGATCAGTTCCGCAGTGTCACAGATATGCACATGAGACGGTTAAAGGGATCAACGTGAGGAGTTACTTCGTTTCGCTGCTGGATAATGGCCTTCAAAAACAAACTTTACGCCGCATGAGGGACCACTGCTAGCCGTAATCCGACACATACCAGCTTGCAAAAGCACCCATAATTAACAGACAGATTTACAGGTCAAAAGCCACCGTGTTTTTTTTTTTTTTTTTTTTTTTTTTTTTTTTTTTTTTTTTTTTTACTGTAGTTCACTATAGTCCACAGCGGTAGCATTTTTTTATACCGCGAAAAAGCCTCTATGCATTTCAGAATACCTTAATGCGCACCTGTGAATTTCAGATGCTGCTTTCTCGGCTATTTATTAGGCGCGACAGGGACAAGAACGAGCCCGAGTGTCCAGGATTTAAATTTTAACTCTGAAAATTGCTGCAAAAATGCATGTGCAGGACGTGTAGCGATTTCAGGAAAAATGGCGCTCTTATTTGACACTGTCTGCATGGATCGGGAGGAAAACACACTGTGGCTGGAATATCCTCTTACATAGTCACCATCCTCAAGCACGTGTTCTTGTGATAATGCCTTTCCACAACGCCCACTCCCTTTATTACTCAGACTTCACCATTTCCACTCTATATACCTCCATCCCTTTTCCATGCCCTTCCTCTACCTCTATATAGCTGCCCTACATTCTTCGACACATGTGTAACTAAACGTGCTGCTGTTGGCCATTCCACTCAACCAAAGCATCTACCGCTGGACGTTCCGTATTAGCTTGTTTTCGCCGCAAATGTCAGGAGGTCCTTGACTCCCCTCTTATCTCGCGCGTATTCGGCCTATCCGGCTGTGACAGGAGTACTTGCCTTACAACCTTCGTCAGCTCCTTGGAAATGGACCTCATGACACGCAGACTTGTGTATGGAATGTAGAAGGCCAGTAGGCGAACGACTGGCAGGAAGTCAAGAACGGAGAAGAAGTTTCCGTAGCGCAAGAACTTGCTTAGCTGACCTACGACGTGGCGACCCTTGGCATCGTCCAGCCCGTAACGCCGCCCAAACACGAGCGCCGAGATGTTGTTTGCGACACTGGATACGAGTGGCTGGGCTACCAACATGGGTTTGCCTTTGCTAGACGAGAGAAGATCAGTGAAACACTGAAGCTCTTCCTGAAAGAAAATAAAAATACATAAGCAAAGCATCGCTAGGATGTCAATAATTTCGTCCAACAGAAGCAGAGCCGAAGCATTTGTCGGTGCAGGTGAAACAAAATGTATGCTGCGCAAAGCTTCTGGAGTCGTTAACGTATAGTAAACGTACTTTTTGGTAGAATTTTGAGACAGTAAAAGAACTTCGCTTAAGCAGTGTACCTTAAAAGCATTAAAGGAGCTGCACACATTGTAAGGTGCTTATAATAAACGAACATTTGTTTATTCAAACCATATAATCTGCAACACCTAGCGCCAAACACCGATACACAATTAGGAAAACAAAGTACAGAAGTACATTATAGCAGATTGTCTCGCAGTATTCTTAGCAACTCTCCTGCGACTCGCAACATTGTCACTTAATCTATTTCCTCATGGTGTTTCTTTCATTCAAAGCATATCCAAGCCTCTCGGTTTCTATTGTGCCTTTCAACTATTAAGACACAGGGACACAATGCGTAGGCTTGTCATTTCTTTACTTTTTATGCGTGTAGAAAAAAACGTCCCTGTACTGTTTTTTTTTTTTTTTTCCTTTTCAGTTGATACAAACTCTCGCGAGTGGTTCGCACAGTTCTATAGATGTCAAGCAGAAATTTCGGTGGAAGAGTGTTGAGAGAAAAATTATTCAGACCACATTGTTCATCGTCAGCTCTTTATTCACCTTGTTATAATACTGTTTAGCACTCGTTTCCGTGCCTGACCCATTTATCTAATACATTTTCTCTCCACTAAATAACTCTAAAACTTGCATGAGTTTTGTTCATCTGTGTTTTAACGATTACCAACTTAATGGTACATCGCAAATAATTCCCAATATCTGAGCAGTTATTTTTTTTCACAAGAACTATTTGTTGCCTTAATTCAAAACGATTAACAGGTAGCCAGTTACTTTCATGTCGGTTTTCAAATCTGGTGACGGCTCTTCTCCCCTCTGCTATCGACCCACGCCAGCCCCATCTGCAAACGTTTTGAGCATGTCATTCATAACCGAGCCTTTATCTACCTAAAGGATCGGTAGTTTCTATGCGTCAGCCCGGCAAGGATGTTTCATGTAAATTAACCCACTACCTATACTTATGACATCTACTTTATGCAACAATCTTACTTTTTCCACACAATCGACTCGGTTCTTCGCCACTGGCTTCCACAGAAATTAATTTCGTTTATTATTCATCGTGGTGTTCTCGCAAGGATTTAGTTTCGCTCAGCCAAACTCACTATTGCACTTGAATATGGCCTACTGAGTCATTAGCATTTTTGTAATCTTTATGAACAGTTTACCTAACTCTGTTTGCGTTGTATTATCTGTCCGCAGTTGTGCAACATGAGCCCCAAAAGCAACGTCGAGCGGCATCAGCAGCTGACTTCAAGCTTCAGCTGCCGTTTCAAAACAAAACTGCAGACTTTCGGGCGCGTTAAGCGTATACTTGTGAATCAAGAGGACTGTGGCTTGTAACTGCGCTCTCTATATCAAATTGCCATATTATTTCATCACACACGTTAACAGCCGTCGTGCTTAGCCAGTGCACTGCAATGTACCGCTTGATATGTGGCTGAAAAATTTACAAATGCTTTCCCATTGCTTATGTTCTGACGCTTTATCCTTCTTTTTTTTTTTCATCCTCGTTAGGGCAACCATCGCCCTCCTCCCTCCCCCTTTATTTTACAGAACTTCGAAGGGGTGATTGGCAGTGATAAGTCATGATTAAACAAGAACTATTATCCGAAGGTAAGCGATTCAATTGTTAACGACATGTGTCTTCGAATGGGCCCAGTTCTGTCATTTTGAACTTATATCCAAGGTATTCTCAGTGCTGCAAAGCGAGGCAATGCTCTCGATCACTGTTCTCGGTTGTTTCCTGAAGCACGCTTTAGTTTTGATTATGCACTCTTATTAACGTAATAACTTCGGAATAACTAATAATCCCCTAATAATAAGCTGGCAACTTGTTAATGGTGTGCGGAGAGAGTGCAATTCAGCAGAGCCTGGAAGTAAGTATAAGGAACTATAAGTCCTGGCAACCTTCAGTTACGCATGCTTAGTGGGCTGCAATCGTACAAGCTGATTGGATAGCACAGCATCCAAACCTTATAGGCTGCTTTTACAAGCGGAGTGTTTATCCGCTTATTCATTTTTGTTCTAGCTCGGTGCTTGGTTTAACTTTTCCGACAATGTGCTGAAAAACAGGCGCACACATGCTGCGAAAGGCCCGTTCGCGTAGTTAGCATAAGCTGCAACCTATATCGGCATAACTTTCGTTTTTTCGCTCCCTTTTCCCTCTCTACCTCTCTCTCTCTCTCTCTCTGACACTGGCGTATACTCACTCTTGAAATGTCCTACTGTCAGACATTAAAAAAACACTTGATTAGTTCTGACGACATAAGGGTGCATGGTCAATAGAATGGACCATATACTTTTTTTTTCGTTTGCTCTAAAAACACAAGCAGTAGGTTTACTCAGTAGCCATATCTGCCAAATTTCGTGCACTTATGCATATATTCGGCGGAACTCAAATATATCTTCAGCCATACCCACTTTCGCTTTTAAGGTTAGGCATTCCTTCCGAAACGCGTTTTCTCTATCGCTGCCTTTGGCTTAAGACTAAGTCAAAGCATCTAAATAAATTTCTTCTTCTATATATATATATAAAGCGCAATCAACAAAGCATCCCGCTTTTTAAACACTTCTTTGTTTCGGCAATTGCTGGCCTCCTTGCCCCTAGCAACTTGCTATCTCACCCAGCTGCACGATTTACCAGCGTCGTAATAGCGCCAGTTGTTACCCATATCGAGCAACCTCTTTTATGGAGCCTACGAAAGCTTACAGCTGCTTTTTTCTTTCAAGACACATCCCCAAAACAGAGACAGCTTGCCGTTCCGACAATCCACGTAAGAGCCGTGGGTTTTCCGGAAACCAATTTGTCACGCCCGGTTTGTTTACGCTGAAGCACTTTCACAGCACACAGATAACAAAAGGAAGAACGTGTTGCTGTAGTGACAGGTAATCTTAGACAAAAGGCGCGAAACACAGACGAAAACAAGAAAGTAAGGGGACTGAACGCCTCTATCTTGTTGCCTACCTTGTGTTCGTGTGTGATTTCGCGCCCTTTAACTGAGATGATCAAAGTTAAGTTTTTCGGCAGACGCTGAAACCTCCGTGGTAAACAACGCGAGGAGGAAAGGGGTGGTTTTTATCGTTTTCACAAGGCAGTTGAAATAAAAACAACGCCGAATGAGAGGCGTCAGGTACGGTTTATAACACCGACCACGTGACGAGTTTTAAGAGCAGCTCCTCAAACACTCTTTTCGCGAATTCTGCGATGGAGGAGTCTCTCTGCAATCAGTGGAAGTTCCATCAATATTTCTTCGACGAATTTTACTTTCTTTCTCTGGCATTCTCCGAAGCATCTTCATTTTCAAGCTATTTTTGCTTATATGGAAATCTGCCTTGTTATCAACCACTAACCTTGGCCAACTGGTGCTGTAGATGAGTTAGTAACTAAAGATAAAAATCATCCTTAGCTAATATTTTGAAATCAAATCTTTTGTTTTGGTGAAACACAGGCAAACTTCCTATCCTTAAAACTTGAATACACCGCTCTAAATTTTTTCTAAGAATAAGAAACACAGTATATTTTAGGCTAAAAATATGGTGACAACGCTTAATCAAAGCTCGCCTATGGAATGTCAGGATGCATTACGTACGACTGCAACTTATTGAAGGCACTCTATTAAATGGACTTAAGCATTATTCAAAAGAAAAGCTGAATCTTTGTCAATCTCTTATCCGTCTACATTTTCGATTTTTGAGCTGCTGAAGTATTGCCGTACAAGCTAAAATTCAGATCAAATGCAAACTGCAAGTATGCACAGCATATCATGCGTAAGACAGCCGTTTTTTTCTTTTTTTTTTTTTTGGGGGGGGGGGGGGGGGGAGGGGGTTCTTAAAGTGCTTTGCTAACAACAGATAAATTTTGTCGCCTTTTGTTAATACGTTCCATTGCTTTCTAGCTACTTTTTCATGGAAATCGGTGCAATTTCACCAGCGGATTCACCCCTTGATGTCTCTGTGCACGGTTGTGTGAGCCCACGACATAGCAATACTTCGTATCCGTCTCTGTTCTTCGGTAGGACTATACTCTACCACAAAAATGCCGCCTTGCGGTACGCTCCTACAACACGAACACATGAAGCTAGCACATGAAATTGCTAAAATTTACCAACTGTGCCATAAATCCGACTTCGGTGCAACAAGGTCAATGTATTCATTTCGGCTAACTGCAGAACATCCCTTAAAAACGAACCGTTTAATCAAACTTCGAGCTACTCACATTATTAAAAGAATAGTGTAGAGCTTACGATAACATGTATGTACACTGGAACGAACCTTTATTTTGACCTAAAATCATATAACCATAATAATACCACCGAAGCGTGTGCTATCAATATACTCGATATTAACGTTACAAACCTTCCCTACATCCGTTTAACGCAAACTTAAGGTACTCGGCAGTCATTTGCTATCATATTCATACCTAATTCTCATATGACAAAGTCATTTAGAATGTGCGCTGCTCGATTTACATTCTTAACACTCTACCATAAACTTTAACAGCGTTCCCCACTCGAGCGGTTTCTTTAAGTCGCTGCATGTCACCCTTGCACGAACTTGTCATGTTTGCGAAGGTAACTATGCAATCTACTATAAATCTCTTTACGCCAACTCTTACCATCCCTTCAATTTCATGAAACGGGAAAAAAATATTCACGGCAAATTATCACCACAGTAACAGACACGAAAAAAGTGTGAAAGCTCATTCGTTGCAACGGACGTCTGTCTATTCATGCACTTCATTACGTTTTGTGCATCTTGTGCATCTTGTGCGTACTATTTTGTTGATATAAAATTATTTTTAGTTTCGTAGTATTTATAGTTAGTTTTCTCCTCGTAGTTTTTATACATTCTTTATACATATTCAAGGTATTATGTGCTATTAAAAGCAACTTATCGCCCTCTATCCTATATAAGGTTTTTCACTTAACTTGAACCAAAGATTTAAAAAAAAAAAGGACAAACAAAATTACAAGGGTTCAACGCAGCTGAATGAAATATTGAGCGGAAGCATTAGCTGCGAGTGACCGAGTGTTCTCCTTTTTTTCTTCCTCAGCCCATATATAAAGCCCCGCTTTAACCAACCCATATGAACGTGCCTTAGTGGCCTATAGGGGTAACGTGAATGCCATGGTCCTAGCAAACTGATTCTGACATAACCGTCCCACGTGAACCGAGAGACCCAAGTTGGCAGCACCTGCAAAGTCACACCCTAGTGTCAAGTGGGATGTGACGTCACAGCGTCACGTGGGTAAGACGTGGCTACCGGCCGCGCTACGCTGAAGGCTCGAAACCTAGAGCAGTATTGCTTTCGCAATAAAAAACAATTCTAAGAAGCCAGCAGCGCATTACTTGAGGTCACGGGGCCTCCTCCGAGAATATCTATATTCTTCTTAGCCAAATAATTTGAAATAATGGTGTATCTTTTTATATATTTACTTTGAGGCCAAGTACGTTCTGTTAAGCAGCAGTGGGGGGAAAAGAAACAGCCGATGCAATTTTCGCTATCCATGTACAAGTGCCGTCAGAAGTAAGTGGAACGCGACTTTGTTCTTTGAAGTCAAAGCATATTTTCGGAACTTAATAGTGCGATTTGTAATACTCAGAAAAGCTATTATTCTGCATATATCTGTTCAACCATGCGTGAAATGAGAGGGATGAAAATACACAATTTAGGTTGTATCAGCTTCTGGTTAATTTTGTTACTAAGCCGTGGTGGTGCACTGTGCCCGAAGATGCGGGTTCGAATCCCAACCCCAGCGGCAGCGTTTTGGTGGAGGCGGAAAAGCAGGCGCGCATGTGCAGTGCGACGTCAGTGCACATTAAAGAATATAGGTGGTTGAAATTTCCGAAGTCGTCCATTACGGCGTCTGTTATAGCTTTAGTCACTTTGGGACGTTATACCCCATAAACCAGACCAAACCACACGTGATTAATTTTGTCTGCATCAGCATCACCTGCGCAGTTGTTTTTTATTTTATCGAGCTTTAATGAAAATCTTCGAAATATGGAATAACACATGAGTGCGCTCATGTACTGCCATGTGTTAGGGTTTCCTATCCTGTTTTTAGCGAGCGAAACGAGCGAGCTTATCGATGCCAAGTGAATGGCCGCCGCTCAGTCCGGCGGTCTAAAGAATGATTGATAAAAAAAGCCCAGGCTGACATTCCGTTAGCTCTCGTGCGGATATTCAGCGCCACATTACCGTTAAAACAGGTGTTGTAACTTGACATTAGCGTTATAAAAGGTATTTGCCTCAGAATTGACACAGTGGGCCTACCACGTGACCTCATACATACAACGTGTTCACAAAATCATAAAAAAATATCTATATATATTTTCATAACATTGTGCCCAGGCAGAGCGCCACCGATCAATTTGCATATAGCTGACTGATGAAGCCTTGGTGTTTCATGAGGTAAAGCTCGATATCTGTGTTGGGGAGCATTGAACCGTCGTGTTTTTTTTTTCTTTTGTATTGTCTGCGTGATAACTCTGTAGAAGCCTTGTCTGAATAGGGCGCCGGTGGCCGGCCCATCACTTATCGCAGACTGTGGCGCGCTTTTCATGTCCCAGCATTATGTGCCGGCGCACTTTCAAGATTACGAGTGCGCTCACGATGGAGTCGAGAGCTCACCTTAGGGGGAGACGACAAGCCCGTGTGCTTTGTTCTTACAAAACCTTCTTTTCAAGCTACAATAGCAAGCAGAACTCCACAATCCCGTGTTTCTATTTCATATTTCACAAGCTTTCTTCAAATTCTGGGAAAAGGGACTAGCCAGGTGATACATGAGTAAAAAAAAAAGTATTTTAGAGACCGTTTTCAAGGTCGTGTGTGTTTGATATGAAATTCAAACTTAGGCAAAAAGACAATAAAATAGACGTCACTTGATCACACTAAGCTGCATACTACCAGTGAGCGCGCAGCTTAAGTTTTATAGCTTTAACTTTGATTTCTTATACATATGCCAGTCTATTGGCCATCGAAGTGGGACCACCCCCAGGACCACCATTTGGTTAAAAATTAGGGATCGCCGATTTGACGCAGAATATTCGAGTTGGTTTCAAATGGTTCAGCACGTTCTAGAGAATTACATTGCTAATTAAAATCAAGTCTAAAGTGTCTGTGATAGTCGCATCAAAGACTTTTCTGCCTTGAATAAGTGAATATGGCGGATATTTGGGCATCCGTTACGACCGAACTGTTCGCCACGTAAGGTTCCGGATAATGTCAAACGATTTGTCCCGTTGAGATGGGCATGCTTATGTGATGCACTGCCGCATATAACAAATAAATTTTCATGATATAGCAGGTCTGTTTGTAATTCGAAATATCCGTACCCATTTCACATAGTAGATGGTTTTGCTTGTGTAAGGGAAAATATGTTTTCCGTTTGACGCAGAATGTTCGAAATATTTTCAAATTACCTGGAACATTCCGAATTATATTATTAGTTATGAAGATGAAGCTGAAATATATGTGGGACTCGCAGCGACACCTTTCAGATGCTAAACCGCGCATTCCGTGGAGCTTCAGACGGCCATACCGCACCATTTACCGCAGGGGATTTCGGTTGGTGTCAAACGATTCGTCATGTTGTGATGCACACGTTTATGAAATTTAATAACTGATTAAAAGAAGAAATATACCGCATGTAGCGAAGAATGGCTTTCATTCGCAATATTAGTGCAAATTTCATGATGTAAATGGCGCAGCTTGAAGGTCCCACAGCTAACGCTCATAAGTCGAACATTGAGGCAGTCTTCGCGGAATTTTTTTTTCTGCCTCTGAACAGCGCATACTAACAAACAATACGCATCTGACGCTAAAGAAAGTATTACAAATGTTTCGTCAATATTATTTGAAAATTAGGTTATTAATCAAAAGTTTAATTATTATTCTGACAGGCGTCACACAGTGGTAAATAACACGCCGTTGGTTTGTCCCAGCTACGCGTGCAATTTTATATTTCATTACTTAGTTTAATTTTTGTGAACATCCGATATAGTATCTTCCATGTGAGTTCATTCAGAAGTAGCATGTAATGATGAGCCGACAGACTTGTGGGTCACAGAAAATACCCTGAAGGCTTGATATCTTACATGAATATGTTCTTCCATAGATTTCTTCGCAAAGCCCAGGTTCCTCAGCACATGAAAACAGTACCGTCGGTTCGTCTGCCATGGTTGTCCGTTCATAACTGCAATCCCTGTTTGGTAAAAAAAAAAAGAAACAAAGATTAATCTGTTGCTAAGATTAGAACCCAGCAATCACCATCTAGAACGGCGGAAACTCACTAAAAGTAAACCCATTGAGAAAGAAAAACTATAAACGCGCAGTACGGTCCATTCATTTCAATTCTTATTAAGAACAGAAGTTATGCGCAACAAATGAGGGCAGTCAAGTAAGGCAGCAGGACAGAATATTCTTAAAGTGAAACAGGATGAAAAAAAGAGGATGGCGTTTCCGGAAATTCAACTAAAATCAAGGATCGGTATGTATGTAGCTTGTAGTTAAAGCATGCAAATTTTCTGTTCTTTGTATTTTTTGCAAACGTTTAAAATAGTTGTGTAATCGACGATTAAAGCGGAGCGGTCTCTGGACTTTTTCTCAATGCTTCACAGGTGTGCGGAGAAGCTCGTTGATTTCATATGCTGTGAGAGTTTAGATTTCCATCATCACCACTTACACTTTGTCACGCATCGTTAGATTACAGAAAACAATGCTCTCCAGGCTTTGCTTCGGCAACGTCGCTCCATTGTCGTAACGAGCAAGCGTTTCTGCGTAGAAAATGTTCCACTGCCGTAGATATCACCGCTGTACCCCTCCTCAATTGTGTGCACAAAAGAAACCTGAGCGCCATCGATGTTTATTTATAGATTGCGCCACCAATACAAAATAAAATTAGGAGGGACTTTAGGGACTAAAGTAGTGAAAGGCGAAAGCCTGAGTGCCGCATTCTGCTGCGCAACTGACACTAATTAGTAATTTATTATTTATTCACGCATTAATTGATCAGTCAATAATTTAATTATTATATATTTATAATAATTATATTTATGCAAATAACGAATTACTTAATTAGTCAACGAAGTGAATAATTTGTCATTAATTAGTAATTAGTCATTAAGTGACTGTGGTGGTGCTCTGGGATTGGTCGAGACATCTATGAGGTCATCCCGCCTCGGCCAATCAGAGCCGCAGCAGAAGCTGGACACATTTTTGTCCACGACAGCAAGAGCCATTAAAAGCTTTCACCTTAAAAGATTTCAGCGCTTTGCACTGAAATCACGAAATAATACACGGTAAATTCAGAAGTCCTTCATGTCGATATGGAGGTAACGACACTGGTAACTCTGAACTGCGTTTCAGGTAGACCAAGCTAGTGGCCGCATGACTTTGCCGCTTTGAGATGGCTTTGCCGCAT
Source organism: Amblyomma maculatum (assembly GCF_055883805.1). Taxonomy (NCBI): domain Eukaryota; kingdom Metazoa; phylum Arthropoda; class Arachnida; order Ixodida; family Ixodidae; genus Amblyomma; species Amblyomma maculatum. Next base: position 78,281,204 of record NC_139347.1, read on the forward strand.
ACTCAAGATTCTTTTGGCGGTAGTTGGCGGTTAGGGCCAAGGATAAAGGCGTATGCCAGATGGACAACTGCAGTCATCCGACCTCTCTAATCGCCTCTATTTCATGTGCGCAACCACGCTTCATTGAAAAAACGAAGCGTTATCTAAAGCCATACCTTCAACTCCAAGGTAGTTAAACAGGAAATCTCGGGGCCGATACAGGACATCGGGGTTTGTGAGTGCCTCCCTAATGGACTTAAGGTCGTGAAGTACCACAACATCCTTGTCACCGAGTCGAACTCTGCGAAAGCCGTAGTAACATAATTAGGGTTTAGAGTGAGGCCCCTAATGTTGCTTGTACTGGCATTGAGGGCAGGCGGGATAAGCTTTATACCGAATGCATCCGCAATCGCTTCATTTGTCTCTTCGGCTCAACAAAATACATTTCCTACCACTGCCTTATCATGTGGACATTACTTCTTCAGACTGAGGTTCATCTTACGCTCAACGCCAAGGCGTGGACGTAATAACAGCTTTCACGGCTGTACTATAAACTGGGAACTTAAAGCTTCATCTTAAGTCAGTGATTATCCTAGCGACTGCGTCCACACTTAATCGCAACGACGAGACCGTGCCTCCTATTTAATTACCTAAAAAGCGGTGCTACAGTGCTTAGCCTCACTGTGAACAACGCTTGAGTGGGGAAGCTGATCTTTCATTCTTCTTTATTTGACGAATTCAATCACGTTCTCCATCTGCCATTCCGACCCAATAGAGAGTCCATTAAACAAGGTTGACGACTGGGCACGTTGGTAGGGGTTCATACTTAACCAGCCAAAGGACGAGACACAGGAAAGAAGATGACAGCCTTGTCCTGTCCTCTTCTTTCCTGTGTCTCGTCCTTTGGCTGGTTAAGTATGAAGAGAATCCATTATTGGTGACATTTTGCATGACTCATCCACTTTAGATTGACATTATCTCTTCCTATCCCTGAAATAAGCAGCAAGCTCAAGAAATGTGTCAAATAATTGCATCATCATCAGCAGTAGTAGCAGTCGTAGCGACGCAGTTCCAACTGGCCCTCAGGGGCAAAAGGAAGGGCATCAGAGAGGGTTTACTCCGGGAATGGTCCTGGCACAGACCTATGGCACCCGAGGCCAATTTAACCCTGCAATCTTCCTTATCTCTACCGCCCACCTAACTTTATGCTGTGTGCCCTGCCACGCTTGTCTTTTTTCGTAATCCACTTTGTTGTCCTCAACAATAATAATCCGTTATGTTGCATTCTCATGACTTACGCTGCCCATGCCCCTTTTCCTTTTATTCCGGTAAGAATAAAATTAACTATCGTTTGTTCCCTGACCATCCCCCCTTATTTGTTGGCGTAGTGTCTCTTGACGTTACATCTTTCACCTTCTTTTACATCGCACAGAGTCATCCTCAGTTGAAGCTTCTACGTGAGCCTCCACATTTCTACCCCGTGCTTGAGTACTGGCAAAAGAAACTGCTTTGTAATTTTCACCTGGGGAATACTGGTAAACTTACGCCCAGTATCAGAGAGTACTGCCAAATTCACTGCGCCTATTTTAGTCCTTATTGCGTCCCTCTCATGTTCCTGATCTGTGATCTCTAAGTATCGTAAACCAATGTATTCATACACGAACTCCAGCGCCTCGCTACATATAGTAAACTGCGCTTTCCTTCCACGCTTGTGCAACATCGCTTTATTTTTCTGCTTTTATTAGGTCCCAAATAAATTATCGGAATTTATATCGATATTTTTTTCTGAAGCAGCATCGACAAAAGTTAAGCTCTATTCAAACGAAGGCAATGGTAAAAATACGCGCAGTGCATACATGAGCGTTCCATCTATACTAACAGTTTTCTGCTTAGTTCTACCACGTAGTAAAGTATTCATTGTATGCTGTTCTTTTTTGTTTTGTTCTTGTTGTTTGGTTGTGTACACGTTTACGTAGTTTTCTTTGGTTTCGTGTTTTTTCTCTTGCGAAAATGAGTACGCACCAACTAGCCCTGCTTAGTACTTCACTAATCACTATTTAAAAACAGAACAGAATATATACAATATAGGGAAAAGTGAGCTTACCTGACGATTGGACCGTAACGCTTACTCAGTTCATGGAACACAACATGGTATGGTTTCCAGATGAATGGCAGGTATCCCAGCAATGGAATACCTCTGGGACCAGGGGCCAGTCGTTTTGTGTTTTTCCCATTCCTAGTCCTCGCTCCCAGAGTCTTTAGCGTCAACACTCCCACAAAAACGATAGCCGACCAGGCTATAACTGCCGACCAGCCACATTCCCAAGCAGACATCTAAAGGATAGAACACGTATCCTTGTAACAACAAAGTCGGACAAGAATAAACGAAAAGAATTTTTTTTTTTTTGCTGTGATTTCAATACGGATTGAGAACAAGCGTACGCATATAGCAGAAAAATGAGTTAGACAACTGTATTGAAGCTGAAATATTTATGATTACTTCAATACAAATAGTTCAGCATTGAAATAATTATGTAAAAATGCAAATATAATTTTAATGACACGATGTTGCGCTACAGTCAACTTCATGCCTACCTAGCCACTGATGTCCAACGTCCAGTCAGGGTAAAAAGGAACTGACTTGTCGATTTCTAAATTCAGAAGAAATGGATCCTTAATATGCACGTACTTCGTAACAGCCTTGCGGTACTTATTGTCTTACAAATCATAGACACGCCAAATCTTGTGAATTACGACGACAAGGTGCGTGGACTCTGCGTGACGCCAATTCTTTAAAAATATCGAATTGTATATTAGCAAGTGACAATTAAATGTTCATTTCCAAGTGCTATACTGTTCCTATTTTGCACAGGCATCCCCAAATCCTTAAATTCAAATCACGCACTCTTCAAACTAACATTACGCTTCCAGTGTGCGTGGGCGCTTAGCATAAAAAAGCACATCAGTTAGATAAAAAACTGCAGCTATTTTCTAGATAAAAATAACCGCATATAGCATCAGTAACCTGGTCACATGACGTTTAACTGCCGGCAGAGCATTACTCACATGCAGAAAAAGCGTTTCCCAAGGAAAACTTCCCATGTCAGAAAACAAAAGAAGAACCTAGTCTCGAAAACGACGCACGTCTCGCGACCTCTCTACTTTATGAATCATGCCAGTGAGGCCAGCCGCGGTCTAGCCATCTTGCCCTCACCTTATCTTTAGTCGCTGCTGTCCAGAGCACTTGCGTGCATTCTGGTGATAAAATTCTACTGACATCCTGACTCGGCAACTGCATATGTGAGAAGCATATTTGCCGTAAATGCTGTTCTAAGAACGTGCATCTACAGAGAGAGGTCAACATTGGCTCTTTCGCACAAGATAAAAAAAGCGCGAAAAAAGTTTATGCAATTTTTTCGCTGGGGCTGGCACGAGATAGCGCACATATGTTCGCGAAGAGATAGGAAAACATTCTGCTATAAGCGCGCATGTAGCTTTCACGTTCGGGACAGGAAACCTCCTTCCCTTTATTACTATATCGTACTGCAGTTGCATGACGCTGAAAGATTCAGAGATAAAGTTTTTCACCTCCAAGGCTCTTCTCTGCCTATAGCCATACACCAGAAAAAGCCTACCGCGCAAAAAGACTGATTCATAATTTTGTGGCAATAGTCCGAAACACGGCGGGACAATGCAAACGCACTCTTTTGCGTAATACAATATTCCTGCCTGATTTCATTACTGACGTATGTAGTACCTTTATGAAATGGCCTTACTCACCATTGTAATGTTCGCCGTCATATTTTCCTGTCGCCCTTGCTTACAGCCCGATTGATGACCTTCTACTGTCTTTTGTACTTGCAAGCCGGTGTTGATATGTTCCGATCCCAACCTTTCATTTGGCAGATATGAAGCGGCCGAAGCATTTTCGTTCCCTGTGTTTTATATAAAACTCTAGCTACCTGCAGCTGCCTTGGCATCCTCGGCAATTTGGCCTCATTCTTTAATCTGATGCCATCATAAGAGCCTCTCGAACGTTGAGTACGAAAACAGGATAGAGTCTGGACATTGTCAAAGCATATCATGACGCTTATCACAAACAAAAAAAGTGGCAAAACACGTTCTTTCATGGAGACAAAATGGAGTTACGAAACAAGAAAAGAGATTTCTAAGAAATTCGTTTCTTTGTAGAAACAAAATGTACATACCAAATACTAGATAAATTTCAATGTAAGAGGCCGTTATAAAAGTGGCACTTCTCTTATTTAATGGGTCGGAGAAGAGATGTCGGTTTGCTCTGCTGCCAGGTTAAAGACACTCTGACTGCACACTGATCACGGCACAGCAAGCTTGGATGCAACGGAGCAGCAACTGAGTAGTGCTTAGTGTAGAATACTTTAATAGGGAAGGGGAATGGCACGCTTAGGACATCTTGGACTGTTTTCCTAATAAAAAGTCGTGGCAAGAGCTAGAGGTTACACCACACACAAAAATGTCATAATGCATGGACAACGCACAGATTAAAATAGCGCACCGATGTCAATGGCAAGAATTAGATCACTACAAACGTTTAGAGTTTTGGGAACATAGACATCTAAAGCTTTAGCAACATCACGACCGCGTCGAACAAATTGTCTTCCAGCTACCTCACCAGGACTACAGTGGCGAAAAGGACGGAAGTAGGATCATGCGCCCAGAGCGTTCTCCGGGTGCAGCATCGTCTGCTCGGCTACAGTTCTAACATGACACAACCCGCTTTTCCCGTCTGCTCGCGATGGTACTGGCGTGTTTTCCACCTCTGTGGACCTACATCGACATTTCACGAACATATGGTCGATGCCGTCGCGACATGGCTTAAACTTGTACAGCCCTCCTATGTCGAGCAAAGACATTCAAGATTTTATCAATAACAACTGATTAATCTCAGAATAATGTGACTCGGCGTTTTCTGTGCAGTGCCAACCTCCACACGCATGCTCATATCAACGTTAGCGCATGTTTTCCCGTTAAGATCAAGAATATGAACGGCACCCTCCCCATGTGATCTTTAACTACATTTGCCCTCACCAGCCAGGGACCGTATTCCGAATTCGCGTCATAATCGAAAGTGTTGCTATCTCCCCTACCTCCAATCATCGGATTGGTCGAAGCACCGGAACCAAAAGTGGTATTGGCATCCGGTTCCGGTGTTTCCACCAATCAGATGACTAGAGGTTGGTGAGGTAGCGACGCTTTCGATAACTAAGCAAACTCGGAATGCGAACCGAGGTGTACGACTAAGCTGCCTGTGCAAGCAGTACCGGCTGTCTTCAACGCATTTCGAGCTGAGGGCTCGTCGGTACCATGATTAATACAAAACCATTAAATGTGGAGCATTGTGCGAAAATAGATCCCTTCAATTACGTCTGAGCCTTCGAATACTTACAAGGTACCCAACTGCTGGTTGTGGCTTCGGCGTTGAAGGCTCACGTCTAAAGGTACGGCCAGAGGCATTGCGCTGTTGTGCGCATATATAACGCTTATTCTATGTATAATCGCCCCTACCGGAGTCACGGCGATGCGTACAGACTAACCCCGCTGAATCAAAAGGAGCTGCATTGGCAACTCACAGAACCTGCGGCGACACGCTGGCACTTCCTGTGGGTCATTGTGTGATTACGTCGTTAAAGACTTCATATTTGTATTTTTGCCTTAATGTTAGACATGTGATGTGTTAATTCTCTAAAGAAAACAGTTCGCCAATAATATTGAAGTGGAACTACTTATATACAGAGTCACTTTTACATTATATATACTTGTTGTTTCTTTATATACAATTGGAGTATATATTATTGCATATAATAATAGATGTAACAGTTGTTTTCTTCCTTTGTCCTATTGCAATCTGTTTTCTTTTTCTTGCACTGCTCTACCTTGCTTTGGTTTCTTGGACCTCAGCAAGCTGCCCGAGAAGCTTTTTGGCCAAAAGCTCCAACCGTGTATTTGGTGAAACAAACTGAATTGAATTGAATTGTTCACTTCGTAACCAGAGCGTATATTTTGGGTAAATCGAGCAGGTAAGACGCGACAATTAGCAGTGTTCCCTTCATGTGCATTTACGCGCTTCCATAGTTAGTGGGGCGAAATGGCACAAAATAGAACAATGAGCAGGCACTGAGAGCGATGCAGTGCTCGGTGCACGGAGACAAAGGTGTTTCATTCATCTCCTCCCGGCACAAGCACCTGTGCGAAATCTCATCCAGCGAACTCAAGATATCTCCACACTCATTGCACAAGAAAAGGTGAAGCAAGGTTCATTAAATGATTGCGGGTGCATAAAGGCGGGCTATGAAAGCCGAGGGAAAAAATATATTGTAACCATTTGGGGTCTGACAAATTGTTGTGAGAACAAGCGCACCCTTATGATGGCCTTAGTTATGCTAGGAGCGTGCAGTGTTACAGTTATCACTGAACAGCCTAATATGCTGGATTTCGTAAAGACCCGAGCAGTTTCAGAATCTGAAAATTGTGATGCAAGAGTATGGAAACACCAAGCAACCATTGTAGCCTAATTCAGCGGGATGAATATACAATTCTCCTTTCACCTCGGTCTTTCTAATTACAAGTTATAAATTGCTCCTTTTGAGAAACCAACACTCTGCGCTCTTAAGAACAATGTAGCAGACAAGTGTCGATTATTTTCTACCACGAGGGGCCTTCAAAGCACCAAACACGCAGTGTGCCGCTAGTTTTTCATTTCGCTCGCATACACACGCTGTTCTCCGTGGCCAGGATCGAAGTTGAAACCATGTGCTAAGCAATTAAATACCCTAGCTATTCAGCCACAATGGCAAATCTATCTTTGAGTATATTGTTGTCCAAATGAATCTCCCATTTTGTTGTTGTTGTCCTGGTAGCTGTTCCTTTCTTTTGACGCTAAATATTCGGTGGATTTAGTGTTCCTGTTGTCGTTACGCTGGTCAAATTTATTGCCGCATTTGTGTTGTTAACATTCATTTCTTGGGATTTTCATTTCTTCCTTTGCTTCTACTCGCGACATTGGTAAGAAAACCCACGCAAGCTATCTTCTCATTTACTGGTGCGTCTAAGTGGCTCGCGCCACATTGCATTCCGCGTCGATGTGTACACACAGCATTATAAGTCAATTTTAAGCACTTTAGGGCTTACATAAAGATATTACTAAACGCGTTATGTATCGTCCGTGTCACCGGCTGCCACGGCACGGACTCACCTCTTCTTTAAGCGCATCTCTAGTGTGTTTTTCTTGTGCTTGTTTGTGGTTCATCTGCATTCTGCGCTGCATCTTGGAATAACCCAAGAGTCCTTTGACTTTTCGTGTGCTTACCAGTAAAAATATGTGCGGAAGAGCGGTATGACAATGCTTTCCCAATCAAAGTACGCTAATGACGATGTATATTCGTTTCCTCTAAGGCTGATCGATCACGGCCGGCATCGTGGCTTTCCGCGGATGTGCTGGACTTGAACGACTACCAACCCAGAACCTCCACTAGGTCTTATTTTATGTATGACGGCAGTGTGAAAAACAAGACGACCCCCAAGTTCTTCCAGACGGAACTCTTTATTGGGCTTACTCGCGCCCACGAAGAGTAGTATAAATCGGCGCCTACAGTATCCACCGGTGTGTTTACGACGATCTGCAGTAATGTAGGGGCGGCTGCGTACCACTGCAGTCATACTATAAAGACGATCCTATAGTCCTATCTAGCATCACAAACAAGTGACAAAGATATGTGCCGATGGTTCTGAGCGTAAACAAAGAAATAGTGCACATCTTCTCCGCAATGCCAACCTGCCACAGTTCCCTATCTTATTTCTCCCCTCAAAAACTGGAAACCAAATAAATGGCAGAGGGCTTGGACCAGCGAAGCTTTACAGTACGCCTCAGATGCTATTCGACTGTCGTATGCTCAATCATTGACTTCTGAGCTGGGTGCCCAGCAAATATTGTTATTTAATTAAACAGCGACATTCCCCATTTCAGCAATGAGCTTTATAGACCATTTCTAAAAGCCGTCAAAGGGGGCCGCCATGATGGGCTCTGCGCTATTCTTGTTCAAGAGATAAAGTTGACGTATAAGTTTCCCCACGCTCGCCCGACAGCCCAGTTCCCCCGATTGCCGTGACCCTGTCTACAAAAACGAGAACTGAAACAAAAAACAATAATTCCTATTTTAATATCTTGTATATATCAATGGGCATGTTCTGCCATTTTGTCTTTTGTACCGTTAAGAGTGAGCTACGTGAGAGCAAAAACAAATAGCGACTCATCGGCGAAAGTGATCATGGTTCGCTCCATCATCTACTGGGCAAGATACATACAAGCGACAGCGCGAACTGACGGCAACGCGAAACAGCGACGATGCTCTGTGTTGCTGGTATAGTGTACCACTAAACTTTTTACGAATGCAGCAACAATCATAAAAATTTCAAGAATTGAAGTATTTTCCGACAACAAGCAAAATAAAATGTACTTACAACAAACTGCATCGAATCTGAAGGTGCTAACTCGCACTATACGTGTAGTCGCGTGACCTTTTGTTTTATTTTTTTTTTAGGTTGCGATTGGATGTTCGTTGAATCCTTGGCCATTCGGCATTGTTCGTACAAAGCGAAAAATTTGCGCGGCAACGCACAATCACAATGCAGCGCTGTAAAAAAAAAAAGCGTGCGAAATGAGCAGCACTGACGTACTCTTCACGTTCATGCTTTTGGCTGATCGCGCATGCACTTCCGGGCGAACAAGCAAAATTTTCTATTTTGGCAGATCCGAGGGACGAGCCAAATTTCGAGAGGTGTCGGATGTGAGAGACACAGTAGGGGAGGGTTCAAGCATGAGATGAAATGAAGCGAGCGCTGAAGAAGCAAATGTGAACTAACGCTCAATTGACTGTCCTATGTTCTCCAAACTGCAGGCAAAGAAGGGGCCATTCTCCGCGGAGGGTTGAACGGCAGACCGATGAGCCAATGAGGAGAGAGGAGGAGGTGGTGGTGAAAAATAATTGATCAGTTTGACACTTTTAAACATAAATATCGAGCGTTAGCTCAAAGTGCTTTACCCTTGGTGGTACAACCATGCGTCTTAGATGCATCTTTGTTATAACCGATGTCATGTATTCGTTATATCCGCGGTTAAAGGCCAATCCAGGAATAACGCAAAACTCGCAAATGAATCCAGTAGAGCTAATACTCTGAAGATATTATTATCAATGCTCTCAATCCTGGGCGAGAGATAGGAGGCCGAGCGATCAGGGGTCGGTTGACCGTGCAACTATGCGCGTCTCGCGCGTGCTGAGTCAACAGTTTCCCGCTGGGTGGCGCCAGTTTGGGTAGCGGCAATGCTTCGAGACCTGCGCCTTTGCGCATGGTTCAATGCGTTTTTTCTCCATGCAGGTTTGGCAAAACAGAAAAACGGCATTAGAGACTTAAATGCCGAACTTAGGTGTTTATAGATAACAAGTCGGATGAAATATGAAATATTTTCTAAAAAAAATTGCAAAAAGGCAGCCAAGTGCCACAATCCCCCTTTTAGGGATTCAAGACATACTCAGGCAGATGGCTAAATTTCTTAGTTTTATTTATAACATATGAATAACATTTAACTGTCAATATTTAATATATTTTTGTTGGGACATTCTTCATTAATATATAGTATGTCGATACAGCTGCCCCCCCCCCCCCCCTCTTTTCAGGAAAGTACCGTTGAGTCATTGTTCCCCCATGCTTGAGTTCACTTGAGCTTGCTTCAAGAGATTGTTCTTTCGGGCATGAGCCAGCCCTCCCGTCGAATTCATGTACTGTGAGGGTTCAGCATACGAAGTACACCAAAGTACAGCTTTTACATTTAGGCATCAATACATTACACTCGATTTGGTTTTATGAAGGAATGGGGGGAGGGGGGGGGGGAGGGTCAGCCTTTAAGGTTATATGTTGTCACGCTTGAACTTGATGAAGCACGGGAGGGAACCTTCCGCTTTTTTTGTGAGTGTGTTTGTGCTGTTTCGGAAACCTGAGTCGTAGAAACGAACACTTGAAGACGAAAAACCAGGCACGCCCCTTCCGTCCCCGCAGGTGAATCCGTCGCGCCTCTGGTGGCGGCAGGAGGCTCAAACTCGCTTGGAAGAGATCCCGTTGTAATCGCGGCCAGTATACAGACTAAAAAGCGCGCGCAGCCGCGGCTCGAGTCTGGACGAGGCAATGTGTAGCGAGGCGAAAATAACCTACCACCAAGTGAGAATTCCGCTATCACATTTCAAAACCGTTTCGGTCTCTTCTTCAGAGGTGCCTTCCCGGGCTAGTGGCAGTAACTTCAAGCGCAGGTGTCTATTGTTATACGAAATTTTATATGATATTCGTGACCACACTCTGAAATTTGAAAACACGCTTTCTATAAGGCCGGCATGATTCATGTGCCGCAGGGAGACTACCAATTGTCAGCACCGCTCCTATATGACAATGTTTACAATTATAATCTACACTGAGCTAACACACCAATGGAAAGAAAGTATGGCGGCTGGTTCTAACATATATGTTAGGCGAACAACTGTAAAAATGTCTAAACCCTGCACGTAAAACCGCATTACGTATCTTCGTACGCGTGTCTTTCACACAAATTAGCCTGAGATGATCATCGTGAGCTCTTTCTCTCGATACACATATCCAGAGATTGCTGTTATATGTGCTGGCCCATGTGTGTACCTTACATTTACCTAAAAATAGGCATACGCGATATAATTACTGTTTTACTCTGGCCTTGTCTGCGCACTAATGGCTTGTGCAGATTGTCTTTTATTACCTAGTGTTCTTCGTTCTATTTGCTGCATCGCGTTGTTTATAAGGGACACGCCAATTTCAAATCTTTCCAACCGGAAAAAAAAAATCATTTCTTTATGTCGCTCTGGTATGAAACCGGAAGTTGATCATTTTATTTCGAAGAACAAAAGAAAACACGTTGGCTGTTAATTTTGGCTCAAGTCTCTCGTTTTAGTAAAAAAAACATATTCAGGCCAGAAACCGCTTTCGTTTGCGAAGACGAGCCGCCCGCGTTTACTTGAGGTTCAGCGATGGCAGAGTACGACGGTGCAGCCCATTTTATTATCGTCATCCCACTCTTTTCTCATCGTGGTAGGAAACGCAGTCCTTGTGTGTCGTCGACAACCAGGATAAGTGCCGGTATGCTTTCGAGGGAGATGGGCCGGCCATCTTCTGGCAGTACCCTGTACTTCTGCAGTGTCGTAGTCACGTATAAGAAGACCTCCATTACCGCCAGGGTTTCGCCAGGGCACGCTCGGCGGCCTGAATAGGAATCAATCAGTAATGTCGTGTACATCAAAAAAGCCCATTAAGTGGCCCTTTTTTTTCTTTTTTTTACTAACATTTTGATTCATGGCCCCTTTTCCCAAGCATTTCCCCCCAGAAGAGCCGAGAACCAGGCCTGTACCCATTGGAATCTTGTACCCTTGTAATTTTGTACCCATTGGAAACCGGTGGGTACACGGCGGCACTGGGGATCGAACCCCGTACCTCCCGAATGCGAGGCGGATGCTCTACCACAAGGTCACCGCCTTTATGGGTAATCGACGCCTTTATTTCTTATTCTATCTGGAAGGAAAGCCCCTGATATAGTACTCGTGTGTGGACTGCCACAGTCGACCTTTCTTATTTATAATAATTTAGAGTGAACAGAATAAATAAATGTACGCCATTAAACGGCAGAATGTGATTGTTTTACGCACTTGGTCCGGAAACAGCGCTCAGATTGAGCCGGAATGAAAAAGAAGAGAGAACACCAAATGACGCTCTCTAGCCTTACCCACGCTGAAGGGAAGAAACGCCAAGGGCTTTTCGTCCATCTCTGTACCATCAGCGTTGAGGAACCGCGTGGGGTCGTACTCGGTAGGGTTCCGCCAGTGAGTGGGATCGTTGTGAAGACTCCACATGTTTGGCACTATCAAAGTGCCTGCTGGCACGTGATATCCGCCAATGACAGTGTCACGTCCTGCGCTATATGGTACAAGATGTTAATGCAATGCCAAAGATATACTTTACTTAATTTAGCACAACACTTATGCCATTGCTATTGAACAGTAAGCGCAATGCGGTATAAATTCTCTCTCGTATGAAAACAAAAACAAAATGCCCAAAGCATTGTACAAGAGCAAGCTCGTAATGGAAATAAATAAATAAATCTAAATGATATTCGGATGAAGAAAAGGAGAAAGGTGGATAACGTCGCATTTACAAAATTCGCTGCCACATCAAAACAGTGATCATCCATGCCTTAAGAAAATTTCTTCATCACATTCAAAAATGGCCTTTTCGGGCACTTTTGCACCAAGCGAAACGAGTGTGTTCTCAATATTCCCAGAAACTCGGCAAAAATTCCTTTTTCAAAAAACTTTCCGCCTTAAATTGTCCCATATAATCACCAAGACATCAAAAAATATCGCATTTTTTCTGTTGATCGCTTGAAAGAAGTCGGTGTTGCAATATTGAATTTTTATAATGTAGCATTGTAAACGTTTTCTCAGCGCGTTACCTTTGTAGTGAAATGAAACGCCCGGAAAGAAGAGTGATCCCCGAAAATGCCTGAGCACTTAACAAATATGCTCGTGTATCAGGCGCCATTTTATAAGGGCCCTATCAGTGCTGCCAGTTAGAAAATAAAAAACCCGCCACAAGAACCTAGAAAACACGCTAAACACCGCTGAATTCAATATTTGCTTCAAAAAGCTAATTTTACACGTTTTATTTTCTTGTATGTCTTGTAAACTATATATCATATAATTAGGTTAGAAAGAATTTTTTTTTTCTTATTTCACTACAAACTTCAAAATACGAATAATTGCATTCTCGGAAATGTCCCATCTGATTTCTGTGAGTTGGAATTTAAGTTGCAAAAGTACGTATTTCTTTCCTGGCTGCAAACTGCTTCCCGGAGGCAGATTTACTAACAAAAAGACGCTTAATGCTTCTTCGGGATTAAACCCAGCACTTTGAGGGAAATTGTCCATTAATATTGTGCCAATCGTTTGATTATATCTGCGAGAAGTTCGTCGTTCGGGCTGAATTCGACCTGTCTTCGGAGTACTGCCCGAATATTCAAGATGAGAATATATATATTCTAAATTACGTTCCCAGTTTACATATGATAAGGTTTATGTGACACGCAGCAAATTCAGCTAGCAAAAAAAGGATTTTTTGTCGGGAGCACCCCTATACTATTATATCAGAATGCTGCTGAGTTCTCACGGCTGTTCCAGCTGACGAGCGTGAACTTCTTTCATTTCAGTTGAATTGTAGGCATAATTTGTTGAGATTTATGGCCCTGAAACCACTCTTCCCTAAGCTTCTGCACATTCTCGACAAGTTCCACTAGGCCGCACCACATGCCATCAGGAGACTCAACGAGTGTATTCAAAACGCCGCATAAATGAATTGAAGGCTTATGGGACGTGTTCGGGTGTTAACCACCTTGAGATTATAGCCACATCACGCACTCACAGCAACGTTCTCTTGCAGAAGTGAATATAAATACGAAGAACCTGCACTATTCTAAGCAAAAATAGCAGAACCACGAAAACCACTAATAAAAAAGCCAATCGAATTTCTTTTTGAAATGAAAGGTGGCTTAGCTCTGCTATGCCTGGATATACGTAGAGAAAAGCAGTGACTACCTCGGGATCAGAAGTTAATTTCTCCAGTCTTCGCGCCGTTCGCCAGCAGCTAAACTCTCCTTGGCTTCCATGTCGAGCGCGTCTAAGTTCACCAGCGTTCTGTAATTCGTTTACAGGAAAGGGAAGGCGCAGCATCTGTCACTTGCGGAAGGCAAGAAGCGCCACCCGGCGGCGTTGGAGCGCACTTGTTCCCGCTTGGGCCTCATACCTGACGGCAGATGGGTGATCTTACATGCTCTCTGGTGCGGCGTTCGACGAAGCGGCAAATGAAAGACGCCGCACGGACACAGGGATGGAACGCCCGGCAGGGTCAGCTTCGTATATACGTGAATCTCCTGGTGACGTCACTACCAACCATGCCGTCATGACCGATGTGACGTCACCATCACTTTCGGTTATTATACATGACCGGGTGTGACGTCATGATGAAGTCACATCTGGTCATGAAGTCACTGCCGATGACGTCACCATGCGATGGCTATGAACTTCTCGCAACGTCTAACCATTACTATTGGTTAGTGATAGTTAACCGTGACTTGCACTTTCTGAGTACTAGTTAATGACTGATTAGTATTAGGTAAACACCCCTTAACTAGTAAGTGATGGTTAGTGATAGTTACGATGACCTCCAAATGCAGGACATCTGCAACGCTGGCGGAGCTTGGCGAGGGGGCTGCGCAGCTTGCCTTGGCTGTGACGTCACTCGGTTGCGGCATACTGCATACGGCATACGACATACCGCATACGGGAAGCTCGACTCTGACCCTCGTACTGAAGTTTTTCGCTTCAAAACCCCTAAAAATCCATCCTCCCGTAATACAACACCCTTGTCCGCTAAACAGTATAAACACCTACAGATTTAGCGGGAAAACCGCTAACTTGACAATGCCGGGTGCTATCTTTCGTTAAAAAAATGGTATAGGCACTTGAGAGTGCTTATATATATATATATATATATATATATATATATATATATATATATATATATATATATATATATATATATATATATATATATATATATATATATATATACATATATATATATATATATATATATATATATATATATATATATATATATATATATATATATATATATATATATATATATATATATATATATATATATATATAGTGAAATGTGGATTTAATGGTTGGCTGGAACGTCTAGCACTGGCAGTACTTCGGGCACAGCAGGGTCGAATTACCAGCCGCAGGGCACAGCTTCAGCGCGAGCGAGATGGGCGCCGGAGACAAGCGATGGTGATGGCGATGCCGCAGCGTTTTTCTGTTCTTTGTCTTCTTTAGATTTCCCCCGCGTCTTCTTTACATTTCCCCTTTACATTTCCACATTTCACTTGGTGGAGGTCAATCTGAGGTTCCCTGTACCCATCTCGCCCTGGAACTTCGCAGCAGAACATTGACTACCCCAATGACGGAGCCGACTTCATTGCACCTACCTCCGCCAGTCACCTGCACAGGTGCCGTTCGTCAACGGGACCCGGCTACCTTCAGTGGAAGCAGCGATGACGACGTCGACGATTGGCTGACCACTTACGAACGGGTCAGCCGTCACAATAACTGGGACGACAACAGTAAGCTCAACAATGTCATCTTTTACTTGAGCGACGTCGCTAATCTGTGGTTTCGAAACCACGAGTCGGACTTTGGCACCTGGGCGAATTTCAAGACGAAATTTTCTGATGTCTTTGGCCGCCCCGCCGTCCGAAAACTCCGCGCGGAACAGCGTCTTCGGTCGCGACTGCAGCTGCCCGGTGAAACGTTCACCAGTTACATTGAGAGTTACATTGAGGACATTGTTGATATGTGTCGTCGCGTTGACCCGACCATGACCGAGGCCGCTAAAATACGTCATGTCCTCACAGGAATTGATGACGGCGCTTTTCACATGCTCATCGCGAAAGGCCCCACTACGGTCAAGGAAATCTATGACCTCTGTCAAAGCTACGACGAGCTCCGGAGGGAGCGTGCTTTGATTCGCCAGCCTCATACATCACTTGCTGGACTAGCCGCGGAGAGGGAGTCATCTAGCCTCTCTGAAGACATCAAGGCATTTGTACGCCAGGAAGTCGCGCGACAACTGTCCCTGCAGCCCTATGTTAAGGAGTCGTCAACAACTGGCCTTGTTCCGGAGCTTCGCCATGCAATCCAACAGCATGTATCTGAAGTCCTCCCTAATCCTGTTCCTCAACCAGCTCCGGTCGCACCTTCAATGCCGTTACTCACGCCCACATTTTCATCGTCCGGCGTTGCGCCACTGAGCTACGCTCCAGCATTCGCGCCGGCTCCTCCTCAAGTATTGCGCCGCACGTATGCCGAAGTCACTTCAAGTCCACTGCCTGAGCCAGCATATGCCTATGCTTCGCCCCCCATGCGGTCGGCACCAACAGCTTTTGCTCCCCCCTTGCTTCCGACACGATCTCCATGGCGCACATCACACAACAGGCCTATTTGCTACCACTGCGGCATCCCTGGGCACACTACACGCTACTGCAGGCGCCGAATAAATATGGCCTTTGCTGCACGGCCTGCGCCACCTTATTTGGCCCGCCAGTTCCCAGTCCCATCGGGTCCTCCAACAGCACCCCCTGATCCTCCGGACTTCCTCCCTCGTCGTTCGCCATCACCACGTCGCCGCTCCATTTCGCCAATGCGCCGACGACCCGCTACCCAGCCGGAAAACTAACCGCCGCAGTTCGCGAGGCACGAACTGCGTATCCGACCGAATTTCAAAGTCCTCGTCTTAATCCCGCGAATGTTATTCCTGTCATCGTTGAAGGTGTTCATACTCTTGCGCTCGTCGACACCGGTGCCGCTGTATCAGTTATCAGCCAAAAACTCTGCCGCTCCATCCGAAAGGTGACTACGCCTCTCGAGGGACTATCGCTTCGTACCGCATCCGCTCACAGTATACAGCCGACAGCTATCTGCACTGCTCGCGTCGTCATTGCTGCAGCCTTGTACATCATCGAATTCGTCGTTCTCCCCACATGTTCTCATGACGTCATTCTCGGCTGGGATTTCCTGTCCCAGCATCATGCTATCATTGACTGCGCCAGTCCTCAAGTAGAGCTCATTGAATCGAGTGATGCACAGTCTGATGCCCTGCTCCACGAGCCGTGTCCTCGTTTTGCGACCAAACTCCTCGTAGCACATGACACAACCATCCCACCCGTTAGCGCTGTTCTAGTTCCCCTCACTGCCTCTTTTACCACCGCCGCGACAGTCCTCTTTGTGCCCTCTAACGTTGTCTGCCGCCGCCGCCACTTACCGCTGCCGTTTGCCGTCCTTGACATGAAAAACGGCGCTAGCACACTTCTAGTAGCCAATCCTCTTCCCTCTCCCGCTATGTTGATCGAAGGGGAGTACCTCGGCCGCATCGAGCCCGTGGACCTTCTGTTCACCTTTGATGATGTGTCATTTCCTGCTTGCCAAGTTGACGCCTTGACTCCAACTCGTGTGGCTTCAGATCTGCTACAGCGGGACCTTTTTGACCATTCCGTGGACAGCGCTCTAGAACCGCGCCACCGCGAGCAACTTCTTGACCTTCTACACCAATTCCGCGCCTCCTTCGACATTCCGCAATCTTCCTTGGGCCGCACGACGACCGTTTCCCACCTCATCGACACTGGCGCTCACCCACCTCTCCATCAGCGGCCGTATCGGGTGTCCCCGACTGAGCGCCGTGTTATTGCCCAACAAGTCGATGACATGCTGCAACGCGGAGTAATTAGAGAATCCTGTAGCCCATGGTCGTTTCCTGTCGTCCTAGTTAAAAAGAAGGATGGCTCCATACGATTTTGTGTTTATTATCGCCGCCTCAACAAAATCACTCGTCGTGATGTGTACCCCCTCCCACGAATCGACGACGCCCTAGACTGTTTGCAAGGCGCAGAATTCTTTTCCTCACTCGATTTACGCTCCGGGTATTGGCAGGTGCCCATGGCAGAGGCGAATCGTCCTAAGACCGCCTTTATTACTCCAGACGGACTATACGAATTTAATGTTATGCCACTCGGACTCTGTAACGCCCCAGCCACATTTGAAAGAATGATGGACACTGTACTGCACGGCCTGAAATGGAACATCTGTTTATGCTACCTCGATGATGTCTTTTCAACCGACTTCCCGACCCACCTGACTCGACTTCGCCAGGTCTTCACCTGCCTAACCCGCGCCGGTCTTCAACTGAACCTCAAAAAGTGCCGCTTTGGTGCCCGCCAGCTCACAATACTCGGACATGTTGTTGTAAAGATGGCGTTCTGCCTGATCCTGAGAAGCTGCGCGCCGTCGCTGACTTTCCGAAACCGAACACTTTGAAACAACTGCGAAGCTTCGTGGGCCTCTGCTCGTACTTTCGCCGTTTTGTTCGGAATTTCGCAACCATCATAGCCCCCCTTACACAGCTCTTGAAAGGTACCCCTAACCTGTCCTCTTGGTCGCCAGCCTGCGATGATGCATTCGCGACACTGCGCAATGTTCTGACGTCACCACCAATCCTTCGCCATTACGACCCTACTGCACCTACAGAACTTCACACCGATGCCAGTGGTGTCGGCCTCGGCGCCGTCCTCGCCCAGCGCAAGCCTGGCTTCTCCGAATACGTTGTCGCCTACGCAAGCCGTGCTCTCACCAAAGCCGAGTCCAACTACTCCGTTACCGAAAAGGAGTGCTTAGCAATCGTGTGGGCTGTAACGAAGTTCCGCCCTTACTTATACGGCCACTCCTTCGAGGTAGTTACAGATCATCACGCTCTCTGCTGGCTCGCGTCTCTCAAGGATCCGTCTGGCCGTCTCGGGCGCTGGGCTCTCAGGCTTCAGGAATACGACATCCGTGTAGTGTACCGCTCTGGCCGCAAGCACTCTGACGCCGACGCTCTTTCTCGGTCACCGGTGCGCTCGCCTAACTCATTGTCCCCTCCTCAAGCATTCTTGTCAGCACTCACCATTGAGGATATGCCTTTCGAGCAACGACAAGATCCTTGGGTTTCTAACCTGCTGGATATCCTTGGCACTACTTCCGCGGCTACGCATCCTCGGGCACTCCGCCGACAGGCCTCCCATTTCGCCATTCGGGACGGCCTTCTCTACCGCAGGAACTACAACTCAGACGGCAGAACGTGGCTTCTTGTCATTCCGCGCCACCTCCACTCCGAGGTTTGTGCCCACCATCACATTGACCCTCAAAGCGCTCATGCCGGCGTCCTCAAAACCTATGATCGAATTCGTCAGAGGTACTACTGGCGGGGAATGTACAATTTCGTACGGCGCTACATTCGCTCTTGTACCGCCTGTCAACAACGCAAGATTCCTCGCCACCCCGCTGGCCCTCTCCAGCCTTTACCGTGTCCAGCTCGCCCGTTTGATCGCGTGGGAATCGACCTTTATGATCCGCTACCATGCACTGCCGCTGGTAATCGATGGGTCATCGTCGCAGTCGATCACCTGACCCGTTACGCCGAGACTGCTGCACTTTCCGCGGCGACAGCCCGAGAGGTAGCCCATTTTCTTCTGCACCACTTCATTCTTCGACACGGCGCCCCTCGCGAGCTACTGAGTGACAGAGGTCGTGTCTTTCTTTCCGAAGTAGTTCAAGAGCTCCTGTCCTCTTGCAAATCGATACATCGGGCTACAACAGCGTATAACCCGCAAACAAACGGCCTCACGGAGCGCTTCAACCGTACGCTTGGGGACATGCTCGCAATGTATGTTACATCTGAATCGGGAAGCTCCAACTGGGACCAGGTACTGCCATTCGTAACGTTCGCGTACAACACTGCCACCCAAGCAACAACTGGGTTTTCGCCCTTCTTTCTCTTATATGGCCGTGAACCATCTTGTACTCTGGACACAATTTTGCCATACGATCCAGATGCCTCTGAGTACAGTGCTTTGTCAGATATTGCACAGAAGGCCGAGGAATGCCGTCAGCTAGCTCGCACGTTTACCTCCAACACTCAAGGCTATCGCAAAGATCAGCATGATACCAGTACCCCTGCTCCCACGTTCCTGGCCAACAGCTTCGTTTGGCTATGCGTTCCTGCCACCAACAAACTAGACACCAAATACCACGGACCTTATCGCGTCTTGGAACGCACATCCCCTGTGAACTACGTCATCGAGCCAGTCACCCCTTCTTCCGACCACCGCCGTCGTGGCCGCGAGGTTGTCCACGTTAGCCGCCTCAAGCCATATTACAACCCTCTGGTCGTCTCTTCTCCCTGAGTCGCCAGGATGGCGACTTCTTCACGCGGGGAAAATGTAAAGAAGACAAAGAACAGAAAAACGTTGCGGCATCGCCATCACCATCGCTTGTCTCCGGCGCCCATCTCGCTCGCGCTGAAGCTGTGCCCTGTGGCTGGTAATTCGACCCTGCTGTGCCCGAAGTACTGCCAGTGCTAGACGTTCCAGCCAACCATTAAATCCACATTTCAATATATATATATATATATGAATGCGAAAGCAGTGCAGTCCTGCGGGTGAGGTGTTTTCGAGTGAAGTTTTCAAGATGTATTAATGTCATCTGTGCTAGCATGTGCTCGATGTTTGTTCGTGTATACCGCGCAGACTGCCACACTTCATGCCTCATCTGGGAGCCGAATTCACCGAAATACAGTTGGAGGTACATACGTCTTTGGTTTGAATCCTTATCGCAACCTAGCGCACAGCTTGACTAGCACAGGTATACTATATGCAACGAGAAATCGTATCACATAGTACTGCATACTTAAGCTGCCTAATCAAATGATATTCCTGTCAGTGGCAACAAGGATACAGGAAGGCAGGGAAACATGCTAATGGTTTGTTGCCGAAATCGGGAGCACATATCTTTGCGCTTAACCAAAGTAGCTGAACCTGCTCATGTATTACATCCATCATATGCACATGGGGGAGAAATCAAGTAGCTTTACATCCATATAAATTAGGCAATATCTCTAAGTACTCAAGAAATTGTGAAATCAGTAGTAGAGTGAGACATCAGCGGGGGCACAACGTACTCCGCGTTGTACTAAGATATATTGATTTAGCAAAATTTTGGCATTTACGGCATGCGCTCTTGCAGGAGATTACTTCAAAGCCGTCAGTGATATACTTCCAACGCTTATTTTTTTAGTATTTAGATCGATTATATACTCATTCTGCGACTTCTATGTTTTCTGGTCATTTATTCCATCATGCGAGGTATTTTTTGTCTTTTTCGTCCATTAGTATTTATACAAGCCGACCGCATAAGTCTTCTCTCACGGTCAATCTCATGCAAAAGATGCCAATAATTTTCATTCATTTCACAATTCTTATGTATTCAGTAAGGACGTATGAATATCTGCAAGTGACAAAAGCTAAAAGAGCAAGACTGCATGCCCACATAGCCATTGTTCGGAATCATGAAGCAATGGTCACTTTTAAAAGTTTCAGCCGGTATACCCATGCGAGGCAAGCTTTGCGCGTTCAACACCTTCCTCTCCCTTCTCAAATCATCGTTTCATATCAATTAATAATAGCGCACTCACGCCCTCGGTAAGCTGAGAGGTGCCGTGGTCCTCCACCGAAACGTCTCCAGTATGGAGGCCATTGTGAACGGCATTCGGCGCCTGTCCTCCCACGCTGGCGGCCTCTCGCGGCCGATAACAGCATCAATTTCTTGCTGCACGCGAACCTGGAGGCCATCCGGGTCGCTAGCAGCGATGTACACGTTCCACAATACAGCACTCCGTACCGTGTTGGTGGCTGCGCTGTAGAAGTTGATCGCGGTTCCTTCTAGGTAGCGCACTGCAATGAATGGTTCTTAACATTGCATTTTTTTTTTTCGTGGGAACCTAAATAGTTTACAAGTGCGTTTATCCAGTTATTTGTGGTAATAAAAATGCGATTTCAAATCGATTTCGTTTAGTTTCGCCATCCTGTCTGTGTTTCTAGCATCATTCTGAACTGTACTCGCCTCTTGTTATGAAAAAAAATGTGCGTTAAAAATGAAACTAAGCACAAGTAATAATGTCCGGGACAACCCATCCTAGTTCCAATGTAGTGAGCACTGCAAACAAAAGCAAAAAAAAAAAGGCCGTGAATGGAGTGTCGCATAGTTTAGAACTGAATTAATTGCTCACGGTATACATGGAAAAGAATATTGGCTACAAACCTTCGTTTAGGCGGCGCTTCAAACCCTTGGTCAAACTTTCGACGCAATTCTTGAAAAGTTGTTGTATCTGAAGAAAGCTTACCTAGGATAAGAAAAATTGCTAAAAAATGACAAAATATAGAGAATGTCGTTATACAGATGTGTGCTATGTGCAGTTTTTGTTTGCAGGTGTGAAGTTTTCGTAAGGTGGACATTGAGATATCAAGTATCCGCAGTCTCTACCTCCGGCCGTGCTCTCCATATTTCTCAAACAGTCAAATGCATTTTCCCGTTGCTTTCATGGTCAAATAAAAGTTATGCCAGGCCTTACATAGTTTTCATAATATGACTCTCATGCTATTAAGATCTGGAGTAATTGTAGCCACAAATAGCAAAAATGAATAGTTAGAAGTATTCCTCCAAGAGGATCTCGTAGCATGTATTCGAGCCCAGCTTTGGGTACCGCACTTCGAATCTCTCAGGCATGGTCAGATCTCTCTTGTCGAGCTATGATCCTCCCACTTTATTGCTCACACGCAACTGGCCGTTGAGCAACGTGTTCAAGGCTGGCTCGCACAGATAAGCGTCGGCCGCGGTGCAATGAACTCAAGCTAGGGCACATAGTAAGACACAAGAGACCAGAGCTTTCTAATTCAAAACTGCTTAAACGAGTTTTGGGTTTAAACGTCGTTCTTAGTGAACTTTCGTAATGGGCTAGCAGTGCCTTATGCGGTGGTCTCCCAGACTTAACTATGACCTTTTCGCCGCTTTAGTGAATTATGCAGCGTGGCTGTTATTAGGCCATTGTGTTAGCACATACTTTAATCCAGACAGCCAGACACTGCCTTGCATATTTTAAGCAACTTTTTCGCTACTGAGTCGAAAGCTCTTTACCGCCTCATGATGGGAACGAGTTCATTTCCTTCACCCAACTCTTCGCTACTCTGAAGCAGGAACGAAACGTTCAGTGCGCTCTTATCTGCGGTGTGGGGGGAGGGGAAGGAGTGCCCTGAGACAATCTAACATGTCTGTAAGCATACTCCACTGCAGACAGTAGTTAGCTCAGAATTATTCACCTCTATGCCTACCTCTATGCCTGCTGTAAAATATTTCACTTTCTGATAGTCCTCAATATCGTGGGAGAGGAAGGAAAGTAAAACACCAACCTGCTGATTCTATGAACTACTCCAAAGAGAGTAGTTAACTCAAAATTCTTTAGCACTTCCTATCTCGGCGCCTCTTGAGGGTTCCTTGGACGGCTAGAAGGTCAAATCAGTCGATATTGTCGGCCATAAACCCTGACTGCTCATTGGAGGGTCAAATTCTAAAGTTAAAGCTCAGCTACTTTGGTCGTCTGATGAGAAGAGAGGAGTCGCTGGAGAAAGATTTGATGTTGGGAAAGGTTGAGGGTCACCAGAGAAGGGGCAGGCAGCGAACGCGATGGTTAGAGGGCATCCTCGAGGTGCTGCAGATGAAGTTATGTGATATTAGGAAGATATTGAGAGACCGGAAAGCGTGGCGTGATATGGTCCATAGGGTCACGCAGAGTCGGACACAACTGACTGAACTGAACTGATCTCGGCGCCTACCGCGAAAAGATTTCATAAAATCGCAGCCCTCATTATCCATGATTTATTGATTTACCTTGTCCTAAAGACCAAGTGAACAGCATTACAAAACGGTAAAAACAACTGATACACTAAGAGGTATTCAAGGGTACCCAACGGTAGGCCCGTAGAGACTGTATATCTGCACAAAATGCATAAAATTCAAGATATGCAACACCTGACTGCAAGGTCTCACGACTAAGGGGAAAGGTGAGAATCCGAGCAAATCAGTGTAGAAAATGTGTACATATACTTTGAATTGGCTACCAACCCGTTAAGAAGACTATGCAACGGAGCGAATATTTGGAATCGATAAGAAGAAGGGTTATGAGAAAGTTTGACGAAGTGCCGAAGCGGGACACCCTATATAGCTTGCTGAAAAAAGGCGTCAACCGGAGCTGCCGGCGCGTTGTTGCAAGACAGACTAGAAGTTTTGTACATCGTATATTATGTTACGCCTTATTTTTATGCCTTCCGAGGAAAGATTTCGGCAACTTAAGCACGACTTTTTTGGCATTGCATTCGACAGGGAAGACATCCCAATAAAGGCCCAGCCTGAACTCTGTTTTTATACGCAGGCTTGTCACACTTACAAGAAAAATGAGAATCTTTGTTATTGTGCTCCTTGATCTTCCGAAGATAACCGTCGATGAAATCGCTGTCCGAGTTGCCACGCATGCTCTGTTGCCGCTCTTTGACTTCATTTCTGGAAGTAAAGAGACATCTATCCCGTTGTCCGTGTAACTTTTCTGCAAATTGCCTCTATCAGCCGATTAAAAGAAACAAAAATCGCTATTGCCCTAAATAGGATTGCTACCGAAGGTATATGTTGAGTATAAAGATAAAATAAAAAGGTAAAACGCAAGAACTAAATCATAATGTTCGCCTGATACGATCCGCTATACAATGCAGTAATTTGTTGCAAAACGGTCCCATGCATCTGTAGGTCCAAAATTTCTATGCAATAAATTTGACTTACAATAGGTTAAGCTTTCGGCGTTCAGGTTTCAACTGAAGAACGCCGTGATTATACCGTTGCCTAAGAGACTGCAAAACGACGAAACGACGACGCAGCAAATGCAAGTATCGCCTAAACCCAGACCGTAACTCATTTTTCGCCTTTAAGAACGAACAGGTTGACGCAGTCTTCTTGCTAATCGCAGTCCTTGTATCATGCCTTTAGCACAACCCAGCATGATCACTCACCTCACGAATTGAGTCAGCTCACTCAAAACTGACTTCATGACGTACAGCGGCGTGTTGGGAATGCGAACGGCCAGCGCGCGTAGCGCCGGAAAGAAGTCAGTAAGGGAAAAGAAGTTTGCTTGGCGCAGGAACTTGCTCAGCAGTCCTTCAATGAAACGACCCTTGGTGTCGCCCAAATTGTAACGCTGCCCGAAAACCAGTGCCGAAATGTTGTTAGACACGCTAGATGAAAGCGCCCGAGCCACCAGCATCGGTTCTCCGTTGCCCGATGCAAGGATATCCATGAAGCACTGAACTTCTTCCTGAAGAGAAAAGCAAAGAAAAACAACAACTAAGGGTGATTTTTATAACATAGCTTGTTCGATCAGGCTAGGCGTTTGATTTTTTTTTTTTTTAATCTTCCAGATTAAATACAGTAGCGCAAAGAAATTCTGAATCTTTTTAATAATGGTCACAACTTTCAGGGTTTCATCCTGTTTTTTTTTTTTTTTTTGCCGTAGTAGAGAAAATGGACGCTTTTCGCCATCAGTGAGGTCGTATCTGTTTAGCTTAATTCGTTTTAAATATTTATTCTTGAAAGCGCAGCATGCTGCTCCAGCATTTTTCCCAGCATGGACATTCCCCTCACATGTCACCACTGAACCCAATAGGAGCTGACGTTATACCGATAATCAGTTTGACGTTAAATAAGGTACTTATAATTCGGTACGAAAGGATCTTTAATGTTTTACAAAGTAACAGTACATGGTTAGGTGGAATTGTTTTCATCAAAGCCCGGCAGTGCTTTTTACCTTGAAACAAGCAGTAAAAGCGCATAGGTCAGTGAAGAAAGGACTCCCACCGAGCAATGAGCAGTGTTCTCTGCTGTCTTGCGAGGCTGTACGATATTTATCAAGTTAAAGCAGCACCAAGTCGGAAAGTACAATGCGCACCACGTGAAAAATAGAAATGAAACACCTATAGAACAATATATTTTCTCTAATGTTCCGACGCTAAAAAAAAAAAAGCACCATCGTAACAACGCTGAAAAGACACCGATCTCACCATCCCAGATAAAAGGCCGAAACTACAGAACCGTGAAATTGGCTTTTATTTATATGTTTTATTTATTTAGCTACAGCTTAAAAATGTGGCAGCGCTGTATCCAACACTCCAACACCTTCAATGTCCGCGGGGTTAAAAAAAAAAGGAAAAAATGACACGAGAGAAGAAAAAAATACGCTCGCGCGTTATTTTTCACGAAGAAATAGCGAAGTACCAATGTGAAAGCTTAATACACAATACACGAACCGCAAATTTTGTGCGTGGCCATCCACGCTGAAAATATATAAGAGCATTTACAAGCGCTCCCTTTCCTTTTCTTTCCACGAAAACAAAAGCAATAAAGGCCGTATTTTCCTCTCT
This sequence comes from Amblyomma maculatum, assembly GCF_055883805.1. Classification (NCBI taxonomy): domain Eukaryota; kingdom Metazoa; phylum Arthropoda; class Arachnida; order Ixodida; family Ixodidae; genus Amblyomma; species Amblyomma maculatum. The sequence goes on from NC_139347.1 coordinate 78,307,233, forward strand.
TCGCTCGGTACAGGCCATTCAATATAAAAAGCAAACCCTGCGCTTTCTTTTTTGCAAGAAGTTATGGGGGCCTTTTTCAATATCTTCAATAATACGTTTCTACCTCAATAATAACTTCCAGAACTTTCCTAACTAGTAACAGGAAAACTTTCCTGGGCCAGATAACAGCCAAGAACGCTGATAATAGTTCTTTGTGGAACGAGCCCTCTTCAAAGCACGGCCTTCTTTTTCTTTTTCGCCGGCGCTGATAGTAAAGAAACGTTCCCTATGAAGAAACATGTCGAAAATATGGCGCCGTTTCTCCATCTCCCGACATAGATTACATATTAGTATTAGTTACTGAAGTAGGAATCTTTTTTTTTTTTTTTTCTTGCAACTCCTACCCAAATAGCGCACACTGGTGCTTTAATGTTCACGGTGAAGGCTCTACATAAGAGCCGGAGAATTACGAAGCTGAATCGCGGGGGATGTTCCCCTGTTGCTGAAGGTTTCAACTGTTGTACAAAGCATTTCGTGAAAAGCGAAAAACTTATAAAAAGAACCTTGGTATTTGTCTCTACGCCGGAATCACACCAACTTTCGGATGAACCCGGCAGTGATAAGCTCCGGGGCTTAGCGCGCAAATTTCCGGTGAGTTTTCTGCATGCTGTGCTCCGTGTGCTATTTTTCTTTTTTGTTTGCAAAGCGCAGAACAAGCTACAATAACCGCAAACATGGCATGCTGTACTAGGTCCGTAAAGGGAGGAGGTAGTATGCATCTTCTTTCTTTTTTTTATTGTTTATTGACTATTAGTTGACTACAAATTTCCCTCTGTTGGACGCGGTGACGTGCAAGAGCTTCTAAGTCGGCCACAACGCTTGAAGAACTTCAGCTGGCATGCGCGAGCCAACCCTCTTTCTTTTATGTGTAAATTCGTTCACGCTCGCCTTCCATCAACCCTCGTGCCGTCGCATTAAGAGAGGCGTCATCGCCTATGTGAAGCCTACGAGCGACAACAAAACACTAGCTAGAATGGAAAGCTAGCAAAGACAAAACACCGGTTATATCAAATTTGCAATGGCGATTCGGTAACAGGTCATATTACCTACGTTTAAGGATGACAGTGGCTTAGTAAAGCTACAAGTAGGGATGCTGGTCGCGGTGGTAGAGTACGTGCTGCAAGCTCCAAAACGATAGAACAAAGGAAGAGTCGATAGAGGAGAAAGCTACCTCATTTCTTTCGTATCAGTTCAATAGGTTGCCCCTCAATTTTACGCAATAGAATATACACCTCGTTCAGTCGAAAGCCATCTCCGTACCCTTTAACTGAGAAAAAAAAATATTGCAAACTTTGGCGCCGGAATTTAGCGACCACCCCAACTAATCGAGACCTAGCTGAAACGTTTGCCAAGACAGATGGCGTCACCACGTTCTAAGTTTTAGAGCAGTTTTCAGAGTGTAAACAGCGCCCCTACGTTGATTTCTTAGTGCGGAAGCACCCCAGAGGAATACAAGCCTCTGTGGCGTCATACCCTTAAGGCGGAGATAGTGTTCCTCGAATTTTTATCTGCCGTCGTATATATATATATATATATATATATATATATATATATATATATATATATATATATATATATATATATATATATATATATATATATATATATATATATATATATATTGTGAAAGAAGGCCAGGTCGAGACACCAAAGTCGTGACGGCAAGGCAAGGTACGCCGTGTCAGCGTTTTAATCTGATGGTGAACCCAGGCGCGAGCTGAAGCCGGCGCCGCGGGACGATGACGATGGTATGTACAAAAGAAAGAAGAAGATTATGGTATGTACAAATAAAAGAAGATCCGTGGAAGGCTCACACAATCTTCCCGGGGGGTCAGAATCGGCCAGCCTGGCCGCTCCTAACCAACCGATGCACCGCGGCGCACAAACGGCTTCAAGCGAGAGACATGAACAATTTCAGTTCCACGGTGGCGTCGATCGGCTGGGGGATCAACAGGTGTGACTTGGTAGTTCACGGGGGAAGTTTGGTTGATGACCTTGTAGGGACCAAGATAGCGGCACTGAAATTTATCACTAAGGCCAGGGGCGCGCAGTGGAGCGTAAAGCAGGACTTCGTCACCAGGACGAAAAGAGACCGCACGATGCGTAGAATCGTAGCGACTCTTGCGGTCTTCCTGGCACGCTTCTGTGTTGAGGCGGGCAAGATGACGGCATCTGGCCACACGGGATAAAAGCTAGGCTGGTACTGATGAGGACTAGTCAGGCGAGAGAAGAAGGAAGTGTCGAGCATTGTAGTGGGAGGACGGCCAAGAACGAGGAAAAACGGAGAGTACCCGGTAGTCCGCTATACTGCTGTATTATAGGCGAATGTGACGAATGGTAGAATAGTGTCCCAATTTCGGTGATCCGGTGTGATGTACATGGATATCATATCGGATAGAGTGCGATGAAATGGCTCAGTCAGACCGTTAGTCTGGGGATGGTAGCTTGAGGTTGTCTTATGAAGGGTGGATGACGCGTGAAGAACTTCGGCAACGACTGTCAATAAGAAGGTCATCCAGCGATCACTTAGAAGCACCCGAGGAGCGCCATGATGCAGGACAATTGATCGCAAAAACAAAAAAAAAATAGCTACCTTTTCGGCGGAACCAGCCGGTACAGGGGCTGTCTTAGCGTAGCGTGTAAGGTGGCGGACAGCTGTTATAATCCAATGGTTACCACCATCGGAGAGAGGTAGGGGAACATATAAGTCGATGCCGACTACGTCGAATGGCGTGGCGGGACATGGAAGGGGCTGTAGGAGGCCAGCGGGCGAAGAAGTCGGCCGCTTGCGACGTTGGCACAGATGGCAGGAAGCGACGTATTTAGCTGAGGTGGAAGATAGGCCAGGCCAAAAGAATCGTCTTTTAATGCAGTCATATGTTTTGTCAAAACCAAGGTGACCTGCAGTAGCGTCACCGTGGAAAGCCGCCAGTATACGTGAGCGAAGCACACGCGGCACGACTGGGAGCCAACGAGTTCCATCAGGGCAATACACGTAGCGGCGTAGTATGCCATCTTCGAGCTTGAAATTGCGAAGCTGTCGGCGAAGCCTAGCATTGGGCGGGTTAGATGCGCCGATAAGGCGTCGATGATGGGCCGGCAGTAGGCATCAGCTAATTGCTGCGAGCGGAGTGCGTGTTTGTGCTCAGAATCGTCAAAAGAAACTGTTGTGATATGCGTCGGGGGAAGAAATGGTCGGCTGTGGTCAGAGGTGGAAATGCGTTGCAAAAAAAGCAGCAGGCTGATTCCGTAAGTGGACAGCGAGAAAGAGCATCGACGTCTTGGTGTTGACGACCCGATTTATAAACGACGTCGAAATTGTATTCTTGCAGGCGTAGAATCCAGCGGCCAAGTCCGCCTGTCAAACTTTTCAGTGAAGACAACCAGCAAAGAGCATGGTGATCGGTCACAACTGTGAAGTGCCGACCATAGAGGTAAGGGCGAAACTTTTGAACCGCCCAGACGACGGCAAGACATTCCTGCTCGGTAATGGTGTAGTCTTTCTCAGCTGGACTCAAGGTCCGACTGTCGAAGGCAGTGACGTTCTCACGCGAAGTTGCATCGCGCTGCAGAAGGACAGCGACAAGACCGTGACAACTGGCATCAGTGTGCAGGGTGGTAGGAGCGCTGTAGCTGAAGTGGCCAAGAACGGGATCTGATGTGAGGGCGTGCTTTAGGGCGGTAAAAGCAGTGTTGCACTGTTTAGTCCACACGAAAGAGCTGCACGCTTTAAGTAGTTCATGAAGTGGCGCAGCAATAGTTTCACAGTGCCTTATGAAACGCCGGAAATATGACGCCAGGCCGAGGAAACTGCGCAAATCTGCAGTCCGTTGAGGACGAGGAAAGTTCAAGACCGCGATGATTTTATCAGGGTCTGGACGAATGCCGTCATGGCTAACCAGATGTCCCAATATTTTTATTTCCTTCTGTGAAAAATGGCACTTCTTGGTGTTGAGCTGAAGGCCCGCTGAAGAAAGACACGTCAGGACTTCATTCAGGCGCGTGAGATGGTCGTTAAAAGTTGCCGAAAAGATAACAATGTCGTCCAAGTAGCAAAAACAGGTTCTCCATTTTAGGCCACGAAGTACCTTATCAATCATTCTTTCAAATGTCGCTGATGCGTTACACAGGCTGAAGGGCATAACATTAAACTCGTAAAGTCCGTCGGGAGTTGCGAAAGCGGGTTTTTCTTTGTTGCCCTTATGCATTGGTATTTGCCAATAACCTGAGCGGAGATCCAAGGTGAAGAAATATTCGGCACCTTGCAGAGAGTCAAGGGCGTCATCTATTCACTGCATCGGGTAGACATCTTTACGGATAATTTTGTTGAGTGCGCGATAATCAACACCACATCGTACCGATCCGTCCTTTATTTTGATTAATACTACTGGGGAGGACCATGGGCTTGTTGATGGACGAATAATATCGCGACGGAGCATGTCATTCACATTTTCTTCGATTACTTTTCGTTCCGAGAGAGAAACCCGATAAGGTCGTCGGCGTACGATTGAGTTACCTTCAGTAATGATGCGGTGGTGTGCAACACTAGTCCGTCCCAGTTGTGGGGAAGTGGCATCAAAAATGGCTTGATGGGCTTGAAGCAATTCCAGCAATTCTTTGCGTTGGTGCGGCATGAGGTCCGGTCTGATTGTCTTCGACAGCATGAGAAGAGAGACGTGCGATGAATCACGTTGCTGAGGTAGCGGGGCGGTGAGCACCATAATGGACTTAGGGTGAGCATCCACTATGCATGGCAGGGAAGTTCCTTTAGTCAGCACGAGGGATTCACGGGATGTGTTCGTGGCAGCTACTGTTGCTGAGCCGCTGCGGAATCGTACAAGACTTGATGGGAGTGCGATTCCACGTGCAAGGTGACGATGAGATGGTGCGATGAGTACATCCCCGTCAGTGATGTGTTCCGAAACAACGGTAACAAGTTTTTCGCACTGTGGAGGCAATACAGTATCAATTGCGGCAATGAAAGAATGACGTCCTTCAGAAATGTCAGATGAAAAATCACTGTCTGTCATATGAATGACACGGTCGCCACAAGAAATTAACGCTGAAGCGGTCGACAAAAAATCCCATCCAAAAATCATCTGATGCGCACACGGTGAAAGCACAGCAAACTGCACATGGTGGCGGACGCCGTCTATAACAATTCGAACTGTACACTTTGCTGAAGGATGTAGAGGGACGTCATTTGCTCCACGAAGTTCAGGTCCATCGAATGGTGTCGTTACTTTCCGCAAACGGTGGCACAAATCAGCGCGAATAACAGAAATTGCAGCCCCTGTGTCAATCAAAGCTTCGACCGGTAATCCTTCAGCTAAAACGGGAATCATATTGTACGGGCGATGAAGAGGACTTTTGGTAAGTTCGCAAAGTGCAGTTTCACCTCCGGAAACTGCATCGTTTAGTTTTCCGAATGACGGACAGGAACAGTTGTTGCTGGTTGATGTAGAGAAACAGAGCGGCGGTATGGGGAAAGGGACCGGCGTCTGGATACATGGGCGCCACTTGGTTCAGACGAGGATACCGGCGGTGGAGAGGATCGACGAGGTGGGCTGGGAATAGGTCGTCACTGATAATATGAGGGTGCGTCACTCTCGAAGGCGTCATAACCACGCCGCTCGTTCGGAATGCGTCGACGACACAAGCGGGATATATGTCCTCGGATTCCACAATAGTAGCACACTGGGCGACAGGGGCGCCAAGGTGCGTAATAGGGTGGCGTAGGATGAGCCGTCATCACGGCGTTGATGTGGTTGTAGGGCGGTGCTTGTCGTGTGTGTGTGGGGGGGGGGGACAAAAGGAGGAGGGGATGCAGCAACGTGAGCATAAGTCGGCGCTTGGCGAGGTGCAGGAGGGTCAGGTGCGACAGCGTGGGTGATAGTTACCAACTCTTCTTTAATGATGGGGCGGAGGCTGGCGTCATTAGCAGAAGAGTGATCACACCCGTGCCGACAGAAAGGGCTGAGGGCTTGGAGCTCCTCGCGGATTATCGCTCGAATTAGGGCTCGTAGATCGAGGTCAGTAGAGGGCGGGCCAGTAGAGAAGCCGGGCTGCAATCGGGAGGACTGCAGCTGTACTAGGCGTTGACAGGTAGTAATAATGGAATCAACACTTGATGGATTCTGGGCAAGTAGGGTGTTATAAGCCACAGAATTGATTCCTTTCATGACGTGGTGCACGCGTTCACGTTCAGGTATGGTGGGACTAATACGCCGGCAAAGTGCAAGTATGGCCTCTATGTAAGACGCGTACGACTCATCGGGACCTTGAAGACGGGAAGCGAGCTTGTTCTTCGCGATCTCAGTCCGAACTGCCGGGTCGATGAAGTATTGGCGGAACTGCTGTTTGAAGGTGGGCCAGTTAGTGGTGTGGGGCTCGCGGTTGATAAACCAATTCCTGGCGACCTCAACAAGGTAGAAGAAAAAGTTGAGAAATTTTAAAGCATCATCCCACCAGTTGTAGGCACTGCAGCGTTCATAAGCGTCAAGCCAGTCATCCACGTCCTCGTCTCGACGACCGGCGAACAGCGGCGGGTCACGTTGTCGTGTGAGCACAGTGGGAGGCGGCGGTGTAGCCGAGGTAGAGGGTCCGGCCGGGTCGGGACTGCTCTCGGTTGACATAACGATGGTGGTTGTTGCCAAACGGCGACCGGAACGTAGTTCCAGCGAGAGGCAGGGCACAAGGCAGCAAGGGGATCAAATTTCACCTCCACCACTTGTGAAAGAAGGCCAGGTCGAGCCGCCAAAGGCGTGACGGCAAGGCAAGGTATGCCGTGTCAGCGTTTTATTCTGATGGTGAACACAGGCGCGAGCTGGAGCCGGCACCGCGGGACGACGATGACGACGGTATGTATAAAAGAAAGAAGAAGATTATGGTATCTACAAATAAAAGAAGATCCGTGGAAGGCTCACAATATATATATATATATATATATATATATATATATATATATATATATATATATATATATATATATATATATATATATATATATATATATATATATATTGTGTGGTAATTAGGTATAAAGTTGAGGAAGGCATACATTGTTGTAACAAAAGCTAATAAAGTCCGGGTAGCGTATTAGCAAACCATATCCCGTAGGAGCACTCGAGCAGACGACGCTCTGGCACGTGATTCCTCTGAGCAGCGCCACCAGGTGATAAATAGTAAATATATTGTCTGAGAGAATAAGAAAACATTTAAAGGCAACTGTTTCCGTCGTTTTGGTGGCGCAATGGATTAACACCGAGCATCTCTTTACTGATGCCACTTAAACATGCGTTCGGCTCCTGTGTTGTATTTTCTTTTCAATATTTATTTTTTTGCAATTGCCTTCACTGTAATTATATCCTGCCTACAGTGAGATTATAACCTTTACGTTGCGTTTAGAGACAGCTTTGTAACAATCGGTATGACAACAGTTACACTAAGCAATTACCTTCCCCATAATCATTTCCTGCCTCGGCGATTGTATGTTACCTTTAGGTTGCATTCAGAGACATTTTTCAGCAACCATCCCTGTTTACAGTGAGTGTATGTTACCTTTAGGTTGCGTTCAGAGAGATCTTTCAGCAACAATCGCCGTTTAAATCGCTGAAAGCGTCGTCTGCTCGAGTGCTCCTACGGGATATGGTTTGCTAATACGCGTCCGGGTATCCCGTCGTGGCTCGCTCGCATCATAGTTGCCATTGTGACGCGAGCCGTTGTCGAGCCATCGGTGCCTCCTGTCTGCTGAGGTCTTTGTGTGGCTCTGCGTATCGTTTCCTTCCTGATTTG